>NC_083360.1:63620886-63936244 GCF_030254825.1 Meriones unguiculatus
TACTGAGTACAAGGCAATAACCACGTCTGCATGCCTTAATACCCTCTTGTCCCAGCAGTCCTGACTTTCTGGGCAGCCCACTTCTCCACATTAACAGCAGTCATTTGGAGAGCAGCAAACGTGCCATTAGAAGCACTTTTACAAGTGTATATTCATCCACCAATTAGCTTAATGTGGCCGCTTTCTGCATATTTTCTATCCAGGCCTGCACAAATCTTATTAATATTTCCCCCTAGCGCTTTGACAGATTACCTTGTCATTACGCATCCTGGAGCCTTTTAAACAATATGGGTAAACTACTGTTTGTGAGGTTAATGACAATTATCCCCTAATTACCGCATAAGTCACTCAGTCCACTTTATCTCATAGGCAGGGTTCTGCTCTGTGTATCTGCCATTGTGTCACTGTAAATGAATCTTGTATTGCTATGTTTATCTGCCACTGCCTTGTAAATTATACTGACAGAAGAATGAACAAATTACTGCATGTCATCCCTTAAATACTGCTTCTGAAATTAAAATAAAAAAAGCTTCAGCACAGAGCTTGGGTTTTAGCAGATCATAATTAGTAAAAACATATTTAATGTTTTATGTTACATTTCAAGACTGAGAGCTTGAAATTTAGTAGTGGAGTCACAACAACGAGGCTGGGGTGAATGGAAGGTGAAAAGCAATGGGAATAGAAAAAAAAAGGGGGGAGGGGGAGGAGAGTGAAATAATGATGCTAGCCTGACCTCTTGAATGCATTTTCTATTATTTTAATAGTTGATATGTCATTCTGGAAGTATTTTCCAAGGTTTATCAATTTTAAATCAAATTAAATGGGTTAGGGATAAGCCACACTCTTCAGCTGGGATCATTTTTTTTGGTTACTTGTAACTACTCCAGACACAAAACACAGAATCTATGTAATTGAGAACGGATAATGTAATAAAGGCCACAGGCTAAGCCAATTTCATTGATGCATTTTTAAACATTATTAAACAGGTTCAGAAACACTGTTTCCAAACTTGCATTTGAAATTGTTTAACAATGTTTTTATCAGTGAAATTAGTTTAGTCCGTTTGCACTACAGTGACTAAATCTACTCTGATAAAATTTACAGACAAAATAAGAACCATGCAAAAGTCTTTAAAAAAAAAGGTAGAATGGGTCAATTGCTAAAAAAAAAAAAATAAGAATTTGGTTTTTATCTGAAGTTGAAGATTTTGCAGACTGTCAGGTAGATAAATGTCTGCATGTGAATAGACAGATCCATCTAGCTTCATGAGATGACCACCATTTAATTTTTTTAAATAGGAGATCTTCAAAATGTCCCCATTTAATGACACCACAGTGGCTAGTAACTGGCAAGCATAAGAAATCTGAAGGCTAGCTTTCGACTCTCAATTAGCTGGGCGTGTAGAAAGCTTGCATGAAATTGCCTTGTGACAGCCGTGGTTGGGAAGGAGGGGCTCCCAGCACTGAAGATGAAGCTGTCTGGTGGCAGAACGCACTCACAAACACAGTACCTCTTGGTGCCCCTGTGAACAGGCTGGAAGAAAAAGCTGCAGCAAAAGCAAAGGCAAACATGAAAGCCAGGCTTGACAGGTCTAGCTCAGGGGCTGCTGGATTCTAAGTACAGCCCCTAGGGGTCCAATCCCACAGACTGATCTTGTCTGTATGGTGTTTAGGCAATGCAGCTTCAGCCAAGCAGGTGCTGCGGGCCAAAATGGAAATGCCATACAAGGCTCCTGCTTTTTAAGTCTTTTTTAAGTTAGAAGGAATGAGATCCCAGTTAAAACTGACATTACTATGACACCAGTGACACTTGTTTAAAAAGACTAAGTATGGCTACTTATGGATAATATAAATTGGGAAAGTAACTTTAATGGTATATGCAACTACTTACCTTTGTGATTAGTGTATAAAGAACATAAACAGACAGTATTTCAGTGAGTTTGTGAAATCAGTGCTATTTATACAAAGATAAATATGACTACCAAAAGATACCTGGGTGTAAGCTAACATGAAAACAACCATGAAGGAAACAAGTAGCATTTCCTTCCTCACTCTGACCAGCTCTCTACATGTTTATCATTGCACAAAATTGTCATCACATTTCCAAACTTCAAGACTAGGAATGCCTTACTCTAACAAACCTTTAGAACAGTGGTTCTCAACCTGTGGGTCACAATCCCCAAAAGACCAGATACATAAGACCAGATACATGCAAAACCCAGAGATTTACATTGTGATTCATAACAGCAGCAAAATTACAGTTATGAAGAGGCAACAAAAGTAATTTCATGGTTGAGGTCATCACAACATGAAGAACTGTAATAAAGGGTAGCAGCATTAAGAAGTTTGAGAGCCACTGCTGTAGAGGCTCCCTATTATAGACAAAATAAGTAATAAAATCCCATTATCTGGTATTTGAAGGCCCCTCAATATAGGCCTGACCTACTTTTCACACAACAACTTTTAGCGAGACCTTGGAAAGTCTATGTCAAGATATACCTGTGAGTGCGAAAATTACCTAACTGTCACAGCTTCTGAATCCCTCTGTCTTCCATCATCATTCTCTTCCATGTAGGCACAATTGAAACAAGCCTATAAAACGTCTCTGATGCTGCCTTCCTCCTTGCCACTCCCAGAAACAATCACCTGCCCTCAGTGATTGACCTGTACTTCCATGTCACATATGCCTTTGTACCACAGGCTTACGGCCCTTTCTTTACGGCCCCACTACTGAGATAAATCAATGCTGCATGAAGTTATCAGTACTATGCATGGAGGAATTAGGAGGCAGCTAAAGATCATGCAGTGCATGATGTTTTTCAGATGAGTAATCCCACTTGCTTAAGATCAGCAGGCTGAGTTGTGTCTGGATGACCTGGGACCTGCTCTGTTTTCTCCACAATATGATCTTTTTCCTCTAGCCCAGTGGTTCTCCACTCAGGTAAGACAGAATGTACTCCATCCAGCTCATTGCCACACCCAGGGTTAAGTACATTCTAACTGGTGTGATGCTTTCCAGCCTCTTATCTGGACTACTCAAAAGGCATTTCCCCACGGACAGAACTCTCCTGACTGGTGGAAATGTCAGGTCATTTCCCCTGGGTCTGCTGGGGCAGGGAGGCAGCCTCCTGACTGCTACTCCATGGATATGGAAAAGTTAAGAATGGTCATTTTAGAAAATCATATATAGTTAAACTTAATCCTTACCTTTGCTCCCTGTAAGTACTTAGAAAATTGTGCACTTTTAGGACACGCTTTTACAAATAATTCGTGTTGGCCATTCTCTTCAGTGAAAAGTAAATGGCACTGTACAAACAACCAGAAAGCAAAATGCGGATGGTATCTAAGCAGCTATGGAGCAGACAGATGTGAGTCAGCACTTACTATCACACACAGAAATAGCAGAACACAGAAAGGACATACATGTGTACAATAAGGTTTTCCCTTCATTGCATCTTCCGCCAATAACACTTTGTTCATCAATTTCTAAATTCTTTTCTACTCTTCCCATCACTTCTGTTACTTCTTATTTATGGCCTGTATACACTCTAACTATTTTATGAAGAGAACTACAATCCTGCGGGTTTCCTTTGAGATCTGGCCTGTAGGTCAATAAAGTAACACCCGTGGGCTAGAGTATAGATCAGTAGTGCTATGCTTGCTTAGAAGATCCCAGGCTCTGGGCTTTTGTCCCAGCGCCTTCCCTCTTCCAGAATTACAAGATAACCAGTTCAAGAGACCTGCTGTCTAATTTGGGGTGGTGGGGAATGAAACAACAAAGAAAAAATTCCCAACCTAAAACATATACAGTCACAGAAGCTTATTATTATTATTATTATTATTATTATTATTATTATTATTTGCTACCTCCTTACTTTTAGGCTACAGGGCTTTTAATAACATAGCCCCTATGCCTTAGTTATTTTCATATATGAAGTGAAAGTTTTGAAAAATTAGTTGTTGCTGGAGCTATGAAAAAAATTAGAACTAATACCACTACCTGGTATTGTGGTGCTCTGCCAACGCGCCAGGGAGAACTACCTAGCACCTATGTTTTATGTTTATTTATATAATCTTGAAATCCTGTTACTGGAAGAGGTTGAGAAACTTACTTACAGCCACAGCCAACAGTAGTTTTTAGAGCTACAGTTCAAATCAACGTGAGTGTGGAACATACTGAAACACTTGCAATGGAGAATCTCCCACCTCCACACCCCACCTGACCTGTCGCTAGCATCCTTCCCTGAATTCCTCTCTGAATTCCAAGACTGAGACACTAGTTTACCTAATGGATAACCCAGTGTCTATTTATATACCCTCTTCTTCCATGTTTTACACTTAGTCTTACAAGTTTATTAATGATCCATCTTACTGTCTAAATAGGCAGTTTTAACAGTTTCGAATGTACTCCTCTCACCCATTTACAGGATGCACAGTTGCTCTTCCTACACCTCTGCTCATATTACAATCCTTCTAAAGCAAGCTTCCATGACTCCTGTCTGCTAAAAGATTTCAGCATCTGAAGCATTCAACAATGCTGACATTCAAGAATTGTTTCGAGCTACCCTTTAAGTCTAACCCAATACGCACAATGACAGCCAGTACTGGGGCAACATGACTTTGAGAGAGTGTTTCTCCTTGCATTGTTCCTTCTGCCTGCAATGCCTCCTCATGTGTGGACTCAGGGCTGTTTGAGGTCCACTTCTTAAGTGTGAACTGTCTCAAATCCTGTAATATGCTTACAAATCCTATTCTTTTCCTTTTTTTTTTTTTGGCATAATCTGTTTTGTGCCTATTTGCTACGTGTAATCTGGGGTGACTCTTTCCTGTTTAACCAGCCCCCTGAGTATCAGAATTCTAACACTCACGTTTCTACACCCCGTGCCTCAAGTGTCATCTCATACACTTTTGAAATGCACTGTTATTCTTAAACATAATTCATTTATTGCAAACTAACAGCTACTTGTTTCTGTAAACCCAGATGTTTTCTTTAGAGATGCTTACAAAACCAAACAGAAAGCAGCCCCTGTGATCAGAGGCAGGTTTTCCAGCGTCTGCTCAGTCACTTATGCAAAGGCAGATGTTCAAACAGTTCCTGTCATACCCTCCATTTTCTAACGTAAGCACTAATTCAATTTTTCCTGAAATAGTTTAAGATCTTGGCTAATCTTACCTTTCTGAGTTTATTTTGTTACAGGATTTATAAGTTTAGGGGCAATCACTACAATTTCCTCTGCCCAGGTTAATCTGGTGTCTGTTAATTTATTTATTCCAGTCTCCCAAGTGGTGGCATTTCAGGTATGAACCACAATGCCCATCTCTAAAATTTAGTATGAAACAATGGTCAAAGTCTCAGTAAAAAAAGAAAAAAAAAAAGAAAAATGTAGACTTTTTTTTTCTTTTACCTATTAAAAATTGCCTATTAAGGCAAGAAACACAACCAATCCATCTTCTCTTTCGGTGTGTTTAATGGAATGTAGAGTAGACATAAACTAAAATTTACATGCTGTTGACATTCCTCATTCAAGGCACGGAGGTCAAACTCTGAGAACACAAGAGCCAAGAGCATGTGAGGTGAACTTCTGTGTCAGAAGAGGCAGGTACGGTTGAGCACAGTCAACAGTGGCCACTGCTGAATATAATTTCTGCCTCTTCCTTCGTGTCCAAATGCTCTCTTCGATGCTATTTTTCAGCCATAGTGCCAACTCTGTTTCTTCTCATTTCAAATAAAGAGACATAATAATAAAAGCTCTACCAAGATCTTTCGGTATAAGAATGGCACATTCTATGTAAACACAAGTGAATGGAATAAGGTATAAACAATATTCTAATTTTAATTTCAGGTAATCCTTATTATTCTAATTTGAAGACTCAGTGTTTCAAAGTGAGTTAACACTCTGATCCATGAGTGGAGAGACTTCTAGTTAGCACTCACTTTTGATTATTAGCAAAAGTGGGCATCAGGAAGAAATGGATTTATGTACTGTACTGGGCAGGGAGAAAAGAGAGAGAGTGTGAGCGAGGAAAGAAAGAAGGGAGATATATCATACTTCCTAAGTTTCTCTTGGTTCTGATGAGCACAGAAAAGAAAAAAACTGATTAAGTGATATCTGAATAAGCAAGTACCCACCTAATTTTATTAAGTTTTAAACACATTTACCAATGAAACCCAATACTAAAAAAGTACTTAAGAGAGAGATGAGAGAATGGTGGATACCTTAAGAAGAATCCTCAGGCATACCTTCGGACTTCTTGACTATTTTTCTGGAATTCAATCTTTGAGGTTGGATTTCAGCTAATGTCGGCACAGAGACACCAAGACCCATTCTAATATTTACAAGACTCACAAGACTTAGCATGTGGTCATAGTCAGCTATGACTTACACAGTGTAAGGATATAAAGCCAAATCAGCAAAGGAAAGATACACATGTGGCGAGGTTAAGGGGAAGGAGACACTGTAGAGTCATTTCAGAGAGGCTGTACCAGACACAGGTTCCTCTAACATTCAGCAGTGACCACATAGTTGAGAACGGTCTATGAAAGGTGTTCAACACGAACTCGCAGACCATGGTTTTTATTGGTGGTGGTCAAGTAAGTCCCTTGAGTCAAGTAATCCCAGTGTGGTCTAAAATCCTAGATGCAGAGGAATGCATGCATTCAGGAAGGACTACGTTGTTTGCCACTGAGGAACATTAGTCAGGAAATGTTGCAAACACCCCCCACACCAAGAATCTCGCAGGGTTAGTCAAGCAGGAATGTGGCGAGCATGTCTTTCTAAGGATGGTAGCCTTGAAATGCTTTTCAGTACACCTACCCCGTTTTACTTCCTCATCGCTGTTCCATCTCTATTCCTCCAAAGCCCCAAAGCACAAAAGCAGATTTTGTAATGGCCATTCTATAAGTTAGCCTTACTGCTAGATTCAGGAAAGAAAGAGCAGGAGACATAGAGGGAAAAAGCAGTTTTCAACATTGGGAGTTACAACTTTTTCTGAGTTGTCATGTTAGGTTAAGATGCCACCAGATTAAAGATTTTAGATGTTCAAGGACCATGGTTAGACTCATTTCCTTCAGAGAACTTCCATTCAAATGAGTACTTAATATAGCAAATGTTATTTATTAGAAGACAAAACTAGCCCTTCTTCAAAAGTAGCTTTTGTGGTTCCTTCCAATATTTACTTGTAATAACAAAAACCAATAAATGGTATGTTCACAAATCTCTTGGTTTGGATTTGTATTTACATAGGGTAGAGGATCTTTATGGCTGTTTGAGACTAGTCCGCCAACTGTCGCCCAACCAGCAGTATGCGGCTTTTTATTTATGGCAATCTGCTGGGACCACAGGATGATTCGGGAGAAAGTAATCAACAAAGCATTCCGTTTCAGAAGCCAGTCTACCAACTACATGTAAACTACATAAAATAAGAGTCTTAGTTCAAGTCAACATCTTCTAAAACCCTAAGTTAGGCAGAAGTAAACCTTCAGACCTAACTACGGGGTTTTCATACGTGAGTATGAAGGACAAAAGGAGGAAAACTTGGCTATGGTGAAGAGCAAGCTACTATTTACAAGCACTCACTCTCAGGCGGTCAGCACGGGGCAGGACACCTCACATGAATTGGCTTGTTTAATTATGCCATCGCTCAGTGCAATTCGAAGGTTACAAACTTTCAGCCTGAAGGGAGGGGACAGCAGTAACCAAGTCCATGCACAGTCCTTCAGTGTAGGTTCCTGGTTTTAGCAAGAACAACCCCTGCTGCAGAAGGACAAGGAGAACACAGTCCCTCTTCCTGTCATGTGGATGGGGTAGGCACAGAAACTTTTTAGTCTCCTGTGAATTAAGCCAGTGGTCAACACAGCTATCCTTATTACATTAAATGTAATTTAGAGTTAAATGGAGAATCCCTGTTCCCGTCTCTAAGTGCCTCATGTCCCCGTGCAGCTAGAAGAGAAACAAGAGAAAGTAATGCTTACAATTCTTAATGCATACTTTATAAACAATGTTCCAGGAGATTCCAGGACACAGGTGCTGCCTTTGTTTTTGGTGTCTTGAGGGTAAAGCACTCTGCAAAGGATTTTACTGACAGTGGGAGGCTGGATTTGAGAGCTCTGGGCAGTATAAAACATGGTGATCTTTCATTCCCTCCACTCCAAGCTGAGTAGACAGAACACCTCTTTGCAAAAGTCCCTTTTCTGAGAACATTACAATTCTCTGCAGAAACACAGGCAAAGCACAGCAGGAGAATGGGGACCTGGAACCTGGGCCCGAGGCATCCGCGTAGTAGCAACAAGAAAACAGCATGCAAACAGCAGCTGTGCCGACACACACTGTGAGGACAGGTTAGTATTCACAACCTGTACTGTGGACAACAAAGACATCCTGATTAATCACAAGCCGGGCAAGCGCAAAACTGTGGCTTATGCGCTACATTAACAAGTGAGCAAACAACCAAGGTAGATGCCTGTATGTTGTTTTTGTTATGTATTTTCCCTATATGTAAACCACAGATTGCACAAATTTCCTATGGTTATAGCTTCTATCCCGGTTATGCCTATCTCCTATTATGCCTTTCTGATGGGTCTTTGTGAAAAAAATATTAAAAGAAATGGCATAAAAGTGCATGTATGAACACCCATACACAAACGCATATATATCATCTCATCTGTGGTCAGGTAAATGTTGCTGTTTGTCTTCTGGAACATTTTAAAACAGATTTGTATCAAATTTTAAATTATGTAATGTATACTTTATTGATGTTGATAATATATCAAAAGGCCAACTCCAAGGCATGTCTCAGAAAAGTCACAGCTAACTGGCAGCTGCAGGGGAATGATGGGGTACAAGTGGTGAAAAAGCAATGACGGGAGAAGGGATACACCCTGCTTCTAACAACCCTCAGGCCTCCCTACATAGGGGTGTGGACAGGTAGCCTGTGTGGAAAACCCCATCAAAACAAAAGATGAACAGTATGGGGTATGGAGGCTCCTGCTGGCTTCAACATCAATTCCTCCATCCACTAGCTTTATGGCCACTATGAGCTTCAGTCTCCCAGCTGAGGGAAAGACTGAAACCCCTCGTGTTGCAGATCATTGTCAGGATTGAGTTGAATGACATATGCTGACCAAAGGCCTCAGAGAATGTTAGGTTCATGGTGGACACTGGGTATCTGTTTGCTCATGTGAACAGCTGTGGCCTTAGCTTACCCCACGGGTTGAGCAGAATCTTGACCCTGCATCTAGAAATCTGATTGCACTTTATGATCAGCTCAAGACTGCCTGGAACATGTAAAACATGCATAGCAGAGATTCCCCACTGGAAGCAGTAGGATACATCACTGAATATTTTATATGTACATTCCACTCATTTGAGTCAATGATAAATCTTTTGAAAACCGAACACACCACCTTCTCCTGATCTACCTGTTGATGCATGACTGCCTGGAAGGACAAGAACATGCCTGTGCCCAGAAACCAGGTACCCTGTGTCATTAATACAAGTATGCCAGGAATCTGCTTCTGCTTCTCCGGGAGACATGTAGGAGCTTCCTTCAGAGAACAGAAAAGCCACCTGAATGAGGATTTATGGTGTGATTAGGGCCAAATATCTCAAAAATGAAGCCACCGTGCAGGTAATTTTGTAAATATTTTATTAATCCTGTAAGGGGCTCCTAAGTGAGGCCTCACAGATACTTAGATTTGCAATCTGCTAAGAACAAATGGTTCAAGCCACAGCCCGCATACAAATGACCCAGGAGTGCTTGGTTAACACAGGAGCTTGCAAATGGCACAGGGACTCTTGTGTCCGGCACAGGAAGACTCACTCCAGTAACTCAGGGTTACAGACATGTCAGCTGCACGGCTTCACACACCCACTCTATTGGTGGCTCTCACCTTCTTGGGAGTTTATTCCTATCTGAGGTTTCTTTCCTATCACCACCTTCCACCTGCCGCTGAGCTCGGCTCTCTTACCTCTTCTGTGCATGCAGTTCGAAAATTCTGGTGATGTTCTCCTCGCAGGCACAAAAGTAAAGAGGAGCTTGCTTCTGCTTCGCAACAAATGATTCCTTTAATGCCCGTGCTTGGTTTCCCTCACATACCTCCAGATGTAGACACACAGTTAACAAGACAAACTCAGAGCCTCCTGCCTTTCATCACACGCGGCTCCTATTAACATTTAATGAGTGTCCATCGGCAAGTCTATGGATTGCTTTTCCACTCCCACAGAAATCCTCCTGCTGTCTCCAAGCTAACCCAAGATTTCTTCACTCACATTCTTTCTTGCATTTTTTTTTAAGTAACTCAAAACTACTTCTATTCACTAGCCAAAGAAAAAAGTTACTGGAACACAACACGCCAACAATAATTCAATTTGGCTTAACAATGAGAATACAGTGGCCCACATTAATAACAGCTGAGGTGCAACCTCCTGAGGTTTTTACCTCAATTTTTATATTGAGATTGAGGTAACTACACTTACCTATACCCCTGTCCTTATCTCTAAAGTTTGAATTAAACTTTTGTGTGTGTGTGTGCCTTTGGGTATAAACTAATGTAAACAGGAGCCTGTGAATCAAAACACTAGTTTGGGTGGTGGTGGACGAAACCTGTATTACAACAAGGGGAAAAACCTCTATGTACTGAAAAATGGAAAATAACACGCAGGGCTTTGGTGGAAGAACAGTTTAGAATCAAGCCGTCTCCCAGCCATGGATTTATCTGCTTGTTTCACAATGGAAATGTGGGAAGGAATGGCCACAACCTGCAAGGTGCTTTGGTACTGTTTGCTTTGGGCTTCTCTGCACCCTCCCTCACAAGAAGAAAGACTCACACACATACATAATCACACACATATAAGCAGACACATACCATATGCAGACACCCACATGCGTCCCCATACACCTTGCTTTCCTTGCTATTTGTTTTCATCCAAGATGCTCAATCATCTTGATGCTCCCTCCCTTCCTAAGAGGCTGTCAACGTGAAGCTGCTATTCTTCCACTATGTTTTGATTTTACTCTTTTTTTTTTTACTGACAAATTTGTTGATCTGCTTCTCCAATCCAGAGTCCATTGGCTCCTTCTCTGCTTACATTGTTCCACTGGCTTCTATTTTTCCATTTTGGTTCCATAAAACAATTTTGTGTTCTTTGGTCACCCATTCATCTTAGTTTAGAGAAGGGCAGGCTCTGTACAGTCAGGCTCACAGCAGAGCGTGCTACCATGTGCGACAGGAAGCAGGGAAATGAAACAAGACAATGCTAAGGAGACACAATGAGCATGATGGAAGGTGCTCTGGCCGATTGGGGAAGGGAAAAAGAATGACTGCATTCAACATTTGCACTGTTGACAATAACAAGGGATCTAATAAACCCCTTGACTGGACTATCAAAATGGAAGGCGTCTACAGTGTGGTGCTTCACTGCACTGAAAAATGACAATCAAATCATCCTCTCCCCACAAGCAAGGGACACGTATCAACGGTGGGATTGTTTCCTGCCTCTTTCCTAAGTATGGAATTCATAACTCAAGAACACAAAGCTAACCGGAGTAAAATGGGACCAGGGGAGACAGCGGAGGTTAGTAATGGCTAATACACTTTAAGATCAACAAATCAGTGAGCACAGATATTTAAAGGTTATTTTCTAATTGTGGCCAGGATTAAGTTCACATGCCATTGACTAGACTGGCAGGGACGCAGGCCAGTACCTGGACACCTGCTTTAATTAAGCATTGCTTGTGCATCTGCCATCAGGTTACTAGGCTTTGTCAAGCACGCCTGAGTATGCGAGCACTTCTAATTCCTAGAACATCTCCACGTTCCTTCTCAGAATATTTTGAAGGTTTACTTGCTTACTTATTTTCTTATGTCTACGTGTTTTGCCCAGATGTATGTAAGTGCATCCTTGGCATGTATTTGGAACCCTTGAAGTCCAGACGAGGGTATCTGATCCCCTGGTACTGAAGTTACAGATAGTTTTGAACAGACATGTGGGTGCTTTGACCCCAAACCAGGTTGTGAGCAAGAACAGACAATGTTCTTAATTGCTGAGTCATCATTCCAGTTGTACTTTCTTAGAATATTAAAGAATATTAAATATTAAAGAAGAGTCTTTAATTTTTGCGTATTTTTGTGTGCTATGTTGCACTTGATGTCTCTTTTAAAAAATTCTGATGACCTTTTCTGTTCAGTGATCTTTAAAACGTTAAAATACATGTTTTCTCTTCTTCCACAAGTCTTCCATCGAAAGAAATGGTAATGCTTCTAAGCTATGGCCTACACGTGGTGGAGATAAGACACAGAAGTGACATCTTCTGTAACCGCGGAGAGGTCTCTTAGCCCTCACAATCATTCCAGGAAATTCCAACAGGATTTTAATCATGTTTCGTCTTCCTCCAAGTTCTTCAGTGGCTTCACACATCCCAGAGACTGACCAAATCATGACAAAACATGGACTCAGAGCAGTATTGTTTTTATTTACAGAAATTATATATTAAAGCCTTTAAATGATGGAACAAGACAGACAGACAGCAGTCAGTTTAAACAGACATCAGCCAGAATATACACACCAGCCGTAAGAATAACTGTGGGCATACCTGGGTGACTGGCTGAATATCATATTCAAATTGTACACATGTTCTATGCTGAAGTAATATACACTATCCTACAATAGTAAACATAATTGAAATATGGAGAAACCAGAAATTTAATATTACCTATAATTTTGCCACATCTCCACGGGCTGTCTAAAATTCAAGCACTCGGATAATTATCACGGAGTACAAACACAAGATGCCTTTTTACAGATAACAAGTTCCTCCAGAAGACGCTACCCATGTGGGTTTTATTTCCTTCCTTGATTACCTTCCTATACTCCAGCAGAATCCATTCACAAGAGTCCGGAACACACTGCCACTTCTGTTTCTAAGCTACTGGATGCTTGTCTGTCAGCCTGCACAGAACACTTTGTCCCTAAGGAACTCACACTTCCATCTTTAGATACCACATCACATGCCTCCTACCTCCTCAGGGATGCCCACCCCCATGCCCAGGCACACTGACAAGCTCCTCTCCTTATTCATGTAGTAACAGCAGCCAATGTCTTTTCACGTATTTTCTTCCTATGATATATTCCACTAAGAATTTTGTACATGATGTTTTGAGTAATTTCTCCAACAACCACCAAAATAGCTACCAAAAGGGAGCTCTTGTGATTTGCAAGCTACGATTTGGGGAGTTTAAAGACCTTTTCCAAGGTAACACAGCTAACAGAAAGCTGGTGAGACATTTAGCCTCAGGTCTGACTGGGATGTGTACCCTTCAGCTTTTGCTTGGCCATAGCTCAAGCAACACAAATAATCAGTTCTGGAGCTGGTGTGTTTGGCAGCAGGAACAGGAACCTTTCGTGTTCATAACATCCAGCACACGGCCAGCGGAAGAAGCTGCTTGCTGACTGACTGGACGCCTAGTTAAGATACATTTTGTAATTAATTACTTGCTACTTGGACTTTTTGCTACCAAAGTGCTGAGAGCTTTGCCTTCATGTCGGTAGTTGTTCGTAGCTACTCTTTTCTGAGACTATCTGATCATCAAAGAGAAAAAAATTTCACCTGTCTTTTTCAGATTGACTTCCCTATGCCCACAGTCCTGTACCAGTCTCTAGCCTTCACATGGAAACAAGTTTTAAATACAAGTTTTGACCTTAACTTATATTCCTTCCTCTTTTGAAGTCTCTTAGAAGCAATTTTATTGGACTTTATTTAATTTGGACCTGACAGAAGACACATTACAGAGTTCTGTCTTTGAAGGTGCTGATGAATATTAAATGAATGGTCAGTGCGGGAAGTTCTGGGAAGCCACTTCTTAGCAAAGCAGGTGAAGGGTCAAATATCTGGTTATGTTCATGTTGACATTGATTTGCATCGTCAAGTGTCGGAGGCCGTGTGAAAATGTGGACATGTTACGGACATGGGAAGCACGGACTCACACGTGAGTCCTCTGCAGGGAGCAGATGACGCAGCTACAGCAGATGGCTGAAGCAGCTCTAGACCAGAAGAAACAGTGGTGGACTCCACAGCTCCAGGAGCAACTGTCTCTTCCCCCAGGCGGTGCTCCAGCCCGCAACACCATTTTAAAAGGATTTGCTATAGGATACCAGAGACACCCCCCCCCACACACACCTGCTATAGGTACCAGAGACACCCCACACACACACCTGCTATAGGATACCAGAGACACCCCACACACACACCTGCTATAGGATACCAGAGACACCCCCCACACACACCTGCTATAGGATACCAGAGACACCCCCCCCCCCACACACACACCAAGTGAAAAGACATTCAGCTTCAGACCTTTCATCCCAGAAGGGTTCCTAGTTTTTCCCCTTCTAACAGGACTCTGACAACAGCTGTAACAGTGCTTGAACATGTTCTGAGAGGCTCACTCCACCTTCTACACTCACCGAGTGTAGAAGGAAGAAACACTTAGAATTCCTTTAAGGAACCAAATTTAATAGTTCTGAAACAAATGAGTGAACGGGAGTAAACTATAAAAACATAATAAAAGAGGAACTCTGGAATCAGTCCTAGTTCAACCTCTGTCAAAAGAACAGTCGAGCAGTGATTTCACCATGCTGTGCCCCAATTCAAAGGGATTTCAATTTCATTCCTAAGTGTCTCATTAAGATATGATGAGGATGAAGGACTCAATGTTTTCAGACCCACTGAGCAGTGTCCTACCATTTGGTGAGCAATTGCGTGATATTACAGCTTATCTGAATCGTTTAAAAACCCGTGTGATGTCCCTCCAAATTCTCTACATCTTTGATACCCGAGATAAACAGTGAGGATATCCAACTTTGAAGTAGCATTTACTTTCAAGTTCTAAGATAACTGTAGCTTGCAACCTGCACCAACAGCATATATTTAGCATCAACTGTTAGAAAGTAAGCAAGTCAATGTTCCTTTGCAATTAAATGAAAGTTAGGGCTAATTATCCTAACAAATACTAGGGAAAAAAATTAAATCCACATATGAATAATTATGTACCACTTTTTAAAAGTTCATAATGCATCAGCAAAAGAATATATAAGGAACTTATAGAAAAACCATGTAAAAGAGCATGAAATTATATAGAAAAGAAGAGGCAGATTCAAGGACCACTTAGAAAGTACAATAACTCAAGAACTCAATTTTCCTTTGCCATCAGAGACAAGAAGGAGGACACTGACGGTCAGTCCTCAATACTGTAGGCTGAATGTTCTCTGGGTATGTAGTGAAGAGTAAAGACTTGGGAAGAAAAAATGAGTCAAGTCCTACACAGGTTGAGAATAAAGTGTTTTTATATCAAAGCTGCTGAAAACCCCCTCTCTGTGTACCTTCACGTGGTGAATTCATCAAAGAAGGTCAATGCATTAAGAGCTACACTTGAAAAAGTTAAATTGGTAGACAGTTTAAAAGGTAATGACCATATTCCTGTGCTGAAGTCATTCTGCCTCTCCCAGACACTGGGAGACCTCGGGATAACATCACTTGGGTATGCTCATCTTAGGAATGCTCTACCTAAATGGAGCCCAAATAGATTTGAAGCCAAGGTACTTCAATCAGACTTTTCCATTCTAGTTGCCACACAGAAACAAAACTACATAAAGCAAGACTGAAGATATCATGCCTCTTAAGAGCCAAGTAAATATGATAAGTCCTTTTATCTCCCTGGATAGAATACTAGACAAGATCTGATTTTTATGCCATAGTGAATTCCAGAAAAACTTTGTTCCTGTGAAAATAGCGTGGGTTTATTAAATTTATGAAGATAAGGGCATTAGGTTGCATTTTCCAGGGCATAATATTAGGTACAGTTAATCTGCCTATACTGATAAACACATACAGTATACAAACACCATGGTGGACCCACCTATTTTCACAGTGCTCATGTTATAAACTTGCCTCTTAGCCTGAACATGGAAATTTTTAGAAGTTATTTCAGAACTCACAGTATGTTGCTATGTGCATGCTGCTGCAAAGGAAAAGCTAATGGGCTCTGTGCTTAACGTGATTAGAGCCATTATTGACATAATGCCAGGAAGACGCAAAGCCATTAGCATTACACTACAGCTCACTTCAGCATCCACTCAGACTTAGCATTTGATCCACAATTTTAATTTTGTTCTGCTCTATTCAGAGCTGCATTACACAAAATGCATAATTAAAAGCTGCTGTGATTCTCTCTACTTCTCAAATTAAAAACATAGCAAACATTTGTAGTTCTAATCCACTAGAAATTAATAAATCAAATAGTGTCTTTTATCCTCTTTCCTCTATGCAATTCAGCTTGCAGGTTGGGAATACGTTTGCCTGCAACAGAGTTTGCTAAGAAGGAGCGGATGCTCAGAGGGAAGTAAGGTCCCCCAGACGCACACTAAATGCAAGTGGGAACCTGGAGGGCCTAGCTGCACAGATAGTCTTAAAATTCTAAGCACTAAGCTGGAAGGGTTTTCTGTGGAGAAAAATTTAATCAATTCACCATAAATCCTTTTGATGCATTTTCCTTCATTAGCTTGCTTTTTCAAACACACACATGCTCCTAATTTAATTTCATCAAATGTGCCATGTCCCTCTGTCAACAATGAGCCAATTCCCATGTCCAAGAGATCTCCTATCAACTTCCCACCCAAGGCAGCCTGAAAAAGAATCTGATGAGCAACAGGTTCGCTTCATCTGCCATGTGAAAATGGACAGAGCTTCCTCCTAAAGCTCTGCCACCAGGGCTGAAACAGGGACACTATATGTCTACTGTTAATGGGAGTTTTCATCACTTAAAATAATGGAGGATTGTGATTCATGACAATAAAAACAGGACATCCTCTCTTGTGTGTAGTTATCCTAGGTAAGTTCTGGAAGGGCTACGAAAACCAGAGCAGAGCACAAAAGGCAAATGCACACCTAAACAAAGGCCTGATAGCATCGCGGACTCTCTCCTGCACACCTGGATTGCAGCAATTGGGTCCTAGTCCTCCCATCACTACCATCTCTCTAATTAATGGCAACTCCCCCTTCAGATCTCTGTTTACAGACCACTTCATCAAGGAAACAATTTCTTAAGTCCCCAGCGACATGCTTTATAAATTCTCTCGGTATTGTTGCTTTTTTTTTTTCAAGAATTTGTTGTTTGCTTTGACACTGTCTCCCACTAACCTATGAGCTTCCTAAGGGCAGGAAACACAGGTCTGTCTTACTCATCATAATAACCTTTAATTTGTAACTTAATAAGCTCTGTCCTCTACACAGTAGCTAATAAATGAGATAATTTAGTATAGCAGAACTCAATATTCTTCATAAACATGTCAGGTTTCTGCAAGTCTATGTAGCTATTTAGAAGTACAATTTTACTTTTATTTTTAAAAAGTTGTAAAATGTACAAAATGTTCCTCCTGAAGTCTTAAACCTTTTTCTAATATTTTCTAAAGCTAGTATTTGGTTTCTAACTCTTTATTTCTCTCTCTCCTTCTCTTCGTTTTGGAGACAGAATCACACTATGTAGCACTCTCTGGTCTTGAACTCACAGAGATCATCTTCCTTCTGCCTCCCAAGTGTTGGGTAGTAGCTGCTATTCAAGACAAATATTCCTTGCTAAAGAGATGGCAAACCTCAAAGCTCTGCCTTTACTTCTATTCTTAGTAAACTGGACTTAAACTGTACAAGAGATTCTTATCAAGACTATCAGCAATTACTGTCAAACGTTTTCCAAAAAAGCAGTTATTTTTCGTTATTTTCTTGATCTGTTACAAAAACTTGTTTTAAAGATTAGTTTTTTTTTGTGTGTGTGTGTGTGTGTGTGTGCTTACTTTTCCAAAGCAAGCAATGAACAACGAAAATTCTTCGTTATTTTCTTATAGTTCCAAACGTGAAAAACTGAGCCCTTCTAGGAAATATTTTATAGATCCTATTTCCTTATGACTCTGTACAAATGAAGTTAAAATAAGTAACCATTTTAATCATCAACTTCATCATAAAAATATCTCACTTTCCTTTTTATTAAAGCTCTATGACAGGTATGGTCGCATGCAACTGTGATCTAGCATTCTGGGGGCAGATGCAGGAGGACCAGAGTGCAAGGCCACCCTGGCCTCCACAGAACGTCCTAAACCAGCCAGAGCTCTACAGTGTGTAGCAGTCTGAGTGAGAATGCCCTCCCTAAACTCAGATAGTTTAACTCTTGGCTCCCACTTAGTTGTACTGTTTGGGAAGGTTTAAGAGGGATGTCCTGGCTAGAGGAAATCGGACGCTGGAGTTGGGCTTTGAGAACATAAAGACTCCTGTTCACCCTCCATGCTTTGTGCTTGATTTGGAGATGTGAGCTCTCAGCACTCTCCTCCAGCTATAAGTCTGCAATTGCTGCCATGCTTTCCACCTGGATGGACTCATTTCTCTTTGGAACTCTAAGCCAAAATAAACTCTTCCTTCCACAAATTGATTTTGGTCACGGTGCTAGAAAGGAACTAATACACAGTGAGGCCAAGCTTAAATAAAAGAAAATTTAATTTTGTTTGTATCTTAATCCTGACAGTGAGTTCCATGATACCATTTCCATAAGGTGGATCATCCCTGTGTTTTCAGAGAGCAGACATGACAAGACTAGTTCTTACTCTTTAATCGACTCCCAGAACAAGCACTCTCCTCTGCTTCTGTGGGAAGCTGGACCTCATCTGACAGTTTAGAGGTACTGAGGGACTACCACCTCAAAGGCCCAGATGTGTCTGCCTCCTTCCCTTCCCTGCAAATAGATGACCAGAACAGTTAGCAGGACCTACCCCATTCCCAGGCTACCTGTTTCACTGTTCCACAGCTCTTAGTTCTCTATGTCTTCCTTCAGTGATTTGTCTTCTGTAACTTTGAGTCCTTGGAGGTATGAAAAGGATTAGTATGCTTCCTGGTTTGTGTGGAAGCCCTTATGTGTTTGAAGGAGATACTCAGAGACCAAGTACTATCTTTGGTCACTGACTGGCTGCAGACCTCACCATCAAATCAGCTACATGAAGCTCTTGATATGCCAAATACCCACAATTCAATGTAAGTCTGAAGTGGGAAAGGGGAATACTTTCTGATGTCACTGTAATGAGCAATGTGCTTACTCTTTAAAAGGCACATGACATAAATGACACAGGATACAGATGTTTTCAAATTAATATTTATGTTTCACAGTTACAAAATGCTGTCTATTTTTTTAGATGTCATCTATAACCCAATTTCTGATTTTATTCTTCAATGAACAGTGTTAGCATAAGGGAGTGTTCAGCTTGAAAACATCATTTAACACCAATTATAAGATCAAAGAAGTGATAGATGCAGTTAAGTATAGACCATCAAATACACAGCTGCATATTATCTTCAGAAAATGTGGGTTCTACATTAACCACACAGCTGCTGGCAAATGCCTGCAAGCCACAGTGAAAAAGTGCCATTAATGTGAAATAACTGTCTTGTGGCACTTGTACTGACAGCTTTCTTAAAGATTGGCATATCTGATTAAGGAGAAGGGCTGACATCGATGATAAACAGATGACCAACATACAAATGCAAATTCCAGTGATAAAAAAATGGCTTCCTCAATAGACAAAGCTAGTGGCTGGAAACACTGTCTGAAGTTGGACTGAAATGGAACGCTGGAGAATGAGTTCCTGTGTCTAATTTACACAGGTCAGCACAAAGAGAATGGCCTCAGAAAAGGTGTGCAGACTCCAGACAGTGCTATTCTCCTTCAGTCCATTGAGCCAATATGAGGAGCTGAGTGTCACGTTCTTCAAATAGTTATTAAAAATTTCAAATATACAAAAAAGTTGAAAGAACTGAATGATAAGCACTCAGACATATTTCATCTCAATTCTACAATTATCCAAGTTACTGTATTTTCTTAGAAGGTTTAGCTTTTGTGCCACTGATCAGTATCAGATGACAGCTGTATGGTTGACATTTTCAGAGGAACAGTTTCTTGTGTGACTAGATCAGCAGCCATTCTTTAAAGCATGGATATCAACATTCCGTATGTTTAGGCTAACAGTGCATCACTTGAATTTTGAGGTTGAAATTCTTTTCTGCACGCTCAGGATTAATAAACTGTCCGATTACTTAGCTGTTTACTACAGCTCAGCATGCGGAGTAAGCTGTGCTCGTTTAACCTTTGGAATAGTAGTTACCTCTGACATTCTCTGAATGTTTTCTAACCTCTGGAAATTGTAAGCTGAGTCCCGTATGCTTGTCTTATTACCAGAAAGATTAATATAGCAGTTAATATTCATGCAATGTTTACTACGTGGCAGGTACCATTGTTTTACACATAGTTTATATGTATAAACTCATGTAATATTTTAAATATGTGTAATATTTTCATCAAATGGGTTTTATTAATACTACCACTTTTATTTTTAAGGACAAATATGGTTCAACAAAGTGAAGCGCTCACAAGCAGCAGGCACAGAGTTAGTTCCAATTCCAGCAACTCCAAGCATACACATTGCCTTGCCTTTCTTCATCCCTCTGTCTGGCCAAATTCCCACATACGGCTCATTACCACTACTCATCTGCTGTTGATTTACTAACTAGTAAAAAGAAGAAATGAGTACAAAATATGTACCAAATGCATTATGCTTACAAACGTATTTTGAGTAGAATGTAGATGCCAACACTGAAAAAAAAAAAGAAGTTAATTACCTTCCCTAAACAAACACGTCTTGATATACCAGGAATATGTGCAAGTGTAGACATCTGTGTCTTAACTGATAAAACGAAGGTGATACTGAAACAGCAGCATTACTCCATGGGACCACTATGAGAATCATGAATAACTTACATTCCTATATAGAGAATTCAATAAATATTAGATACAAATACATGGAAGATGCGTAGCACTGCATGTTATACATGCTAGACACCAAAAATTGTCTCTAATAATAATCAACAATATATGACAATATATGAAATCAATATATGACAGTGACAAATTAATATTTAATGTAACCATGGGGGCATTTTAGATCCATAGTTCTATTTTAATGTTTCTAAGAGGATGATTTTACTCTGGTCCGAAGACAGTCTTCTAAGAGATTGCATCACAAGGGAAATGTCTCATTAAGTCAAGATGACCAACTAATACTGTGGCAGATTTACAGAATCACTTAACTTACAAATAAAGCAAACTGGTATCGGCACAGTCCTTGCTCTTACATCCCACTGTGCCACTCAGAGTGTTGGCAAACATTTCTAAAGTCTTTAAAAGACTCAGCTCTACAAACTCAAACTAAATAGTAGAAAGAAAAGAACAAAAATCAAAAAAACACCTCCTCTACACTGGGTAACACAGAAGGAATTATGGTCTGTACTCTGGCAAAATGGACTCCAAAACTCCCACTCTCTGGAGTCATTCATTAAAATCAGTAAGAAGGATGATGAGACGTGAAGTCTTTCTGGCTGCTGAACTCTATGGCTGCAGATAATTTATGAAATCAGTTGACTGTAACTCCAGTGCTATCTCGCAGAACTGAGATCACGGGAATAAAGAGGAGACTCCCGCTGTGTTTCCAATTTCAGTGAATACTCAGCAGCCACCCTGCACAGAACTAAAATCTGTAGGTCAGAGTGTTGCTTCGGAGAACAGTGAGAGTATTGCTGATGTCCTCAGACAGCTGTAAGTGAAAAGTCATGCAAAGGTCCAGGGGCTTTTCGTGGCCAGGCCATCAGTCTACTCAGGTGTCACTAACACCGGCTGATCCATCTGACTGGATCTTTTAGTCTTTGCAGGTACAAATGGCAATTTGCTGTACATTTTCAATTACACATTTATTTTCTTTGCCATGCCTAACAGCATGTAAAACAAAAGAGCATCAATTTGAACATACAAAGGCACTTAACAGGGCTCAGTGGATCTCAGCACTACCTGCTCTGAAAGAACTGATAAAGGTATGTGGAGATAGGACAGGAAAACTGTGTTTCCCTGTTAACAGCACAGTGCAATTTTATTAGTAGAGAAGAGAGGGAGAAAATTCTCAATGACCCTGGGTCACTGAAAATCACACTTTGCTGTTAGAACCAAGAGAGACTTGTGCTCTGACACATGCAGCTGACTGTATTTCATGTCCTTATATCCTCCTCCCTTCCCTCCATTTCCATCATCTCTCTGTTCTCTAATTACATATATCTGCATGGTTTCCGCAGATACAAGACTCCAGTACTATAAAGGTACGTGGTTTTGGCTTTGAGCAGCTAACCCAGTCCTTAAACAGATGCTAAGCAGGACTCCATCCAGGCCCTCTAAGCTTGCAGTGAAACATATTTCATAACAATTAGCAATGGTTGCATGGTGTGCGCAGTATATGCCATGGAACAGGGAGTCATAAATCCCTGGAGACGAAAATACTTATTTCACACCCTGCAGCAGGTATAACTAATCCCATTGCTATTACAAGATCAAGAATGTCAAACAGAATCTGTTTTAACCCAAATTCCAGCCGATACATATATAAGCCTGCATGTACATCTTATTTCAGGGGATAATTATTTCTACAAGAAACTAAACAGAGGAGGAAAAAAGGCAAGATGCCCTTGTATAACATTTCCTAAGAGTGGTCCCTGAGCCAAGCCCTGAAAACAGCCTACAAACGGTGCAACTGGCTCTCAGAATATAGAGCTCATCTTTGAGTGTCATCCTACATGGATGTACCAACTGCTACATATGCCACTCTGTACGCAGCTGATGGTTAGTAAATCTTGCCCAATAAAGAATACATCAAAAGAAAATTCTAACTGGTCCTTCTAGCTACCTTCTAGCCAAATTCTTGTATTTTGCCTGACTGTCCCAGGAGAAAGCGGTAGTGACTGCCTTCATAAAATAACAAATTTTTTCTCTGACTTGGTGTCAAGTCCTTGTTACACTTAGGCACATGTCTTATTAACTAACTCTTCCTGTTGTTAATTTCTGAACCAACTATGCAGTTTTACACCATAGGAAAGTCGGCACAGTAGCTGGGATACGGATGTGACAGAATGTTTTTATTCCACCCCTGACAAAAAGCTCCCTGTTTTTGACACACTGGAAAATGTACAGCCAGAGAGTGCTCGAGGCGAGGCTGCCACCCCAGCCTTACATCTGTCTGCTTTCATTTGTCTACAACTGTGCTTATAGATAAAACAAGCCTTCCAGATGTCATCGCGAGCAGGGCTCATATGCTGACTTCACTGAGACACCATTGTTGGCTGCCAACATAACAGAGTTGTAAAACTAAAATATTTAAACTCTGAGCTACTCAACACAATTCTGAGTGTCACACAGGATTCTATTTCAGGATTAATTAACGTATACCCCAATAAAATAATCATGTGTTAAAAACAGAGTTGGCTGGTATGCAAGTGGATCTAATTTTCCTCTTTGTAACCATTCCACTGTCATCCAGCACCAGTGTGAAGAAATTTCCGAAGGAGAGCACACATTGCTATAAGCTATAGCTTCTTATGTACTGGGTTTCAGGCGCTAATGTCCATTGTTCAAGGACCTTCAAGCTCTCACTGTTTAAAACAGATGCGGCATACCTACAATGAACAAAAGCAATATGCTAGACTCAGACTATGAAGACATTTCCACTGTTGGAGGGGGCAGGCCAATGAGAAGTGATGGGGGTGCTTACTAAGAGGCACTGTTATACACATCCATATGTGAAGCCTGGCTTCAGGCAACCTAGTATCTGGGAGCCTGAATGTTGTTTGAGAACACAATATCCCTGTGGTTATAATTATAGCCATTGTATGGGGGAAAAAAAAAGGTCCTGCTGAGGTTTCATAATATCCCTTACAAAAAAGAACTCATCATTCCTGTGTTTTCTGAGAAAGTCTTCAATGCTGTGCCTTCATTCACACACACACACACACACACACACACACACACACACAATGTACACACCAGCACAGGGCGTTGTCTCTGAACCTACACGACAATTTAGTGTGCACTAAGAGAGTCCCAGGAAGCCCTGCTTTGGCCTAAGTGGCTATTCCTAATAACACTTATTACAATTGTTCTGAAGTTAAAAAAAAAAAAAAAAAGGCTTATCCACAGCTCAAGCCATGAGACTTCAACAAATCTCCAAAGAACTTAAGCCTTCCCCTTACGCCAATAAACCTTTTACAGCCTAGGTTACATTTTCGTAGACTTGGGTCAAACACGTTCATTCAGAATGTTACACTGAAACTAGGTTTGTGGGTCATTTTTTTATCAGAGGCAAAAATCCATCTTCAATCTTTCTTTAATTTGATCCAGAGGCCATGTCTGTATTAACAAAGTCCATCTATCTGTCTGTCAGGGCTAGTCTTAGACCCCACTGGGCTTATTCCAGGCTTCTGCAGCTTACCATAACAACAGAACCCAATCTAAACCAAACCAAAATAAAAACTACGTACCAAGAAGTCAAGACCCTCTCCCTGCCTACCACCCCACTCCCAGGACAGAAGGAGTGAAACATTTGCTCTTGACAGCTTTCCAAGGAGGCCATGCACTGGCAGGGAAAAGGCATCCACTTCTTTGCTCTCCCACCTTCCTGGATGCTCCCATCTTCTCCTGAGCATGTCTTGTTCAAACCTTCTGAAAATAAATCACCCTAAAGCACTCAAGATTCCCTGAAGACCCCGGCAAGCTTCCTGCATGGTACATCCCCACTCTTTGCTGGGAGGCTAATGTCTTTCAGGAATGTCTGTTCTAATTCAAGGAAGTCAGGGGCTTCAAAACAACCTGCCACCATGATCCATCTATCTCCTATCATTCTGGTCTCTTCCACTCTCAGTCGGCAAGCAGGGAGGAGGCCAGCCTGCAGGACCACCTGACTGTTAAAAATTCCAGTCATTTCTGTGGGTTGGGGTGGCAGTAACACTTTGGGAGGTAAGAACCATAGGACCATTCCTGGCCGAGGTCTTGGGGTTCCTACCTCACTTGAGGCTGGGCTAAATGCTCAGGTTGGGGGAGAGAGAATGCCTCCAACCCATATTTCATCTGAATCTCCCTACAGCAACATCTCACAGCCGTGGAGAGACCCCTTGTAAAATCACTTTGAGAGATACTTATTTATTCTTATCCAAATGATCAGCTCTTTGGCACAGTATGTTATTTAAAAACTGAGCTACTCTCTGTTCTTTAAAGTTCTCCAAAGTTTCTATGGGGTGGGGAGGGGCAAACTACCAGCCAGTAGCAATGTGGGACAAATCCACATGGTGTCTTTACTCTCATTTAGCCTGCTAAGTCCAGCGGGGGATCCAGAAGTGACATCTCCCTAAGTCCCTTTCTGCAGATGAGAAAAAATAAATAAAAATAAAAAATAAAAACAAAAAATAAAAATAAAAAACCAGTGATATGGCTGCCTGCCAGCCTAAGGGCAGGAAGCTGTGCCTGGGGCTGAGCCAGATCACTGGAAGATCACTGGAGGCTCAGCGTGTGCCACTTGTCCTCTCCCAGCCACAAAGCAGGAGTTCAGCAGTGGCCCTGTTGCCTGGAGAAGAGCAAAATCTCACAGGATGACAGTGCTGCTGTCAGGTATACATCTGAATACAACTGCATTAAAAATAACCCATTTAACAACTCAGAAGTCCTGATGTATGTTTTATAAAAATGTATGAGAGTACTAAAAGCCATGGAGAGCTATAACTTTGAGCTGCCTCATTTGTTTCTCTTTTATTACAGTCCTGCACGGTGGGCACGGGCTCTTTATTGAAAAGAGAACATTAAATCTTTATTCTAAACTGTTTTAGCAGAACGATATTAATAGTTGAATATTATTTTGTCTGACTGATAAAATACCACTCAAATAAGACCAAAGAGAGCACTGAACCCCAACAATTCCCAGGAGAAGGGAGTGGGAAGCTATCTTCAGAAACTGTAACTTTGGTCAGTCTGGAGATTCTGGTAGTGTTTCTGTGGCTACATGAGACCAGCAGCCGATAGCCAGGAGTGAAGGTGGCTTTTCAGAAATACACATTATTCCCCCTTAATAGAGAAATTGCTACATAAAACGTCTTTCTGTTTTGTGCATATTTGACATTTCTAATGCAGAGTTTGTAAGGAGACAGGATGAAACCACCTTCCTTCCATGGACATATTATCACCAATGGAGAAATAGGACAAGATTTACATTAAAATAAAGTGTTCAGTGCCAAAACTATCCAACAGTTCAGCTAGGCAAAACCACTGAACTCCTATTTATTATTAGCTTTCCTTTGGATCTATTTGTTTTTGGTTTTTTTTTTGTTTGTTTGTTTGTTTTTTTATGAGACCAAACTGCCTATCTTACACAGCATATGGGAAAGCCTCATCTTGCCTTTACTTATATTGAAGTATGTACCATTTTGGTAAGGACAGCTCAAAGATCACTGAAATGGTTATTTCTACTTTTCTGTCAAATTCACAAGAGACTTTTCTCACCAACCTAATGTATCTTGATGTTACCAAAACTATGAATAAACCCATGCAATTGGAAGCCTGTTCTCTGCTTTAGGTATCTCTCTTTAGATAATCAAACAAATGACAACAGCACCAAAGGCAAGACTGACACCAGGAGACAACATGCCCAGAACATTTAAAACCAGCTGAGAAATACACAG
This sequence comes from Meriones unguiculatus, assembly GCF_030254825.1. Taxonomy (NCBI): domain Eukaryota; kingdom Metazoa; phylum Chordata; class Mammalia; order Rodentia; family Muridae; genus Meriones; species Meriones unguiculatus. The sequence continues at coordinate 63,647,511 of NC_083360.1, forward strand.
AGCCTAGAGTGAGCTCGCCTGAATAAAGCAGCTACTGAAGAAACCACACTTCGTCTACACCACAGCGATGGAGTCAAATGCTTTGCGGGGAAAGCCCATTTTCTAGTTAGCAACTGAGTATGTTTTCTATACCCTACTGAGTATACGCTTCTGTACAAGAAAAATGCTGAAGTCAAAGTGCTTATAAAATAGCTGAATCCTGATACTGGTCATTCAGCCATGCTTAATCACTAGCCAATCAATGAGTGAAGATTAAAGTTTAAAGCAGATCAAAACCAAAATAATAAAAAACACAGGAAAATAAAACACCCATAATCCCCAAGACAAACAACAAAAAACATTCAAGGTAATGGTATAAACAGGGATAAATATAAGGATAAAATATAAGGATATTTTATCAAAGAAATAAAATACTATTTAATAGGTCTATCAGAATTATCAGTAGAATATTTTAGAAATTACAAAAGCAACTAATCATGCTTACACACTACTAATAACTGCTTTCCATAGTATTCAGCAAGGCCATTTGGTATAAAACCTTACATTAAAACAACAGATTTAAAATTAACATGGAGCCTTCTAAGCCAGCACTGGAAATCAGAACTATGTGATTCACAGAAATAATTATGTTTTCAGGAAACAACAGTAACAAAGCTAAAGAGATACACTAGAAGCCACAGGTTTGGTTTTAGATGATACAGCATTTTGTTTTTGTTTTTGAGACAGGGTTTCTCTGTGTAGCCCTGGATTCCCTTTATAGACCAGGCTGGCCTCCTCAAACTCACAGAGATCCACCTGCCCCTGCCTCCCTGAGTGCTGGGAATTACCGGCATGCTCCACACTTTCCAGGTTGTAAAAGTAGCTCTCAGAATGTGCCAGCAAACGGTCCTGGGACCCTAGCTGCATAGAAGAAGCACCCAGAAGGCTGTCTGTGGAGCTGAGCCCTGAATGGGTGAAGAGGGAACCTGTGACGATGTTCTACTTCTACGGTACATGGCAAAGTGAAAGGCACAGAAGATGTGAGGATGCACAGTTTAGAGAGAGGAGATAGATCGATTAGGCAGGAGCATGTAGTATGTGAAGAAGTCTGATGAGTTGTAAGAGTGGAGGGTAGTTGGGGGCCAAGTTCGTTCAGCTCTCCATTCAGCTAGTATTAATTGACCATGTGCTTTGTTGTCTGTTCTGGTCACAGGGGATGAGATACTGAATGAAACAGAAAAAACAAAAACCAACCAACCAATCAAAGAACAAAACAAAACAAAAAACACAAAACTCTACCCTGGTGAAGAGAAATCCTAGTGGAAAAACAAAAACAAAAACAACCAATCAAACACTACACCTAACATGGAGCTCCTGTGACGTGGATGGTCAGTACGAGGTGAAGGATTTGAAATTTTGAGGGCAAGGAGGGGCTGAACCATCAGCTGTAGTAGCAAGGAACTTCCTGAGTCTCAATCTGGTATACAGAGAAAGCACTTCAGAGAGATGGAATAACAGTGAAGGAAGTATGGCTGACGTTAGGAGAATTTAAGAAGGAGGAGGTAGAGGGTGTGGTGAGAGATGGGGAAAGATGGAAAGAGATGCCTAGGGGGCTTGGGCTTTTATGCAGAGGGATGGTTTCTAATTTGGAGTACAATTTTGACAGGCCATATGGAAGGGTCTGGACCATCCATGTGGACTCAGAGAAAGGTCACTGGACTATTAATAAGAAGCATGTACTTCTGGGAACTGGAGGAAATGAGTGATGCAGTGAGTGACGAGAGAATCTGCAGACAGATAAGAGGAGGAGTGATCTGAGTAAGGTCACTCAGAGCCCTGTCGGACCCTGAGGCGGGACGACTGAAGGGTTAGCCTGCTCTTCTCTCCTGTTCTCACCTGACAGGGACAGTATCAACAGCAAGTGTCCCCGAATATGCTTTATACTCAAGAGAAGACGAAATTTCTTTTTCTGCTCTACATGGTGGGGCCGTTGCTACTGCAGAGCTCATGCCAAGCACTCTTTGGACTGGGGACAGGAAGGCCAGGAGACTACTGTGGGCTTAATCGAAACGAAACGTGCATTCAAAAGCACCAGCACAGTGACTATTAATCTGACCAACACCAGGGTTCCTAGGGCCCCAGTTAATAGAGCACGTGCCCTGCCTAGAGGTTTTAAATCACGCCAAAGTGGCAAGCAGGGCTGAATTTAGCACAGGCCTAGCTCACAGGGGCCACAGGGCTCTGGTTTGACTCCACTTGTCCTTTAAGTGCACTTTTTCAAATTTCATCAAGGGTCAATACAGGTTAGCTGGAGCAACTAGATAGGGCCTGGATAGCTGACTGAAGGGTGTCTCTCAGCCATCAGTTCAGCTCAATTTATTAAAAGAAAGTCACTGTAGACAGTTGATTAAATGCCTGCCTAGTGTGTATTAGGCTCTGGGTTCAAGTCCTACCATCATATAAACTGGGTATAAGACTAGTGTGATCTATATGGGACCCTGTCTTTAAAAATACATTCTTTTTAAAAATGATGAGTCCCTTGAAGGAAGTGTCAGATTCATGGGAGTGTATGGTTTTGTTTTATTTTCTTTATAAACATAATGGTACCAGAACCCTTAATTCCTTGTTCTTACTAAGACAGAAAAATATTCACAGTCTGCTCCCCAAAATGATTCTGTTTAGGATACAATGCATGAAGAATATTAGGTTTATTCCTTCAGAGCTAGGATAGGACGATTAAAAATAGCATCATTATCGTGTCTACAACAAACATTCAAAAGAGCCCTAAATTGTGCTTAAGCACAATTACCTTAATGTCAGTTGAGATTTTACGATGCAACTGTGAGCCACTTTATTTTTAAGGCAGTTTAACCTGCCGGCTTCATTCCTAAGAACAGACATTTAAGTTTTAAAACCAGAGCTCTCGATAAGATGATTAAGCCATGCTCGGCAGTTTCTTTAAATATTTAAGAGAATTTTCATCACCTAAATATTTATGGCAACAACACAGCCAGGTGCATGTTTTTCTTCTGCTTATCACGAATAGGAGATCCATATCCGTCACAGTGCAGGGGAGGAGTGAGGACGCCTCAACACCAGAAAACCCCACTGAGCTCGGCAGACTCCTGGGCCATGAGCAGAAAACTACATTCCGCCATTCAGATTGACACTGGCCCCCCTGTATCCCCATCATTTAGCATGCTAAAATCTATGTAGTTTGTTTTATAGTCCCCTCCCAGTTCAAAGACTTGGGCTACAGGTGACATCAACAGCCTCTCCAGAGTCCTGCCACCCTTAGTAACAAGCAGGAGGCCGACATGATGTTCCCACACTGAAGACAGGAAGAGTCCACAGATCAGGCTCTGTCTACCTACTCCTCAAGAGGCCGCCACTGCCTAGCAGGGGCAGGGACCGTGTACAGAGCCTGTCCCTGCTGGCTGGCTTCTAGGAGAGATTTTTATATAATATCGTGGAGGGAAGGGGAGTCCCCAAACGCTCAATTTTCAACTCAGGCCTAATTTGTAATTATTTTAAAGCACATACCTGCTATCGTATTTACTTGGGAAAGCTTTCAGGGAAGTGGATGAGGACGTAATTATTCTCTCCACTTAGAAGATTGGTTCCCAACCTTCCTCACGCTATGACCCTCGCTACAGCTCCTCACACTGCTATTTCATAACTAGTTTTGTGACTGTTGTGAATTGTGATGTGAGTATGTGATATGCAGGATGTCTGAGGTGCAACCTCTGTGGGGGTGGCGACCTACAGGTTGAGAACCACTGACTTAGATGCTGACCGGGTAACACTGAGAGTTTCAATGACAGCCAGGCAGTTCTACTAGCAAAAGAAGGTATTCTGCTCCCTGAAACCTGCTGAAATAGTGCAGATTCTCTTAACTTTACGGCCCATTTTCAAATTCACATTTGCTAAAGGCTTAGTATATACTCTATGTTATACTAGAGGCCAAATATACAAAGTAGCAGAACGGAGCTCGTCTGTTCTGGAACCCGGAATCTGGTGAAGGAAAGGGGTATCAAGCAAACAGCAAACAATAGAGGATGACAAAGGGTAAAAGTGTCATGGTGAAAAAGCATGGGAACTGGGAAGAGAAAAATGGAGAAGCCCTCTGGGTTGGCTGGCACTTGTGTTGAGAACTGAGAAGAAATTGTCCAGCTGAAGAGGTTGGGCTAAGCATTCCTGTCATAAAATGTAGGACAAAAAGTGGACCCTGGAAAGAACAGCTAAACTGAGGAGACAGCGGTCACACCTGCAAACAGGGTGAGGCCCTTTAGGCAAGCACTCTCTGTCCTGTGCTTGTTTTGAACTCTCAAGCTTGATAACGGGGAAGTCACACATTCCTAATAGTGAACAAAATCAGGCCCTAAGTCCAGCCTCCCACTGATTCCAAACGCTGGCCCTGTCTTTATTACACTCAAGAAAGTGAGTGTCAAACGATCTTCCCTCGGCTCCTGGACATGGAATGTGAGGACGCAACATAATGTACAACATGCAAATGCTAAACACGCTTAAGACATTATTCATTGATAGCAATCACTGCACCTATCTGCCCCCTTAGAAACATAGGCACACATTAAATAAAAACAAAAAATAAACAGAGCAGAGGTGTGGCTCAGCAGTAGAGAACTTGTCTAGCATGTACTAGATACTAGTAGTGTCCTCATAAAACAACACACAACTTGGGCAAATTAAAACCAACTGTTTGAAATCATGTGGAAGTTGGTTCTCTACTTTTTTACTAACTTATCATTAGCTAGTTACTATCATAAAGTAGTTTAGCATTTTAACTATCACTCTAAATTGATTGCCACCTTGATCTATCTCAAACTCATTTGAATTTACCCATCTGTGTTGCTATAAAATACAACTTCCCTATAAATATTTGAACTACGAGTGGAGTAGGTTGTTCTGCTATTGTGTCTACAACCTCCAATGTAACAGTTCAGTTAACTGTTACTATCATAAAGGTTGAAGTCAGGAATCTATGTCATCTTCCTTCAAATCTATAGTAACAGGGTAGAACGATGGCTCAGTGGTAAAGCATTCGCACACTGCTTGTGAGGCCCTGAGTTTCCACCTCTAGCACCATAAAAAGAACAAAACAAAACAAATCAAAAAATTAACCAACCAACCAATGAAAACAAAACAAAAACAAGCAAAAAAAAACAAAAACCAAAAACCCAACCAACCAACCCCCACCAAAAACAAACAAAAAACCTTCAGAAAACTCAGGACATGAAGACCACGTTTCACAGATTAGTATTTACAGACTCAAGAGTCCAGAGTCTACATCAGCTGCTGCTGCTTGCTTGACAGTTCCAACCCAGCCCAGTAGGTGAAGAACATCTTTGTCTACATCGAGGCCATTTTGGGAGCCTTGTTCTAGGACATTCCCTCTTCTCTTCCGTCTCCCTCCAAAAAGATTCTTTTTACCTTGACTGGAAGTCCTACTCAGCCTCTGAAGCTCCAGATGGGCCTCATTAAGCCTGCTTCAGTCTGCATTAACCTTGCTTGTTACCAAACCAAAGGCATTTAATGAATCTCCAACTCCGCTGACTCTTGCCACTTCCTTCTTATTTAATATTCACACTTTTAACTTTTTAAATGCACACACACTATTCATTATTTTAAAAAACTTCTCCGAAAGTTCAAACCCAAAGCAGATTATTAAAAAAAAAAATCTAGAATGAACCAAATCCTCATGCACTTAAAATATGTACATTTTAAATGCTACTGACTGATTAAAGTTCTACTTTGTCCTCTCATACCTCGTCACAAATATAGGGTCCTTTACATACATTTACAAATCTGGCCAAGAAATCTCATTTCTCTGAGGTTAATGGTAAAGATGGCACAAGGGAAGGAAAAATAGATTGCCTTTTAATTATTTGAAGCATGGATTTGAAGAAGGTACTTCTAATGACAAAATAGTATGTATCAATCTCTTCTGGTAGAAGATCACATCATTATTTGGTATTTATTAGTGTTTTATACCTAAAAAATATTTCTACAGGACGGATATAGGTATCTGTTGAATTGTCCAATGTTTTACATCTAATAGCTAAAGCAACATTTGAACTTTTGTCTGTAGCATCACGCGACTTTGCCAGTATTCTGGCATACTTCACTAGACAGGAGAAGACAGTGGTCAAGAGTATAGACTGCAGACCTACACTGTTAGTTTAAAAACCAGCTCCATCATTTACTAAGTGTGCCACACAGACATGTTATCTAAATAAATTCTGTTTCTGTTTCCTTACTTGGGGAACAGAGTCAGAAATTATCTACATAGGGTTGTGGGTATAAAAATGGGCAAATATAACTGAAGCATTATAACAGTATCTAAATGTGCTCTCTGAAGTTTGTTACTGTGGTCTTATAACACAGCCCTGTATGCACGTATGCCTGCTTGTGTACACAGACTTATACATGTATGCATCTTGTGGGCACTGTACGGTCAACAGAAAACTTAATTTAGTCTTTTAAACATTCTGATGAAGGGGGTCTCTATTATTCATATATAATAGATAGTAGATAAAAGATAGTAATAAGTAAGCCTTATTCTTTTCACCAAAAATCTTGGGAAAAAGGGGAAATACCTTACCTCCAGAGTCAGTGATGAAGACCATTTTTCAACACGTCTTAACCAATGATAATGATGGTATCATGCTTTTTATATAACACTCTTAAAGTTTTCAGCTTGTCAACACTTTTCACACATTTTACTCTCATAACCACTCTCTGAGAGGGGTGGATAGATGAATAAGAATATAGATAGTTGATTTAAGGTAAATAAAACCTTGGATTCAGGGATTTTGAATAATCTGAATAGAATCAAGAGGGTTGCCTTTAGAGAACTAAACCCCAAAGTCTCACAGTGACAGGGTCTCTTTAGAGTTTACTTATCATAGAGGTACACAAAAAAATCTAGGAGGGCATGAGGAGGGGTCCCATAAGATTATTCCCACCACAGCTGTTGATCTCATAGGGGCAGATGAAGAGTTAGGTGGCTTCCTTCATTGTTCTCTGTGTTGAAGGACTCAACAATCAATGGAAATTTTGAAAGCTAAGTTTACATTGCCCTGACCTCTGAAGGGTTACAGATACTTATGGAAGAGTATAGCCTTTGGTATACTAGGTAAACTGAAAAGGCACAGAAAAAAAATTGGAGAAATCTACTTTGATTTCATATTTTAATGCCTTTATTATTGATAAAATGGCCCTGCTTGACTGTATCTCCTAAAATATATTTTAGAAATGCTAGAACCAGAAGCAACAAAGATCTCTATGGGAGACAAAAGACCCTCCCTTAGAATTGTTCTGTTTGTTTATTTACTATTCTTTTCTTTTTTTGATCAGCGTATCTGAGAAATTTTCACTTACAGAGCAGGTTAGGGGATAATGGAGTACATCAGTCAGGAACATGCTTCCCACACAGTGTGGGGATGTGAGCCTGGTCTGCAGACACCCAGCAGGCATGGCGATGTGCACTTGAAATCCCAGTGCTTGGGAGGTAGAGACAGATTCCTGTGACTGAGTAGGCAGCCAAGCCTAATCAACCAGGCTGAGGAACCAGCAAGAGATTCTGAATCCAAAAACGAAGCAGGAGTCAGGGAGCTGGCTCAGGGGGTAAGGTGCTTACTGAGTAGGCAAGGTGACCCAGATTCAGAAGGTCTACAGCTACATGAGAAGCTGGGTTTGGTGGGATGTGTGAGTAATCCCAGCACTTGGAGATGGAGACAGGGGCTTCCTTGGTCATATGGTCTAGCTAATCGGTGAGAGGCCTAATCCCAAAAAAGAACGTGGAAAGTAGTGGAGTAAGGCACATGACATCAACCTCTGGCTTCCATATGTTTGCAAAGGGGCACATCTATCTCTCCACATGTATACATAAAACTACAACAATAAAACAAGGTAGGCAGCACCATTGCCTTCTGTGTGGGCATGCAAGTTCACCTCTCTCTCTCTCACACACACACAAATTGTGTTAACATGAAAAAGGCTTTCCTCAATTCATTTTATTTTCAGACCTTTTAAAATCTAGCATTTAAAATTACCATAACATTTACTAAAACATTACCTACCAGATAAATACTTTGGCAATATTATTATAGACATATCACGTACTATTTTGCTTTCTCAGTTTCTTTCGAGTGAGACCTTGACTTGAAGAATATTATTTTCTGTTAAGATTTATAATCAATGCCCACTACAGGTCTGAAGATGCCATCAACTCAAACAGAAAAATTCAGCCAAAGTCTATGGCAGAATTGTAGGAAATCATACTTTAAATAAAAACGTAATGCTACTCCATTTCCACATGATTTTTCATCAATAGTAACATATATTCTGATGAAAAGAATGGCTATAAACTGGTACCCAGGCTTGACAATGAGATAGAGTTAATCCCCCAGAGGGCAAATCAGAGGCATAAATATAGGGAGGTGGTTTCACATGTCCTCCTGAAATGACCTAGGTAGATGCACATTCTAACCTGCTCTTGATTTATGGAACTGAGACTCAATCAATGAAACCTTACCAAGAAGACTTCCCAAGAGCAGAACTAAAGGACCATATGACAGCTACATGAATGATCTATTGCAGCGAGAGAACTTCTTGTATGAAGAATTCTAGTTGTGCACAATTTGCTATGAAACATATATAGAAGACAATATGAAAGAAAGAAAAATAAACAATTTCTTAAAATGTGTAACATAAAATATTCTCCCTTGCCCCCAAACATTATAATAAACACTGTTTCTAAACAGCACTGGGTACAGCTAGCAATGAGCACATTTGAGGTTCAAAAAATTGGAAGCAAAGTTCTCCCCTTCCAGGGCCATGCTCCAATACTACGCCACAAATAAGCCCTGGGCCTGTTCAAACTTATGGTCCAACAATCAACATCAAAAGAGGTTTTGCTATTTTTGCTTATTTTCCCAAGAAAAAAAAAACTTTTAAAAATTAATAATATAAAATATTTGAGCAGAGAGCGGTGAGGAAGGCTCTATCCTAGTCAAGATCAGTTTCACGGCCTTTGGATGGTACCAGGTCTGTAGTCCTATCATAAAATGACAAACTGAAGAGACAGAAGGGAAGTCATTTAACAAACAATCAACAACAAGCCCACCTGATCAATGATAATCTGGGACAGAGGTCCTACAGAAGGCCTATCTAATTATACCTAACAATCTTTTATTATCACTGACCTCTGTAGGCATGAGACTATTCAAACTTTTACTCATTGCCAGAATGCTGTAAATATGTACAGCTAGACAAACTATAAATCAATGACACCTTTATAAATGCCTTAAGTACCTTTATTTAGCAATTATGTGAGCTGCTTCATACGCTAACACTATATAATTTTTAATCTGCCAATACGCCATTAAAAATATTTATGGTGATAGTTATTAAAGAGATTCCATCCAGGAAATATAGTTCAGTAAGGAGAAACAACCTTGTAGTGAACTCAGTTCAAGATATTAGGGTACAACGGTTTTGGAAACACCGCCCGCTTTTACGGGCAAGCCAGAATCTACGTGGACTCGCCAGTTACCTGGACCTATCAGATATCAACCTGGTGACATCACTCGTCTCTCACAATCTGATCCTCTGCAAAAGAGGATTACTTCTCTCTACTGAATCCAGAAATACACATGAATAAAAGGCAAGTTATCATGTTCCAAATGAAAAAAAAAATAATTCAGAACATTTATTGAGAATCACAGGTCTTAGATGCTATGCTCTAGAGATAACTGGTTTGATTATAGAAATCAAGTTCCGATGCCCCAAAAAACTATCTTCCTCTTCCCCAGCTCCACTTACTCCAAGCTATGCTGAATATGTGATAAACTTTTGTGATGTATTTGTTCCCAAGACGGCTTGATTGATGGCAAGTTCCCTTCTTTCCAGAATTCAGATTGTAATATAAATTTTAAGAAAACATAGATCATCAAAATATTGAAGATCAGTTTCAGTTTGTTAAAACTTAGTAATCTCACGATATTTAAGAAAACAGTATCTCACTACTGAAAATCTTTCTACATTGATCAAACTATCTAAGTCAAAAGAGTGGAACCCATCTCATAGAGATAAGCACTGAAAGTCTGAGTAACAGTAACTTTAAAAAATCTGCATCTTTAGAAATTCCTTAGTGAGTATAAGACTCAAATTCCTTCTGGGTTAGAAAACCAGATCCCTACCACACACAATAATACTGCTGACTTTTTTCAGCCTTGTTTTTCTTCATTCAGCAAATTAAAAAACAAATAAATGAAGTTTAAAAAGAAGAAAAAGAAACTATCTTCCAGGGCTACTGAGACGATTAAATGAGAGCAACTATGTGAAACCCTCAGAGTTGAGAAGTCAGGTCAGTTATAAATCCCGAGTCAGGACTGTTGGCACTGAGCAGCGAACTGCACCCACAGCGTGCTACTGAGATTTTCTGGTACCGGTAACTGCGTGGGCCCCAGCGCTGACATTTTTCACGCTAATCTTTGTTTATAGAAGAAGTAAATAATCCAAACAAAGAACATTCCAGTGCTTGGTGCTGATGGCTCCGCGATAAGGGGAACCTGGCAGCAGCACCAGGTCTGGCTATCTCTAGGGTGAAAACACAGAACATTGATAATGAAGCAGGCTCCTGATTTATAGGTGGGAGACTGTCTTAACTCTTGGCATTCAGACCTAACCAGCATCCAGAGACAACGGTGCCTGGAGGAACTGGAGAGGAATATGCAGACAGGATTCAAACCAGATCTTAAGCTTTAAACACCAAAGCTGTTCTGAGAGAAGGTAGTTTTAAATTCTCAGAGAAAACTTTTTGAAAGAGAAATCATTATCACTAACAGTTACATTACAATGAAAAAAAAACACTCGTTAATTCACATGTAAGAACTTCCATCAGCTAATCTGATTTCACTCCAGCATCCAGGGCAGTGTTAACTTTCCAAGAAGAACAGTGCGGATTCTTGAGCTGTGAGGCCAGGGCTTCGGCTTAGCACATTTGTAGGACAGTCGCTGGTACAGGAAATCACAGGAACTGCTTTCACCACCTCCCTCGGAGCCTCAGGGGACTATCACAGGAACCCTTGAGACCCAAATAAGCAGCATAACCAAAGCTTACTGGTGGCCCTTTTCCTGTTCTTGTGGCACGAAATGGATTTTGGAAACTCTGGAGAAGAAGCTGGCATGGCTCTGGTCCACCAGATCTTTTAAAAGTTGATCATAAACTTTTCCCATTAAAACTTGGAAGAAAATGGCAGGAAAAGTTTTTACCTTTATAGCAGTCAAGTGTAGGTTAAAGAGTTATGCTGAATTTCACAAACTTTTTAGAAAAGCCACATAAATACTAATGTGAGAATAGACAGGCCACCCACAGGCTCTGGAGAGACCTCAAACGGCATTCGCGATGATCATCATTTGTCAAGGAAAAGTCCAAGCTGTAACTAGCTTCTTTCCTACCACTCCTCTTAATCCACACTTAAGGCAAACTACCCTGCTGTTTCCTATACTCGTCTTTTGATTTTCTGCACCTGTGCCATCTGCCAAGTTGAAATTCTACCCACTCCTGTTAGACCAGATTGAGGAAAAAAAGTTCTCAACAGAGCTCCCCCAATCGTCTGGAAAGGAAGAAACCTCATCTCTTCCAAAATTTCCACGGTGCTTTCTATTAGGAAATCTCCTATTGTACTTGGCACTGACTATCAACCAGGACACTTGTCCACAGAGCCTCTCTCCAGCTCGTCTACAAGCCACGTGAGGGCACGGTCTGTTTCCGTAGATATGCCTCCTGTTCGATGACTTGCTCACAGGAGACGTGCAGTAAACACACAGTGAGTACAGAAATGGTCTGCACTTGCAGTAACTGCAGTGCTAAAAACCACTGAGGGTCTTCCACGGATCCAGAGGCTGAACCGAAGAGAGACCACCAAAGCAATGCGGCAATTAGATCGCAAAGCTGAACGATTTTTTTTATTATCATACATTGAGTCTCTCTACATTAAATTCAGACTCTGAAATGTTTTGATGATGCTAATTTTGGGATCTGGAAAGAAATCAGGTTTAAGACCTTTGGATTAAGAATGCTTACGTAGAAAACGCTATGAAAATATTCCAAAAATTAAATTATAAACAGTCTGGCCCTAATCATTTTGGATGAAGAGTATTTTACCTGTATGAAAACTTCACTGCCCATGACAGTGTAAATTCTAGAAATGGCATTAGGTGTTCAGCATTGTTTACATACCAATTTACTAGATACAAATGCCATCAAGACAAGCAGGGAGACATTCAAAGTCCATTATATAGTGTTTAAGTTCAATAACAAAGGTTGTATGCATGTTTTACATGTTAATTTTTTCTAACATTTGTCCACAAAATCCTATAAAAGGAGCCTCATTCCAGTCCTGCTCCATAAGGCCTTCTAACTTCTGGAGAAAACACCACAGACTTAATGGTCATGGGTATTTTGTAAATAGACTGGCTAGCTTTTACTATGTAGCATTCCTGACATAATACTTGGGTATAATACATTACTAGCACCTTAAAACTGGTAACAAAACAAACACAGAGAATCACAGGTCTACCTCTTATCATGAACATTTGGAACAAAGTAGCTTAATTTTTGTTATTCTTCACTAAGAGACATTCAGAACACTACCCATTCTGTTTTGATTTCTGACGCTTATGTGTTAGCCTGGCTAGCTGAAGAAAATTCAATTCTTGATACATATAATATTCCAGTCACAAATTTACCATTCTATCACTCCATACTACTCTCAGTATTTACTGGTTCACTATGCCCAAAGGCATATCCAAACATTGCCTACCCTGCTAGCTTTTCATACTGTCCACCTTTCTTCAACTGCCTGTCCTCTACCTCAGAGTCTACTTTATCTGCTCTTAAAGTTCTGCAGATCTTCAATTTCACTTCAAATGCCTACTTCATCTGCATATGTCATTGCCTATCTACACTTTCCATACCTAGCAAAAGTCTCACAAAGGAAGCCATCAAACCTGGGTATCTTCTGTTGCATGTCCCCTCAACACTAAAGTCATGAACTTGTAACCTAGATAGTTCTACTCACTTCTGTGTAAAGACACTACAACCACTTTTCCTAGGGCAACTGGTATTCTGGACTCATAGGCATGGGTCTCATCATTGCTTCTAATTGTCAATAACAAGTACACTACAAACACACACACACACAAACACGCCATACAAAAGATTTCAATAACACTGATATCCATACATGTCAAATCGATACCACCTTATAGTTTTGATTGATTGATTGATTCATTCATTCATTTTACATAGCAGTCTTAAGCCAGCAAAACGGCTGAGAAATTAAAGCTGCTAACTGCATAAGCCTGATAACCTGGAGAGCTGCAGTAGAAGATCCATGTAAACCATGTAAAGGTGGAAGGACAGACCTCTGACTTCATGTAGATGTCATACTGTGGTGTATGTGGTACCTCTCTCCTCTCTTGTTCTCTCTGTGTCTGCATCTGTCTGTCTGTCTGTCTCTCACACACACCAATAATTAAAAAGAAGAAAGAACAGCAGATGCTGTTTGATGTTTACTCTTAAATGAGTATAAGTCAAAGTCAGCAGTCTGGGTAAATAGTTCCTCTGTAGGCTGTCAACATCTTTGGGTGTCTAAATACTGTCAACGTTTTAGACAAGAAAGCAGGAAGGTTGTTATCTAGCCTGAGAAAGCAGTACTATTTGGTATTTTAGGAAAGAAGTTCTAAAACTCAATACAAAATCATCTATCCTCAACAACAGAAATATGGAAAATGGTTTTACATACTTCTAATCAACAGGTGAACTAGTTTTAAGCTTCTACCCTTAGTTAGCTCTAGATTTCAGATTCTGAAATTAAGCTGATCATGTTTTGACGACTCTAATATTCTCTTCTGCTTTCAGGTCTTAAGTAGTTTAGACCATTTTCTCAACCGGCATCTAAAAAGACATGTTTGTGCCTCTGCTGCTGGAGGAACTGTTCAGGAACAACTCATCCTGGCCAGGCTATGAGTCACTCAACTGCCAAGGTCAGGAAGACCTTTGTTAATCCAGAAAGTGCTGGCCACACATTCCCTCAAGCTGTTTTGAGAAAAGCTGCCTCAATGCCCACTTTCATTTTCCACAGATTATCAGTCATCTTTATATATGGGAAAAAAAAAACATACAACTTCCTTAACTAGGAAAAGAGCACCCTTCTAGGCCTTCCTCCTGGTTTCTTTTCTGTTTGGCTGGTCTTTTGCCTAAAGGTTCTTCTACCAAAAGGGAGAATTTCTTTTCAGTAATGAGAGTAAAGAGGTCCATTTAGCGCCACCATTAGGAAATTAAAGTTGGGTGATAAAAGGAGGCAAGCCTAGAGGGGTCTAATTTCCATTTCATATGCTCCTTCCTTCTTTTGTAATGCTTACATTCAGTGTTTCACATTCAGAAGAGTACAGGTATGGCCTGGCAGAGCTCCCTATGGGATGTCTGCCCCAGCTCCATAAAGACAAGGACTACAACTTGGTTAATTTCTTTTTTTCCTATGTCAAAAATCAGTAGGCATTAAAACTTCACAGATTAAAAAATTTTTTTTTCTTCCTCCCCAATTGCGCATGTCAGATTGGAGAAGGTGCAGGGGAAATTCCAGGTGAACAAACTGACCTATAAATGTTATCAAATTTTATGAATGAGTATTGGATGAAATCCTAGGTGATTTACTGGCAGAGGTATTAGCATTTGATACCAAAGTGAGAGAGCTGCAAATTTTACTTACCTACTCGGCTTTGCTTTGTCTTTAATTTGGGGAATGGCTATTAGATTTTTTTTCCATGGGTCTAATATTATCATAGTTTCATCCAATGGCCCAACATCAGACCTAGGTCTATCTGAAAATATCTGTCACAAAAACACATGGAGGACAACACTAGGAGCCATTAGCTCCCTCAGCCTTCATTTAACAAAAAAGCATTTTCAGAAATGCTAATGGATGGTACTAGACCTACTTTCAACCAAACCCCATCAGCAGAAAAACCAAGTCCTTTTTCTGCTAACGTAAATGAAGGTATCTGAGCCCCTAGTATATGACAATACCACTTCTAATCCTACAGTACATGCCCACACCACCTCAATGGAATCAGCACAAGCCTCCCACCATGAAGCCTGTCTGTTCTTTCATCCATGCTATACAGTCAATCACACATTACAAAGGTGAATTAAAATTCCACCAGAAGTACTTGCCACAAACATCACACTGGATATTTAGGAAACTAAGGTAAATATAATAGAACCAAAGCCTAATGTGAGGCCTACTGCCATTTCCGTTTAAATCCATCTTGTGATGTTCTTATACACGTGTGCATGCACAAGTACAAACACTTTTTTATGAGTAAGATTTGACATTCATACCCCCTCAACATCCATGCTTCCTCCTTCCCTTGAAGGACTAAGAAAGTGAAATTCTACCAAGGTATTTTAATACCAGATTATTGAAATAACCTTCGTGCTCTCAAACAGAACTAAGCAGTTTAAAAGTCTGGCACTTCAACATTTGGTAAAGGAAACTGTGCAACTTAAAAATAACTTCTCTTATTTTTTGAGATTATAATTATACATCATTTCCCCTTCCCTCCCTCTAAGTCCTCCCATGTACCTTTCCTTGCTCTTTTTCCAATTCATGACTTCTTTTTTCATTAGGAGTTGTTACTTACATACTGTGAAACTTAAAGTTTCAGCATAATCGCTAAAACATCATGAATAAAAATATTTAAGCCAACAGCTTGCAATAAAACTAAGAAGATCCTTTTTTTTTTTTTTGCCTTAGTTTCATAACCTGTAAAATGGGATAATGCTGACAGAGTGTATCCATGAAGACTAATAAAGGTCAAAACAACAATAAAATCGGACCTGGGCATAGACGTAATTATATAAACAACACAGTGAACTAACCTGCTACATGATGACAAAGGTACACCCAATAAAACAACTTTGTTGCTTTGCTTCATACATTTATTTACAATGTTAGTACATGGACAAATGCATAGTTTAAGTACATTATAAAACCTTGATGTTTTACAGGTTTCTATTACAACAATAAAACTATTACAAATCTTATATGTGAAAACATAGTATTCTTAAACATAGTATTCATGAAAAAAAATTCATCTTACCCACCAATTATTGAGTATATTTGCCTGGGGAAACAGTAAACTGCCGTAGCATGTAAATAACTTTCTTTATAGGAGACAGACTCTGAAATATATTAGCCGAGTGATGAGGTGTTTATGCAAATAAACAGCAGAGATTAGCATCCCCCTGAAAGTTTAGACTCCTACTAAATGTAGCCAAGAAAATTTCTCAAGCACAATGAAACAAAGGGTAGCTATTAGGGACAAGAAGAAACTGGAATCTTCTTTGAAAGATGTTAGGGTTACAAGTTACACAAAAGTTAGCAGTTGGAAAGGACAGTAGGTTGTAGAATGTGGAGAATTCAGAAGAAAGAAGATCAGTAGTTTCAGGTACAGGGCAAAACACTAAGAGTAGCATTATGGCATTCATAATGTTAGGGTCTTATTCACACTAGAGCTTATATCACATAAGATAAAAGGGCAGCCTCCCTGAGGGTCCAAATTAGTATACTTTTAGAGACTATTAATATGAATATCATTGGCCAGGTAGACAGGACTCACCTATAGGTACAGATAGTACTTGCCATTTTCTCCTCTAAAACAGCAGTCTATTCTAGCTACTAATGGAAATAGGAGACACTCAAGTGCTACTTACAGGCCTTGGCCCAGGGCTAGGAGGTTCAAATAAACACTCTAAAGTTCAATGGGTTTCCAAGTGATGATTTACCTCTATTGTCCAGACCACCCAGCCTAAGATTCCTACGTTTCAAACTACTTTTCATGCCTTTCTTCAAGCAGAAAGTTAGCTGCAAAATGCTGCCACCAATGGTTTGAGTAGCTAAGTCAGTGGGCTTAACAGAAGGGAAGAGGGTGTTAGAGTGGAAGGCAGGAAGAAGAAAATGACTGAAATATAGATTCACATACTTTCATTATCCAGTTTCATTCAGCACTAAGATCTAATTGTTTAGATAATTCTTTTGTAAAAAGAAAAAAAATATACTTCTAATCAAAGAGAGGTTCTTAAAAGTACTTCTGTCCTAGCAATCTTTTCTGTGTCTATCTTTCAGAGACAATTCATGTACTTCCTTTGTTTTAGATGTTTTGAGTTGACATGCAAATCTTTGTTATTCCACCAAAGCTAGCTAAGTTTGCAATTCTTCTTGAATTGTTGCAATAGCATTATTCTTTTAAAGAATCACAATTTCTATAGTCACTAGGAGCTGTAAACAAGCAACCCATTTCTTGATGATCACAGGAATTTAGAGAAGTAAGTAATTATTAACCAAACTACTTCTTTCACTGCTAATGGTTCCCACTGGGTAAACCCATGTTCTTGATTCTAGTATTTTCCAAACATTTCATTCCAAATGCTGTTTCATTGATTCCTGAAGTATATTCTAATTTTGGAACTGGTAAACAAACAAACAAACAACTAACTACCTGGCAGTTACACTGACCTGGAAGGGAACACAGCAAGAAAGTGAAGTCCCTTTTTATGAACTATTATGGCAGCTACTGGTAGTTTGCAGAATTCTTATGTCAACAGGACACCATACAAGTGTTAATATTGCAAGTGGAGGCACATCCAGGGGGAATTCATTATCATTAGCTGCAGAGAAAAGAGTGTGGAGGCCCAAGAGGGAATCGGATCAGATCCTGGAAGTGGGCAGTCTGTGGCTGTCAGCAGCGTGAAATGGAGCTGCTTCAAAGCCGACGAGGCTGTGACCTGAATGCTGCACATCCCCGTGCCCGGGGAGAGAGGATCAATGCCTGTGTTTGCTGAGCTCTAGTCATCCCCTTGGCTAGAAAAGGCGACGTTGAAAGGCATGCTAAGGGGCCTCTGGGCAGCCTGCAGCCTGGTGTTAGCGGAGTTTGTACCATAGCTTGGTGGGTGAGTGCACACGCAGCAAAGCCTAGCTCACCTTCACATACACACACACACACACACACACACACACACACACACACACTGACACACATACACTCCCCTTCATTCAAGCCCATCAACTCCCCTCTGGCTGTCTGTTTAGTGTCACTCAGTTGGGATGGATCCCGTTAAAGATCTGACGCTTACTGAGGACTCTAAGGTGTCTGGAACGTCTGCCTCTAATCATAAACACCACAGCTGGCAATGATGTGGTCAAAAAAAAAAAAAAAAACACCTTGATCCAGTACACATTCTCTTTGATGTCTTTGCAGTGAGTTCACTGCCCAGAGAAAAAGGTACAGATTTAAAAAGGGAGGGGGGGTTTGAAAAAAAAAATCAAGCTTGACATTCTCAAATCATAACCATATGCCTTCCAGTTCCATGCTTTAAAAATTTTCATATATGTGTGCATATCTGTATATCTATCTATAGATACAAAGATATATATAACTCATCACATTTTATTCCAAGAAACTAAAGGAAGAGGCATCTGACGATGATAACATAAAACAGGTTTAGGAGATAATGGCAGGTTGAGAAGAAAACACTTCCAAAAGAGGGGGGGAAAGAGTCAGACTGCCACTACCAAAAAAGGAAGACGCCTCCTGCCAAAGACTGCAAACTGCAGTGACCTTAAGTAAAAGACTGTAGCTGATTCAAGGGAAAAGGAAAACTTTTCAGAGACAACACTACTTGTGCTGTGCCACTGTTTGTGAGTGGCTTCTGCCCCCTTGCCTTGGGGTGGCCTGCTGAACACAGGGCCTCACTGTGCTCACAGCCCCAGGCCACAGGGTTCCAATGAATATTCAGCCACATTAACATATATTTTCTTTGTGTTTTTCTTGGTGGAGTCTCAGTCTTCTTTCCTCCCTCTTTGATTACAAAAAATAAAACCCTGTAAGGACCTGCGCTGGGGTGGGCAATACCCCTGAGATGCCAGGTCTGGTGTGTCTGTATTGTGAACTGCTTTTGCAAGTTAGATGCTAAGGTGCCCAGCAGGACTTCAAAAAACAAAACAAAACAAACAAACAAACAAACAAAAAACCCACACCAATGTTCTCATCCATCTTCTGAGATAGTACATTTATCATGGATAATAGATATGTAAAACCTAAACTATCAGATCCGATTTAACATTTACTTACTAGCCTTTAAAAAAAGATAATAAAAAGATACATTGACTTAAATAGTTTAAAAATGTTTTTTTTTTTCCAGATATAACCACCATTTATAATACATACTCTAAATGCAGTAAAACAATCAGGTGAACCTAAAGGAGCTAAGTGATAATTGAACATTTTCTTCTGTTCTGTGGAGAAAAAGAGCAAATGAGCCCTGCACTGGTCAGCTGCACTGTGACACAGCTTATGTGAGGAATCTCTATAAATGGCTCCCAGGCAGCAGCAGCCCTTGCTTACTTAACACTATCCAGATGAGGCCATTGGGCTGGATCCTGCTGTGTCTGTCAAAATGGAAGGAGCTTTTGGAAATGAGCAACATTCTCCCATAACAATGGTGATGTCTTTAGATTTCGATAAGAGTCAGATTTATTGAGGGCTATCCAGTGTTGTATAAAATGTTCCCTGTGTCAAGAAGGGAAGGAGTGGGTAGGAGGCAGTCACCTTGGCTGGGTTCACAGCCGAGAAATCTCAACAGTTGGCATATCCCTATAAGGTAAGTTCTTTCACATTTTTTTTTTTAAACATAGCCAAGGCAATTAAACGTTAGTCAATCTGAGCAAAACGAAAGGCAAAGATAGGCTAATATACACTAACACGCTGGCATTTACAACATTATTTACCTTACCACACTACACTTCGGTTTCCATGATATCTTATATTAAGTACAACTCTGCCAAAAATGTTAGCCCTTTTGTAACCACAAAAATGTCTTAAATTGTGTTGCTTACCTGGCAGAAAGGAGAATAAAAGGGGGGAATAATTTCTATATGCAGGAATTTACAGTGACAAATTAATTTCTATCATATGTAAGTGAGGGGAGAGAGAAAGTGAGAACGGGAAGAAAAGGAAAAGGAGAGAGGAAATTTAATTTTACACACCTCACTTGGTGTCCTGAGAGGCAAAGAGTCACATTTATAGTAGCATGAAGCTCATTCACTTGTTTCCCTTTGTAAAGCTTAGAAGTGAAAAAAAAATCATTTATTTCATTTTCACCTGACAGTAAAGCTTGGCTGTTTATAAAAGCAGCTGGGTACAGGCTTGCCAAAAATACATGAAGTTTTCATTTCAAAAGGGAGGCAAAAATATTATATTAAAAAATTTTAAACTGAACAATGTACCAGATAACTATACAATCTGTAGACCAAGCCAAAATAACACTTGGCACAAATAAGTCAGGCTGAGATTTCTACCAAAGCCTTTAAAAAGCTTTCTGGTATGGAAGGAATACCAACAAACTGCCACACACTGTGCCAGCCTACTTCTTGAGAGTGAAATCTTGGCAAGAATGACAACAGGAATGTGTATTCATTTTCTACTCGATGTACATCTGCGTAGCGTAAATTCTTTAAAGAACAATGGAAACAAAATTTTAGAACAGAAAACATCTCTTTGCTTTTGTTTTTTAGACAGGGTTTCCCTGTGTAGCCCAGGTATCCTCCCTTCCAGGAGTGATTTCATTTTCCAAGTGTGTGCCTCACATCTGACTACAGATTTCTTTCTAGCATTCATCTAATTGCCCTAAAGTATGTTAAGTGAGATTCTGTCTATAAAGTTACAGAATTCCACATCTTAACAAAATCAGGAAATAAATGTTTTATCCCATAATTGGGTGTGTCAAGCAAGAACACAAAAACAAAAGCGGAAACACAGACACATTCTCAGGGTATCCTTCTGTTGAGAAGAAAGGGCATGTGAGCCAAAATTATTAGATTATTATTTTTAAGAGACATAGGCGAAAGCTTTGCTTCCAAGTTTTTTCAACTAGGAATAAATGCTCTCTCACTGACCTACTTTCTCAATAGTCATTAGAAGAAACAGAAAGTAGTTATTACACTCTTTGTCCTCAGGGGTCTAACCTTCACTTGTATAATAAACCCCATTGCCTTCTGCCACCAGTAAAAAAGAGGGATAAGGGCTCATTCTTCTGAAATATCTATCACTGGAAAGAGGCACATCCCACTCAAAGGCTGAAAACTAATGTGACGTTAAAGGACGGGAACTTGCTCTTTCTAACTGGTTTGAGTTTCACTCCACTCATTCTTGGTAGATACGCTTCCAAAGTAACTTCTTCTTAGGACTCAAACACCCAAAGACAAGAAGACATGCCTTTGGATTGAGCAGGTCATGGTCCTGCCGGAAGAGTTTCTCCATTTTTAATGGGTATTGAGCTTGAAGAAAATGGCTACTGTTCAGACCAGCACAGGTTCAAGTTCGACCTGGGATTGCTGTAGCTCAGAAGGCCAGTCAATACTGCCACACTTTAGCACACAACAGCAACAGAAACCTCCACTGTGGAGCTTTTGCAATGTGCCAGGCACTGACTTGTCATTGTCCCCAAGCCATCTTTATTAAATACACCACTACCACCACCCTACCCCACAACTTTGGTAACCTGGTTAGGTAGATGTTATCATTATTATCATTTCTCTTGTACAGAAGAGAAATGTGAGGTTCCCCAAGGTTAGCTAATATATTCAGAATTGCACATGAGCAGGACACCTACTGGGTGGAGCTAAAGGAGCCTCATCTCCGTGTAAAACAGAGGACTACACCCGTAAGACTGCTGATACTATAATTGGTGGGGATTGGTACTGCAATTTTCTGGGATGAAATACATCAAGGACCAGAATCCAAGGTCCAAGTCAAATAATCTTCTAGAATCCTCCTTGGGAGGTCTCAGACACCGTAGGTTTTGGCCAGTGTAAGCTGCTTCCGTAGAACAATGTCTGCTATTTCCTTCCTCTAGTGAGAGGTACTCATATAGAGGGGCTTGGGGGGCCCACGAGGACTTTAAGTTTAGAGCAGGGTGGTCATCCCATGCTGTGTTGTACCTCTCTGAAAATGTCACCTTAGGAAGGCACGTGGCTCAGAGGACAGTTAATAGATAGTTAACAGATAGTTAAAACGAGGAATAGCTATGCTGTTTGACTGAATTCATTGTATGTACATAAACTATGCAAGTGATTTCTTACAGTAGACTACTCAAACAATATTACAGGTATGCAATGCCATGTTCAGTACATGGCTGGCCAAGAAAATAGCAAGGAAAAACATAGTTCAGGACATTTTCAAATAATATTCGCCAAGAAAGACTGATTTGGGAGTTTACACATGAGCACTGTATCACAGCCTCTCTCTGGTCAGATGTGGGATTCATCGCTGTCCCCATGAGTGGGACCCAGCAGAAGAACTGCCAAAAACAATAAAAAAGTCACCATCAGGAGAGGACTCAAGATTCCTGAAGATGAAGAAATAGCCAAGCTGCCCTGGAGCCGACTCATGGGACACTTCCAGTGAGGGTATGCGCACGTCAGAGACCATGAAAGGCATCTGCAGAAGCTGTTCTTAAAAAAACAAAGAAAAACAGCAGAAGTGCCGAGTCATTTCTTTCTATTTTCCTTCTCTGAATCTCTTGGTAACCCAATCAAAACCAGAAATAAGAGATCTGAATAAAAATGAGGAGGGTCATAGCTGCCCATTCCAAGGGTAAGCAGTTATTCCAGGACCAATCTGGTGCTTTACAAAAGGATCTATTGACCCAGCAGAATTTTCTTATTAATTGCCACGAGCAGGTGAAGTGTTAACGCTTTACATCATTAGAAAGGAAGCAGAGCAGTGCGTCCGTATGTATTCTAATAGCACGAAAAGGGTAACATGCATTTTGCTGGCAAGAACTACAACTATAAACTTAACAACAATTGCTTTCTCTCTGGTACGTGTGTCTTCATGTTTTCTTTAACATGAATTTATGCTTTTCTTCTAGAGATTCTTTGTAATGTCAAATTTCTTTATAAATGGTACTTCCCTCTAACAATGACTAACAACACTAAAATTTCTTATAATGTTAAATTGAGTTTATGAATTTTCTGGTTATATCTTGAAAGGGAAAAAAGCAGGGCACTTTAAAAATCATTGGAAATCCACATGATGAGTGCAATTGCTTTTAAATCCTCATATTTTTGTATGAGTATTAGGCTTGTCTGTGACCATGTTCTTGGAGAAAAATTTTAAAGTTCTCTTCGCCCAATAACATGTTCACCATCTTCTTTTGCCAGAGGCCTTCACTCATTATATAAATCAAACAAGTGCAGGGCTCTGGACAAAAAGTGACTGGTAAGGCCCAACGCATTCCCTTGCTTAAGCTAAGAAGCTTTCCGTGCATTGCATGCAGATGTCAGGTATGTTAATAAAGAGCTCCATTGTGAAAGCCCCACCACTCTGCCATAGCTCCCAGCACTCTCCAAAAAGAGGGAGAGGAGAAGAACGACAGCCATTCCAGCTGGAGCGGGAACCTCGTCTGAGTCAGGAAAACCACAGCTCATAAGCAAAGAGGAAGCATAATGTTCTACAAGGACAAAACATTAGCAGAAATGTCACTCAGCCCCAGTTCCACATGTTGGCTGCCACGGCCTCTTCCTCCTAGCATGCCCGATTGATATAAATTCCATCTGCTCAGCAGCCAAGTGACAGAGAAGAAATGCCGGCATCTGGTCTCCATTGCTGTCGGGTTTTTGTTCCATGTTAGACCTTAGCTAGAAACATATGAAGAGATGAAGGTGCTGGCAAGCAACTAAAAGGCTGAACTGGCATAAAGGAGACTTTCTGATGCTTTTCACACTTCACTCTGGATTTTTTACAGGGATGGGGGAAGGTGTGACAGAGAGCTGATAAACTAAACAGTGGGAGCCAATAGGCCTGAAGGTCATTTTATGTTTCTTTTTTTAAGGCCTTGGTTTTTAAAAAGGGAGTTTTAATGTTAAAAACCATAAAGCACAACATGCATTCCCCTTTCCACCCATTTAATGCAACGGAAGGGAACCAAGTCACACAAGAGCGTTCTTCAGCTAATTTCCCCCCTCCTCTTCAACATCCACTGGCTTGGACCTGCTCCACGAGCACTTTATAGTCTCCTTTGGAGAAACTGAAAAATGCTAAAACCCTAAACCGCCATTTTTTTTAAACTCTCAGCGTCCCAGAAAAGTGAAAAGTCACCGTCAAACCTGAAACAGTAAGGGTAAATAAAAGTAGAACTGAGCCCCGTGAGAAGGAGGGTCATTCCCACTTGACTCTTAGGTCTTCACTGTATGAATCATCCCCTGACGGGCTGAGGAAGCTAAGAAAGAAATGTGGAAGACAAGACTACACAGGGGCTGGTTTTCTTCTCCTCAGCATCTCTGCACATGCTTCTAAGGCAGACTCAGTGACAGGAGAGCCACTCAGAAGTACAGCATGGAAAGGGCTGAGGGAAAGGATGCAAATTAAAGTCACCCGTGGAAACGATGTGTGAAGGCGAATCCTGCTGAACTCTTTTCAAATGAACAGCTCCTTTTGACCAAAAGGATACAAGAAATATTAACATGATCTTGCCACTACTGTACTATCTGACAACCTGAGTGAAATGATTTGCCTTTACCTGTGGCATTATGCTCTGCAGGTGCTTTCTGGCCTGCGTTTTCATCTATACTTGTGAACACCTGAGATGAGAACCATGTTGGCAAGAATTGTGGTATATCAATGGCCTCAATGTTCAACAGACAATGAGGAAGCCAGTAGGAACAGAACTGACTGGTGACCTAAGGCTGTCAGCTCTGGACTGATGACAATGGTGTCAGTGATTTAGGAAACCTCAGTGAGGAGCCACTCAGAAGTTCATCTGCCAGAAGGCTGATGGCAATGGCAGTGCCTGAGCCTTGGTCCTTCATTTGCCTTGGCCCTTGGAAGTCTTGGAAGGCTGTGGGAGATCCACGGCAAAGCCAGGCTTTTTTAATGTATTCCTTAAAAAGATTTGAGGAAAAAGGCTTGAATCTCTGTGATATCAGTAATTTTAGGAGTTTTTTCCTCAATGATTTCTTATTCTGAATACGCATCCACTATTCTACCTAAAAAGTATTAGATGTTTACATTAAATATTTGCTAATTAGGAGTTTGATGCTTTTATGTGCAGTAATCTCTTGGCAGGGTTTTACTTACTTTAAATGATCCAATACTTCTAAAATTAACTGGATGAATACGAAAATTTAACTATAAATCTTAGACAGTATACTTTCAGTAATTTAAGAAATATAAAAATTCTGGAAAAAACTTTATGTATGAGTTTAAGCTTGTTGAATACAAATAAAATATAAACCCAGCAAAAATATTAGAGGCATAGTTTAGGGTTAAAGCATAAACGTAGGTGACTCAAGGGTGAGTTCAATCCCTATACCTCTAAAAAGAAGAAACAACGCAAAAATGAAACTCCATAAACCAAAATGAATTCTCTCAGAGGCTTAAAGATCTTTCTAAGACAGGTTCAAGAATCAAAAGTCAATCCAAAGTTAATAAAACCATATAAATTCTTCTCAATCAAGTCAAAAATCAAACAAAAGAAGCAACAATTAAGAATATTTGCAAGACTGATACTAGTATGCTGTTTCTAAAAGATCTAAGAAATTTAGAAACACAAATAGAAAAGAATCTGAATTGAAACTAAGAATACAGAAGAACCCAAAAAAGACAATCTGAGAAAGAAGAAACCCAAATAAATATGATAATCATAAAAACACAGTTAATCTTTTAATTAATATCAAGGAAACGTCTCTTTGTAACAGGAGAACATTTCAGGAAACTACAACCAAACGCAGCTCTGGAGCCCAGTCCCAGTGGATGGATCTACAAAACACCTCCTCTACCTGATTCAGGGGTCACTGAAAGAGGGGATCCGACGGCAGCACAGTGTGTGATAGACAATGTGTGCCCATCATTTATGGTTTCACGTCTTCTCACAGACACAACCATGCACATCAATGGGAAAAGAAGACTCTCGTTCTCTGAACGTAGATTTATTGAGGTTCTGAGATGAGACTGGAATGTGGGCGCAGAACTGCTACGGACCACCCACCAAACAACAGTCTAAGAGAAGAGAACGCTAGACAACAGGCAACTGTTGTTCTGTTTGTTTTTCTTCCCGAGACAGGGTTTTTCTGTGTAGCTCTGTCCTGGTCTTGCTTTGTAGAGCAGGCTGGCCTCGAACTCACAGCAATCTGCCTGCTTCTGACTCTCTGGAGTACTGGTATTACAGGTGTGCACTACCACATCTGGAGACAATGGGCAACTGTCAAAGATTGGCAACTGTCAAAGATTGGTAATAGTTATCTGGGCACTTTAGGCAATGCTGCCAATGCTGAATAAAAATAGCTTCCTGAAATCTTATGAAAGAAGTGGGAAATAGTAAGATCTGGAGAGGTCAGGAACTCCACAAGGAGAGAAACAGAAACAGAAAATTTGAACACAGGGGTCTTCCCAGAGACTCATAGTCCAACCAAGTACCATGCATGGAGATAACCTAGAACCCCTGCACAGATGTAGCCCATGGTAGTTCAGTGTCCAAGTGGGTTCCATAGTAATGGGAAGAGGGACTGCCTCTGACATAATCTGATTGGCCTGCTCTTTGATCACCTCCCCTTGAGGGAGGAGCAGCCTTACCAGGCCACAGAAGATGACAATGCAGCCAGTCCTGATGAGATCTGATAGACTAAGATCAGAAGGAAGGAGAGGGGGACCTCCCCTATCAGTGGACTTGGGGAGGGGCATGTGTGAAAAAGGGGAGGTAAGGTGAAATTAGGAGGGGAGGAGAGAGGGGTTTATGGGGGGATACAAAGTGAATAAAGTGTAATTAATAAAAGTTAAAAAAAGAGCTTCCTGAAAAGGAGACATAAATAGAGGCCTAGTGGAATATAGGAATTAGTCTGGAGAAGAGACAGTGGCAGCAAGCCAGCACATGTCCACATGGAGAACCACAGGATGCTACATCACTTTGGGACCCTCTGAGTTAAGAGTCAGCAGCCTCTCACTTTGGGACCCTCTGAGTTAAGAGTCAGCAGCCTCTCACCTATCTCACCTATGGCTTTAGACACAGGCAGAATGCCATAGTCAATGGGTCCACTACCTAAACCAACTAGAGTCACTCAAAGTTTGCAAACATCAGTGACGTTTGGTACACCATGGTAACTAGGTGCAGGTGTAACACCAAACAGACAGAAAGGCTGTATCTGTTGTGGGTCATTTTTACCTCACTCGTCCCTGTATTTATAATCCAGTGGCTCTTCTCTGGGATCTAATGACAAATCCTATCATGTAAGACCTAAACTATAATGCTACATTCCTCAAAGTGTGTGATAAAGCAGTAAGCACCCCGTGTGAAGCCCAGCAACATAACCTCCCATACTACGTGGCTGCTGAGGTGACTGACTAGCTGAGGGGACCTGCATAAACTTCAACAGCAAGCCAGAATACCACTCCTATGTGAATGACAACTGATGGGTCAAATCGCCAGGGAGCTGCAAAGAAGTTATTAATGCTGACAGGTACACTACCTGGGAGACAAGTTGCGAATGGGGAGAGATTATTTACAAGCGAATAGTTAACAGCTGTACCTACTGCTAAGCATTACATGGATGCCACAAACTGTAGAATTCAAATCCCGAGTTATTCAAGCACGGACAACTGCCTGTCACCCAAATGCAATGCTTCGCTACAAATTAAGGTGGGAGAGATGAGATGTTGTAACGATGCCTCACCAAAGAAGGTAATGTCATCCCAGAGCTCAGGTATAGGGGGGAGGGAAGCTGAGATAACCATACGGTGAATTACGTTTCCGAGTAATAATGATGAATTTGCAAGAACAGCTTTGTAATTTTTCCTGAGGGCTTTAACAAAAGAACAGATGCCAAATGCATCTTGTATTGTCAAGAGTGAACTGGGCTTGGGAATGAGGGGAGACTGAGGAGTTGTCATGTTAGAATGGCAAAATGAGAAGATGAGAAAAGGAGCCAAAAAGAAATTCTATAGTTCTATAACTGGGTGCTAAAAATTCTGGATCAATTAGTACTTAAGATACTTTTGATGAATTTCATATATGGATAAAAGTGACATCTGCCACTTTGGTCTGCTACCCTGTGACAACTCTGAACTATAAACTCTAAGTAGTAAGAGATATGAGATTAAGGAACAATGGGGAAACAACTTTTAGTTGAGCTAAAAGTTCTCAACTCAAATGTCTGAAACCTCAATCTACACTGAGTTAAAAATACTCAATGGGAAAGAAATATTTTCAGCACATATTTATTTTTAAATCCTCTGGTAACAGATTATCTCTGACCGTATGTATTATTACCACCACAAAACAAGAGCTGTTTAAAAAAATGGGAGCTATGACCAAAGTGGTTTTAAAGAATGACTCTAATTTTAGAAAACAAAGAAAATTACACATTGTTAATGAGAATAAATCAGCACCAATTCTAGAGAACACACAAAACAGCCTCAACAAAACAGTGAGTATATGTAGTTGTCTCCACTCTCCATGTTGTTAAGTTAAAACAGCAAGGTGTTATGAAGAGAACTGTATATACCACTCCCTTATTTTCACAAAAAAGGAAGAAAAGAATTATAGGCTATTTTGGTATGGTAGTCAAGAAATCAACCAAAGTGTCTGTACATGAGGTAAGTACCCAAACAATTACATAGTAGAGATATCTGTGTGTAATTTACTTACTCAAACATAGTTAAGTACCTAGAATAAAGCTGGCATTCTATATCTGGACAATTATTCGATATAAACATGCCAGTAATACACACACGCCTGCTTCCTGAAAAAATGTTTGCAAAGCTGAAACATTGGATAAATTATCTTCAAATAAAGATTTAACTAAATTATAGTACAGCCACATAATATAAAACTGTTACCATTACACATAACGGATGAGATCTCTACATACCAACAAGAAAAGTGGGATGTAGCTACTTCCGAGGACTTTTGGATCAAGCAACCTCAACTTCAGTGGCTTCAAACAATCGAAATTTATTCTCTAACAGTTCTGGAGGCTTGAAGCCCACATCGGATGGCAACAGGCCTGGCCTCTGTTTGCATGAGCTTGTTCTCGCATCTCTGCCAGCTTGTGGTGGCCACTGACAATGTGTGGGACTAGGCACATTATTCCATCTTCTGCCCTCCATCTGGGTACCAACTTCCCCTCTAAATAAGCCTTGAATGTGGGTCTGTCCCTAGCTTCCCTCTGTCTTTCTTATAAGTTATAAATGAGAGTTTAGACGCCATCCAGGAAAATTCCAGATTCTTTACCCCGAGAGCCTTAGCCTTATACTTGCAAAGCCCCTTTTACTAACAAGGTAATATTTACTGCTTTCAGAAATTTGGTATGATTATTTGGGATGTGGGACTACTTTTGGGTATAATACAAGCTCTATGATAAGTCATGAAAATGTCAGATAATGGGATATATATATATATATATGTATGTGTGTGTGTGTATACACACACTGAATGACACTCTTAATTAAAATTAATAACAAGAACTAATTAGTCCTATAAATCACTGAAAATAGAGGACTGTATACCAAATTATGAAAATGATGGGAAATTCCCTTCAGGAAGGGGCTAGATACAACTTTTTCTATATGTTACAGTAACACTTGAATTCCTAAACTTGTCTTGTGTTACTTTTGTAAACAAAAAATAAAAACACAAACTTTAAAGTAAGTTTTATATATTTTAATATTCTCAGGTTTTCTCAAACTCTACAATCTTTATTAAGGAAGGTAGGTTAGTAAAATCTGTATGAATATAAAACAAATTACTAACTGTAGAATAAAATTTTCTCTATATATTTAGATCTGAACTTTTGAGTATAATATTCATAAATGAGTCCCAAAGCCTCTAGGAAACAAAAGTGGACATTCTTACACCAATTTCCTACAAGCCACTTACAACTGATTCATTGAAAATCTCTGAGCCCATGTTCTTTGATCTCATCCTTAAATGTAAGGTTTTAAAAGGGTCATTGCAAGGGTCAACTATCTGTACCCACGTACCACTAAAGGGCATTCATGATGTATGCCTCCTATAGCAAAATTCTCCTTTGTGATGTTTCTAACTGATTATGATTCTTGTCCCTAGGTTTTCTGCCACTATACATATTAAATTCTTTTCTCTATTGCTATATTTTGGAACAAAAGTAGTAGAACTCACTGTATTTCCTCTACAGTTTTCTTATTCACCAGCATTACTAAACACTGTGAAAGTCAATGAAGAGCCTGCTGTTTCCTTGATCTAGAAGGTGAGATAGTGATCAAGATGATCTTTTACAGAAAAGCATCATATTGTGCTAAACAAATCTGTCAAATGCAGAAAACGCATTTCATATATTATATAGGAGTGAGAAACCCGGGCAGGAGAAAAAAAGTAAAAAAAGTGTTCACTTTGCTTATTCACTCACGTGGGTATTTTAAATGGATGAATGAAATCTACTGTGTGGATGTTGTGCCGCCATCCACGCTTACGCTGTAAACCCTGTGGCTGTAACTGCTAGAGTCTGTGAATTTGACAAGAGAGATGAACTCACTAATGGCAGCCTGTTGCGCTCACATGAGGTGGAACAGCAAGCCAGGACACGAGAAGGCACAGGAAAGGGGCAAGAGTTGGACAGGTGTCCCACAGAAGCAGCTCTGTGGTGAGGCTGACAGTGTCTGATAATTATGGATATTGTTGCACTTGCCAAGAGACATGTTTAGCAATAAGCGGGGTGGGGGCGGGGCCAGGCCTATTACAAAACATGCCACCCACCTCCCATTGGCACTATCAGTTTCATATGCTCTATTAAAGATAATCAAGGGTACCCAGCCTCCCCTGAGATCAAGAGAAACAGTGATTATGAATATAATAACAGTTTTTAAAATTACCTAAATGTTTTAAAGGGAGCCTTTATTTCTGACAAAATCAAACACCTGCAAGCAAAATGGGAAAAAAACAAAAACAAACTAAGAGACCACAGTAGCCTCATTTCCAAAGGCTACTTCACAGATGCTTAAGCCAAATACCCCAGTGGCTGTAGGGAGTAGGACATCTCTCCTGTGGGGTACACTAAGGACTCTTTTATGCACATGTGCAAAGTCAAGAAACTGGCACCACGAGAGTAGAGCAGATTTCTTTCTGGGGCTGTGTCTTGGGAGTGGGGGCAGGGGTATTCTTTAAATTATTCTTTTAAACAAAAGCTGCCTAGAGACATTGGTTTCTGAAGCTAAGTTGTTAGCGTACAAATGTAATTGCCTTTTATATGAGCATAACTTCAGAGAGTTAGCTGCAGGTTCCATTTCAGTGAAAAAAAAAAACAAATAAAAAAGAAGCTACAAAATAATTATAAACATATGGTGCAAACTCCACTGTGTTTTTTTTTTTATGACAGTAAACATTATTTACATTAAGATCTGGTCAGAATGAATACTCAAAGGGTTGTATGCAAAATATGTCCAATTTCCTTCCTAACCATGCATATCAGCCTTCTTAAAACCCAGCTCTATTAATCTATCTAAAGATCTTATATGCTGTCCCCCTCACACAAAGAAAATTGTACTTTTAACCTGGATTTTTACTTCAAATGTAAACTAATGTCATCCATAAGCAGCCGTAGCTATATACTTCCTCTGTTCTTAAATAAGAGGAAATCCTGAGAAGAACATCTAGGTGTCTGGAAGGATGGCTGAGCATGAGAGGGGTGTAAGAGCACTTGCTGTGCAGACACAGGCCCCGAGTCTCAAAATCCAGCACCACAGAGAGTCAAGCAGCATACGCGCGCTTGCGCACCCCTAAAACCCACCTGTTAGCTGCATGGAATTCTTTAACTTAGTTCTATTTCAGTTGCTAATCTATGTGCACACTTTTAACACAGTCTCTTAAAACTATCTAAATTGTTTATCCTTGCTATTAAAAGTTGCATTTGGGGATATTAACTATAAAATCTATTAAGTGAGGCATCAAAATAAACATCTTTTAATGGTCAATGGCAAGGCACATAACAGCCAAGAAGCAGAGAAACAGAAACCATAGTTAAAAGCCAAGTAGAGTGGTACATGCAGATGTGAGATGATCCCTAGTTCAAGGCTAGCCTGGACCATAGAGTGAGGCTCTGCCATAAAAAATACACAAATAAAAATCAGACTAAAATTTAAAAAATCTGAAGTATTTCTCTCTCCATTCAATGAAAGATTCTGAATTTAATTTTCATCCAAGGCCTTATATTAATAAATACCAAAATTTATAGGGCCAGGTGGTGTTTAATAATTGGAAGTGAAAAATAAAGTCCACACAGACATAAAGCTTCTCTCTATCGTAGGCCCTGACCACAGCCCCCTGTCCCTCTTCTGCCACTAATGAGAAATGGCTTGCTGCATGGTCTACTAGGGCTGGCTCATTCTAGCCATGACAAATACCTGTGGTATGTTCATCCAGAGACATCATTAAAATTTTAATTAATAAACTTACAATAATTTAAAGCCAGGCTGCAGATACATAAGAGTGTTTACCTCCAGTTACCTAACAGTGTGCTACAATTATCTGTTCTACTGAGGTTGCTGACTTCGGTTTAAGTTTAGTTTGCTGGAAATGCTTTTATAGAAGCGTACACAAACCTGGATTGGAGTGTCCTAGCATTTGGTGGGTCTAAGCAGAAGGGTCATTAGGTTAAGGCCATCTTTGGCTACTTAGTGAGGTTGAGGCCAATGTGAGCTACAAGTGAACCTGTGTCAAACAAACAACAAAACATCTAAGTGAAGCTTTTGTTCCAACTCCACAGCATCTCCGAGTGATGGGCTGAGTCAACTGAACATATTCACCCTAATTAGCAAGTGACTTGCAAGCCAGGTGCCCTTCTCATTTAGAAGGCTGCTAGAAAGCATTTAACCAACGTAATTTGTCAATACAGGTTTCTTCTGAGTAACAAATGGCTGTCTTGTTGTGAATCATAGACTTCACCTGAAAATGCATACCCATTTACGTTGTATAATCCCACCTGTCCCCATCTGAAAGCAGAAAGATAATCTTGCTATGACGGATTTAAAAATAACTATATAGTCTATTTGGATCACTTACTTTTATGAAGTCTTATAAAACATAACATGGATGTGATTTTGGAATATGAAAAACATTCGATATGACCAACAAAGTATCCGGCTTGCATCTTGTATAGAAATACCCCGTACAGGCTTCAGAAATAAACATCACAAGTAAGTCTCAGGTATATAGGTTTTTTATTTCTGTATATGACTACATTATTCTGTTTTATAACCAATTAGTAAATCGTAACCATCTCAAATCTTTGTTTAAATATATATATATATATATATCTGTGGTGAAAAGAAATAAAACTAAGCATCAAAGAGTAAAACATTTCTGAACGAAAGCCAGTGGGGGAAAGGCAGTTCCCAGGTAATCAAGTGTAAACAAAATGTAGAGATAAATTACTTTTGGTTAAACACACAGCACAGCTGTAGAGATGACAATCAGAATGAACAATTAATCATCTGAGTACCTGCTTATATGTGCATGTATGTATGTGTATGTGTGTATATATGTTTATACAAATAATATATAATACATGTAATATGCAATATCCATATTCTCATTTTTTCAATTCCTAGTTATAAACTTAAACTTTGTGTTTTAACATTGCTATGTGTAAATCATGTACAAAAAAGAAATACATGAAATTAACCAGGTAGCCATTCAAAAATCTTATGAATGCCAACAAGGAGAAAAAGGCAGGGTAAATATTACAGAGTCAAACGTATATGTTTTTATAGGTCTTCTGATAGCAGCTGGTGAATTTTTATAGATGTGAATTTTATTAATGAGAAACAGTCTAAAAATCAACTTTTAAGGCAACCATTCTTATTAGTAGTAATATAGGAGGTTTCAATGTAACTATAAAAAATAAGTCAGACTTCTAAAATATGTTTTTTTAAACATTCAAGCCTGCTTAACACAGGCAGACTTTGTGACCATCAAATGAATCCATAACTGTGTAAGTGCTTCCAAACAAAATCCAGCGAACAAAGTGCTATTATTCAAGCAGAACCTTTACTCAATGTGTGCTATAGAAGGACCCTCATGTGGGTGCTCCCCATGAAACACCATTACCAGGTTTAAGTGTTTGTCCTTGATCTACGTTGTTGAAACTGACCATGGAGGGAGAATCAATCAGTAGCAATGCGGGAATGAAACATGTAACTGCAACCATTGTGCCTGACTGATCTGTTCTTACAGTATCACATGGCTTTCAATCATAAGGCGCCAAGAGGACATCATTTCTAAGCATCTGCCAACGGTTCTCTTCCTTATTCACATTTTGTTTCCTTCATTCTTTCCTGCTTAAGACATCATACTATAAAACAAAAATTTATTTTGTCACTTGCTATACACAGCATTTTCTGAAGCCTATCATTTATTTAAATGATAAAGTACACATTTTCCTTCCAGAAAAAAATCTACAATAAGCTGTTTTTTGCCAAGTTTCTTTATTTTCTTTTGTAGGTAAGGTCAGATAGTTAAAAAGTGTTCTCCATTTATGAATAAGTGGGGCAAAAAAGCTGTGATCAAACTAATTTCCTAGTCACATAGTAGGACAATAGCATTTACATATTTCCATAGTAAGTTACACATGTTTTCTTCTGAAAACACAAACAATTTGCAGGTGCTTAACCTTCTACTGCAAAGAAACTGTTGAAGAAAGCCATTAAAGTGAAACTTGGAAAGTAAATGATTTTCTGTTTGTCTTTGACTTTGGTCAAAACTGACAAACTTCCAAATGTTAAGAAAATACTCTCAGAATCATAGGTTGTTTTTTGGTTCTGAGAGATAAAAATAGGAAATGCAAACTTTGGAACTCTTTGTGTTTTAAACTGCCCAAGTGTTATTAGAAGGTAAACTAAAACATTTATTGCAATTTGATCATCATTTTAAGGCTGATGACATAAAGAAAATACTAATAGGGGGTGACATACATCTATAATCCCAGCACTGGGGAAGGAGGATGACTATGAGTTGGAGGCTAACCTGGGCTAGGAAGCAGGTTTTAAAAGAGAGGGATGGACACTGGAATAAAGACATGAATTCTAAGTAAGTTAGAAAGAAATATTGAAGATTCCTCCTTATTTGACTGTTTCCGGTATAACGTTGGGTCCTTTTATAAAGTTTGCACAGATGCCCAAGTTCAC
Source organism: Meriones unguiculatus (assembly GCF_030254825.1). Taxonomy (NCBI): domain Eukaryota; kingdom Metazoa; phylum Chordata; class Mammalia; order Rodentia; family Muridae; genus Meriones; species Meriones unguiculatus. The sequence continues at coordinate 63,682,791 of NC_083360.1, forward strand.
TGAAAACACAGTTAAGCTACAGTCTTACCGGCTGTCTCGGCTCAGCCTTGAAGCCTGGAAACTGACTGTGAGTAAGCTGCATCTCTTTCATCAACTGTACCCTTGCCACCACCCCTAATGTCAGCATTATTTCTACTTCAAATACAGTGACAACTTCCAAACAGGACATTGTGCACAGGGTTAGTTCCTCATAGGTGTAATTGCCAATAAGCTTTAGGATGACCACTTATTACAGTCCTAGCCCCAAGCCATTCATGTCCTCCGATCCTCAAGTCTACATCCGAGGACCCACCCTCCCAATTGGTGATTTGACTTGCTGTGACCAGTAGGGAGTCAGTAACTAGGAAGAAAACAGACACTTCAAAAGGCACTCACACTTCAGCTTTCCCTCTCCCGCTGGTCCTCAGAACCCAGGAACTATGCACATATGAGCGAACTACAGCTAACCTCCAAACAGTGAGCAGTAAGCCAATTACCTCAGCTGCCCTAACCAGCAACTATTAACATCCTGACAGCCAAATATTGTAAGTGAGGTCGCCCCAGACCAACCAGCCCTGGTCAACGACCACAGGCTGTAGATGTCCAACTTACCCTTATTAAGGCAGTACATTCCGGATAATTTGCATGGAACAGGACATGACTATCATGCTCATCTGAAAGCATCAACTTTTTCTGAAGCAAGCTCTAACGTGATGGCACTAATGCTGGCCCCTGCGTTCAGTCATATTTCCAACCCTTCCTTACAGCTTTCAACAGACCTTTCTGTATTTTTTTATAATGGGACAATATTCAATAACCAGCTATCTATAACTCCCATGTGTCTTTTCTTGCAGTGGAGTTCTGCAAAATCCCTTTCTTCAGTCCTTCAGATCACTAGTAAACGGAGCTATTTAGAGTGTATGTCTAGTCTTTGGTTCTATATTCATTTGTTTTTTCTTCATTTCATAAAGATAAAATACAAAACCTATCTCCCCTATAAGTCTTGCTTTTAAGCCCTGTCGCATTAAGTAAAGCTCTATTTTGAGGTCGTGAACACTGCTCAGAAGTCTAAGTCAAACTAAACTCTAGTTTTTTTAAAAAAAAAAAAAAATTAAAAACCTAATCAAATATTTGTATTTTCACAGATACATTTGGTAAATTAAAAAAAAAATGTTTGGTAAACATTTTCTAAGTCAGATTTTAATTTCTTCTCTAAACCAAATTTGAATTAAAAATTAAAAGTTTAATTATCTAGCCCTCAAGGTCCTTACTACTAAACCGAGGAAATTACTCCCACTTAGTATAACAGCTTTAACAAAACAAAATATATACATGTATAAATATATAGTTTTATTAATATATTAGGAGCTCCCAAATTTACTAATTTATATCACACTCATAAGCCCTATAAAATCAAGAACCATGTTAGACTTTATAGAATTTTTTCCTAAGTAGAAAAATATTCCTTAAACATAATTAGAGGTTTTAGATTATATCTAATTACTTAGGTTTTCAAATACTTTGGACAGGAGGAGATCTTTATATCACTTATATATTTATTTCACAGAAAAATAATTTTTAGTTTTGTGAATGGCATTCTAAACCACATATATAAACTTTAGGTTATTAGACACACACTACAAAGGTGCAAAATTATTTAGATAAATAGTAGATAAATATGTTTAATCTCCTTGAAACTCACTCAAAACACTTAAAAAAAAAGACATGTCTCTCAGAGACCTTCCTCAAAATTCAGATAAGTGAGGGTGATAATAAAAACATACAGATGTTACAGGAGTGAAAGAAGAATGTGGCGAAATGATATACTTAAATGGCATACCATGTAAATTCTGCCATCCTGCCTCTCTAGAATCATTTATGGGAATGTACACTTGTCTTTCAAAAACAGATATAATCTGATAATCATAACAAAACCCTAAATCAGACTAAAATAATGGCAACCTGACTTAATGACAAGATATATTTGACCACGGTATAGGCAAATCTTGTGAAATTTAAACTATCAGACACTCCTTAGGTCTGGGAGACCACAACTTATCCTGTGGATGCTGTTCCAGCTTTCACAGCAATAGCCTCTGGTAAATAAATCATAAATGGAAACCCCCCTCTATAGCAATCTTTGACAAAGTCCTCTTTTGAGAGGTGTTCTCTCCAGTGCGCCCGTGTCAGAGTCCAGACACTCTTTTATCTGGGAATATAGTACAGTAGTGCTTCCTTCATCTGGTGCCTTGAAAATCATGCCTCAAGTTTTACTGTACATCTTTGATAATTCTGATACTCCAGGCATCAAAGTTATCCCAAAACGCGAACCTTAGAAAGTACAAGTTTCTCTATCAACAGCCTGGATCCAGGTGTAAGGTAGAACAGGGAAAGGGGCAGGCAGGGCAGATGGTGCTACTTAAAAGTTTCTCCTTACAGTCCTCCCCAGTCCCCCCGAATGTGAGAACCCTCTCTTTAGGAAGCTCATCCTGGCACCAGCCTGGCACTTTCCTAGCTATATGCACATATACTTCCCCACCAAAGAAGCTTCAGATGAACTAAAATTCTACACAGCGAGCAAACGAAACTAACAGAGTGCACACTGCTTCCAAAGTTTATGTTTTTATATAAATAAATATACGCTGAAACTTGATGTAAAACATGTACATTTCCATTGGTTCAATTATCCCCCAAGCGGCACTGGCAACAGCAATTTCATAGCGACCACCTCGTCCTAACTGAGTGACTTCTAGAGAGTACTCTACACGTGGACCTCACTGCGCTCAGATGGACCACCATCGCGTTCTTACTCTAAAGGAAACTTTAAAAAATACGTTCATTAACTTGTCAAATCATTGTAGGTTAAAGAATAGACAGGAAAGAGAGCCTTGCTATTAACTTCTATAATTTAATATATAGGTAGAGGTTTCCATAACACACAGAAAATCTAAATAAAATAAAAAGAATATGAATATAATTAGAAAGTAGGGGTGGGGCTTAAAAGGAGGGGTGACTTTTGTCTGTCAGTCCTTCAGTGACAGAGTTTATACTAACAATATAACAAAGGGATCTGAGGAAGGCTTTTTTCTTTTAAGCAGTAACTTCTCAAGAAAGTTAGAAATATGTCCAAAGAGTCCACTTACATCTACCTGGCTACTGTCCTAGCTATAGATCTGGCTTATGTATTCATTACAAAATGCAGCTAATGACTGCTGCTCTCCTCTGAACCCTCCACCACTGAAAGCTAAAACAGAAACATGCTGCCTGTTTACAACCTGTGGCCACTTAGCATCTGTCGGATGAATCCATTTTCTTCAGTCTTACAAATAAGAAGCAAAAGTCAAAAAGGAAAAAACAAATGAAAATGGAAGTTTTAAAAGGGGATCAAAAGTGTCAAAATTTAAAAATTATACTCTAAATAAACATAATATTAAATTATACATTTTAAAGTTGGCAACAAGTGTCAAATAGTTCATTTTATTTCTAATATGTTTCTTACTTTTCTGGATTTACCTCCAATGTTTTAACAATGTTTATAATTTTTCTTTATTAAAATTTAATACCAGAGTAAGGAATATTTTATTTCTGTCATTCTTTAACCATGTAACTATTTTTTATTTTGCAAATGAAAGATATAACCAAGGTGTCCTAGTAAGGGGAACAGGGGTTGTCTCTGATACTCAGGGGCTGCCTCTTTGATCACCTCCCCCTGAGGAGGAGCCAGTCTTACCAGGCCACAGAGGACAACAATGCAGCCAGTCCAGATGAGACCTGATAGGCCAGGGTCAGAGGGAAGGGGAGGAGGACCTCCCCTAACAGTGGATTTGGGGAGGGGAATGGGAGAAGAAGGAGCAAGGGTGGAATTGAGGGGACAAGGGAGGGGACTACAGCTAGGATAAAAAGTGAATAAAGTGTAATAAATAAATAAAAGGGAAAAAAGAAAGATATAACTAAGAATAATGAGAGTGTAATAGAAGAGATGGAGTAAAGCAGATTCTTGTTAATAAATTTTTGCTTCAAAAACATCAGAAATTTACATATAGGAAATTAATGGTCACAGAAACATTTCTGTCTATGAAAAGAGAATAAACCCATTTTTTAAATTTTAGATGCTTTAAGTATTTTATTAATCTAGACTCATAAATTTGACATGCTAGTGTTTTCTCATATCATATATAAACATGCATTTTACATGACCATCTAGGTCTGTGCATCTAAAACACCAAAACTGAGAGAGGTTCCTACTACCACCAAAATTTCCTAGAACTTACATTTAGAGCAAGTGTCTCTGAAGTTAAAATAATTTCCATTAACAATTTTTTTCCAGCCTTATTTCAGAGGGCTGTTCAAAGGCTACAGGCAGAGCTGATTTAAAAAAAAAATGCAAGCAAAGGGGGATAATGGCCTTGCTTAATTAAAATGTAAACCTCCAGCATCTGAAACTGGTCCTGTGATTTAGAGAAAGGCTTCAGTGAGTCACTCTCTTGACAAGAGCATTCAGACTGTAGAGAAGGCTGCTAAAGTGTTAATGACATTTAGCCCCCTAATAAGAGTTGTTCACACTTCATGATTTTCTCCTTGTTATTGCTCAGGACAGACACTAGCACCTCATTGAAAGATCTGTGCTGCAAGGGAAAAAGGCCCCCTGAGACACTCAGACCTGAGGAAAAGCACTAAATCAGGTGATGTTACAGAGATGACATGCCTGATTCTCAAGGGTGCTTATGCACCCTATGGCCATGGATTTGCAGCAGTGAATACACTGCCCGTAAGTGCCCTCCCCCACTCCCGGAAGACAGGGTATCCTCTTCCTATGGCAGAGGGAGCGAAGGCTGGGTAGGAAAGTAGCACACTTCCTTCAGGTACCCTGAGCCTGGTAACACGTCCTGCACCGCTTCAGTTAATTCCCATCGATGTGTGGCTGAGTGAATAGCATACTGACCTTTCCACCTATGAAACCACAATTTGAATCCAGCAGAGAGTCACCAGAGGATCAATGGAAGGAGATACTTTAAAGTAATAAAGCACCACGAGAAAGGAAAGGGAGGGAAACATATTTTTTAAGCCATGGCGTTGGCCACACATTCAACTGGCCTCCCTGGCTCTGCTCTTAGAAATTGGAGCCCTGATTCTGAACTGAAAAGCTCCTAGTACTGGTCCTTCAGATCTCAAAACCTGGCACAGGCCCATGGCTACTGCAAGACAGACATTCCCTCACCTGTCAACGCGTGGGACAGCAATCCCACTGGTGAGAGAATGATGGCTGACTCAATGGAACATACTCAGCATGAACTCAAATTCTGGCAGAGATGACAGCACCAAGACAAGGATTTCTTAATTACTCTTTCAAGAGGAATTTGAACATATCTTATTGTTCATTTAAAACTTCTAACCGCAGCTGTGTATTTAAAAACAAGCAAACAAACGAGGCAATTTAAGGTACTCCTCTGATTCGCCAATTGCGTGTCTTATCAACAAACTATGAATAAACAGATTTAATATGAGCAGGTACTCTGGAGACAAAGCCTCTGGATGTGCCAGGTTCTTTAAACTCTGGGCTACTATGATTGGGGCCGCACTGTCTGTGGTCTGTGTGCCACTCTAAGGATGAAGAAATGCTGACGGTCAACAGGGCCTTCCTTCAGAGCTGTACTGTACACGAACATGCAGAACACACCACAGTCGGAACCACTGCATTTGCTTAACACTAATTTGAACACAAAACAAAAATCCACAGAAGGGAAAGTGTATTGAAATAAAAATAGAAAATAGAAAACCACATTGCTCGTGCTAACTAGAAAGCTGCCCCTGACACTGTTATTATGGCTTTGTTAGAGAAAAATCACATAAGGGTAAAGAAGCACAGAAAGAGCCTCTTGCTCTTAGAGTCCAAAACACATTTTTCTGGGCTCTCTACATAAGAATCACCCAGGAGACAGGATGGTGAATTCCGGATGGAAAATGCCTTCTGAGCAATACCTCATTCTCTTGAGAGTTTTCTGCACTCTCTTTTGGTGCAGTTGTACAAGAATATCCACTGCTGTACTGTATACTCACCACTGTTTCACCTACTCTCCATTACCCTAGCTGTAGTCCCCTTAAGCTAGGGAAGAGAAAGTGCCAGGAGGGAGGGTAGACCATTGAAGTAGAAACACTTCCTAGATGATAACAGGACCACAAAGATAAGGTAATTATTTCTAAAGTCCCAGGGTATTAAAAAAAAAAAATGCTGGATCAGTGAACCATTAGAATCACTTTCCTTAGAAACAGGTAGTTGGTAAAGAAAAAAAAAAAAAAAAACAAAGAGAGAGGAGAGAGAAAGCAAAGAGGTAGTTAGTGATATGGAAGCATCCGACAACTCAAAATCCACACCCACAGACCCCACTCAGAGATGGCAGCCAAGTGAAATCAGTTTCCCCCAAAACCTATTCAGTATGTAGCATTCTTCCTGTAAGGAAAAAGCTTGCCCTATCCTTTATCCTTTCTATGGACTAACATCATACTTCTTTTCTCCTGCGAACTGCCTATGTCGACAAGCCTTCACAGTAATTCCATTTGGCAGGGGTCACTCTGACGCTACCAGCAAACATGTTGGCACACACTGTGTTTTCTGATTACAGCATTACAGATGCCAATATCATACAAACGCCCCTTTACTTATGTTGTCTCATCTGTATGGCCTTAGTAAAGGCTTCCAGAAGCCTGCACACATCCCTACCTCATTTCTCCCTCTCACAGCCCCTCACAATTTCACACACCAGTATTTGAGATATTAGGCAGGCAAAACAAAACAAGACAAGACAAAACAAAACAAAAAAACAGATAGGGCCCGGCCTTTAAAACTTCCTCATGACTCACTGCTAGTCATAGCACCTACTCCTTCTGACAAATGGAGGAAAATACCAGAAAAGAATGCCGTGGCTCAAATAAAAGGTATGGTAAAGTAATAAAACCACGAAATGTGCATTGCTCTAGAAACCCAAGGTGTGGAGAAAGAAAATAAAGGCTGAGGTACTTAAGGAATTACATTTACTGAGCTTCCCTATGAATTTAGAAGGTTACATCTCTTCATTCTGAAAATTCTTCCAAGTAGGCACCACCAATAAAATGAGACACGTGGACGTGTCACTTCGGTATAGTAGGAAAGCTAATTGGTGGTTGACTTGAGGTTTAACCCCAAAGTTCAGGAACCATCCATTTTAAATTCAATTAAGAACTTACAGGAGTGCTGCTACAGAGATAATAAAGTTTAATCAATGCCATCTAAAAGAGAATGCAGGCTGTTGTTTGGTGGTGTGGTGGTGGTGTGCGTCTTTAATCCCAGCACTTGGGAGGCATAGGGAGGCAGATCTGAGTTGAAGGCCAGCTCGGTCCACAGGTCTCAATAAACACCAACAACAATAACAACCAAAAAGAATATGCCTTCAAGTACACCTGAACTGGTTAACTTGCCAAGGAAGAGAGGACTCGCTTCTCCTGGTGAATGCAGAAGGCTCTATGCTCCTTACACACACAGGTCCTAGTTCTGAAGCCATTTTCTTCCACCTTAGAATTTACCAAACTATTTGGTTCTATCTCACAAGGGTAAAAGGAAGAGTATTTTCATGTAGCTCTGAGCACAAAACATCAAGCTGAATCTCTATGTCTAAGGATTTTGTTTTCATTGCTGTGCGACTAGTCAGAGCTCTGCCAAGGGATTCAAAATTCCTGTATTCAACTTCCAGCTCAGAGTCTGCCTGAGGTCTTTAGCCATGGCAACTTTAAAACTAGGGCTAATAGTCTCCCAAACTATCTCTTTTAATAAGGAGGCTATGAGGATTGCCATGATAATGTTTGCGAGTGGACCAGGCCATTTGTGAAAAACAAACAATTCTAACATAAGACACTGCCCCAAACTGTTCTTGCTAGAAACAGAGGGATGGCTGGATACACATGTAACTTTCTTATGAGTTATGGTGATTATCCTGTCTTTACCTAGGATCAGATTATGCTCCCTTAAAGTCATTTGCACTTTCTCTTAGGTTTCATCAAATAACTTCCTTTCCATCATTCGCTCATGGTTGCCTTGCTCATTTTTGGTGGGCTTTTGGAAAGACCTGTCCTGGTGGACTCAGTACATAGCAAATAACTGATTAAAATGTTAACCAAATGAACTATACTAGGTACTTTCTTCTTTATACCTCTGGAATCCCTGAAAGTTTATGAGGCTAGCTAATACTCTAGATTTTTAAATCTGCCTATTTTATTTTCAGTGCTGGGAACTGAACTTGGGGCCTTGTACATGCTAGGTAAGTGCTCTATCATTGAGCTACACCCTTCCCTGTAACTTTTATTCCATGTAAAAACCTAATCTAATAATGTTTAACAAGTTTCATTTATTCTGCACCAGGGACTCAGAAAGCTACTGGAAGAGTTGATGAAATAGAGAGATAAAAAGGTGATAAAAACAGTACCTTATAGACTAAATAATTTCTTTAAAAAGGCACACATGTGAACACAAAAAATGTAATAGTTATTAATAAAGTGTCCATGGGCTAGATAAGGAATGAGATATTTAAATATAATTTAATTATATTACAGCATGTATAGGTGAAGAAACTGATATTGGCATGTGATATCTCTCTTAAGTAACAGCTGTCAAAGGCGAAACCAAGATTTACACCAAGTCTGTCCAACTGCAGAGTACAGTGTCTCTCAGTGTTCTTTTGTGCCTCATTCCACTCCAGAATGTTCAAACGCCAATGCAGTTTGTGTGTTCTGTTGTATACATGTGACTTCTTTACAATGGAAGAGGAGCCATCTTTGTGTCTGATGGGTTGAAAAGGTGTTCTGCTCTAAGGGGCATAGTGAAATACAGAATTCCAGAATTCAGCAGGCAGTGGTGGTGCACTCAAGAGGCAGAGACAGGCAGATCTCTGAGTTCAAGGCCAACCTTGTCTACAGAGCAAGTTCCAGGACAGCCTAGATTACAGAGGAAAACTCTGTAAAAAAAAAAAAAAAAGAAAAGAAAAAAAGAAAAAAAAATATTCCACAACTGTGGTATGAGTTTGAAGGAAACAGTCTTGAGATAAAAATAACAACAGAAAAGGAAGGGCTCCACTGTTTTAGCTAGTACCTATGAAAAACTGGATTTCATCTTATAAATTAATATGAGCAGGTAGGCAATAGTCTATAATAGTTCATCATCTTTTCACCATCATGTTAAGCTATCGTTGGCTGGATTTAGTAGCCCTTTATGTACACTGTCTTACTTTTTTTTTTTTTTTTTTTTCACAACAAAGCTGTGAGGTGCTATTATCATGCTGTTTTACATTGAGAGACAAATTAAACAAAGGCACAGGCCGAATCTCATACTCCTGGTAAGACTTTAAGCCAGGAATCCAAACCATGAATCTGCCTTCCCACACAGGGCACTGGGAAATGGCCAAGTGGGCTAAGACAGAACAAGAGGTATGTGGTTCTTATCTTCAGGAAGCCTACCGTACATTATTGTGCCGATCTGAAGTTGCTGTGATCATAGAAAAGTCATATAACCTCCACAGACTTCAATACACCAAATGTTAATGTACTGAAAGTAACTACAAGAGGGGGTGGCTGGGGATTCGTAGAACAAACATGTAAATTTACTTCTTACGGGGTCATATAAATATAAGTGTTTGTTTAATATTGACATTTTCTACCACAGAGATAACCACAGAATGTTTCCTTTGCATAGGCCTCTGGCTAGGCAGCCTGGAAGCCTTTGCTTACTACCTTCCAGTGGTGCAGCTGTAGCTGGTGCTGCCAGCTCCTAGGATGTGGGAAGAAAGGCTAAGGGTCCTTTTTCCAAGTGAACTGGCTGGGCACTGCATGAGTGCTGAGGTCAAATATCATGCTATCCTGAGTTTAAGGGTATTTCCTTGTAACTGATATGCATCAAGTGAAGGGCAGGAGAGACATTTTAACAACTGTCTTGAAACAGTGTCTTTTAAGGGACTGTCCTTAATCTGTGGTATCAGTTTGAAGGAAAACAGTCTTGAGATAAAAATAACAACAGAAAAGTAAGGACTCCCATTGTTTCAGCTAGCACCTGTGAACAACTGGATTTCATTTTACTCCTGTAGAAGAAGAAATTACCCCCACACAGAGAACAGTAGGGCTTTACAGGCAGAAGAAACCCTACTTAGAACCCATGCTGAGGAAGAAGTAGGTGTGTTCAGGAACCGAATTTTTTTGGATGAACTTGACAAAAAGTTAGGAATTAGCAGGCTTGGGGAAAGCTATTTACCTACTTTTTCAGGCTCCTTCCTTCCAAAGCCCTCAGAGGTTTTATTATGGTAATGATATCATGAAATGCTCAGGGGAGGATCCAGCAAGTGGTGCTTCCCACATAGAAAGCTAGAGTTCTCAGAATGCTCTTAAGCCTTTGAGAAATGCTAGAAGTATGTGGCTTGCTCCATTAAGGCCCAGGTGACTTGAAATTCGCATTGCTACTACTCTGCTGACACTGTTAATTGTTCACAAAGTCTGAACTGCTCCTTGGAGTTCTGGGAGGACTGGCTTACAAGTGGGGAGTTTTCCAAAGACAGGATGGTACACGCGCCCAGACAAGTTAGCTACACGTTCAAGCTAAAGGGAGACTCTGCGAAAATGTTATTTTTAAATGACTAAATTCAACAATGGCAAGTCGAAGACAGAAAGGAAATGAGGACAGGATGAGAGGGCAGGCCACTGTTTTTATTGGTTGTCAATAAACGTGTCTGTAGAGGATGACGTTGTAGCATAAAAATAAACGTTCCCTTGTATTTATATTTTAGCATTTAAGTGCATACTTCCATCTCACTTTTCTGGGACATGCTCCCTCCTTTCTGAATGAAGACTTTAGCAACTACACAGGAGAACACAGGGATTTTCACCTCTAGGAAATGGCTCACACTCTCTGACGTGGTTGTGGTCCAATTTATGCTTTCCATTTTACACTCAACTGGCTGGCTTACAGTGCTCACAGATGTCACCTGAGTGAAAGGCTTCTTGACGGAAATTCCAAGCTTCTCAGAGTCTGTGTGGCATCCCTGATATCTTCCTTTTTCTTTGAGTGTTATACAAAAATGATAGCTTTCTTTGAGTTTTGAATGACCTGCTCTTCTCCCTCAACCACACACTCCCAGATTAAAAAGCCAAACCAAACCAAACCAAACTAAAACAGTAACAACAACAACCAAAAAAAACAGATGACATACTCTCTTCCACTTTCAAAACTCTTGTTAAAGGTAGGAGTAGCTGGGTATAAACAAAGAATGTAGGTTTGGGCCCAGAAAGACTTAGATTAATATCCTGGCTTGACCAGTTCAACTTACTGTACATCTTCATTTGCCCAGTAACACAATCTATAGCCAACTGCTAACCAAGTCAATATACGGGAAGACTAACAGCCACCCTAACTTGCCTTGATAATTACTCTCCTTTAACTGACATAATATTCAATATACTGTTGTTGAGAGCAATAATGCTAAAATTGATGCCTTGAGGGCTACAAGACAATTGAGTTTTAGCCAGATAAAATGACTTGTACACTAATGGTGCATTATAGGGTTCCCCAGCTCTCAGATGAACATTTTATAGTCTACCTGTACAAAAATGTTACATATAATTATATTCAAAGCCATTTGTGCATACCTTATCATTACCACACATAAATCTAAAGTATGGCCAGTAATCAAGAACCACCTTTAGAGAAAAAGGGGTGTTTTTTTACAGCCCTTTCGTCTTTTATGAAATGAATGTTTTCTCAGTTAGTACTTTTTCAAATGTTTTTGTGCCCTGCCACCTTCTGATTTTATCCTAACCTCAGAACTGTTTTACACAGAACAAGTATATGATAAATGCTAAACGACAGAAAGTGCCATTTAAAGAAAATCAATATTACATCGATTCTATCAATAAAAGACAACAGAAACTAAGCCGAGAGTTCCTCCAATATGCAAAATCTATAATTTTTCCTGAAAACATCAATTTTAGACTCTTAAGAAATGCTGTGTAAAAATTTGAGATTTGTCAAAATTTATATTAATGAAAATCAATTGTAATATATTAAGATCGGCAATATTCTTACATGCAGCACTCCCTTCCTAATAAGGCGCTTTTTACATACTGGCTTGAGGCTTCGTGAACTTTTCCTTTGATGCTTCTCTTGCACCTATCTCTCATGCAAGATGAAATCTACAGTCTATTTGAAACAAGTACATTTTCTATACTGTGAAGACATAATGGGATGTTGAAAGAGCAATACCTAAATAATTATTTTATATTCTTACAAAAGGTCTGGTCAAATTGGAATGGTAGAAAATAGCAGTGTTACAAGGTTTTTCGAGTCAACTAAAAAATGTGACAGGAGTTCCTACGAGTACAGCAGAAGGTACCACTGACACTAGTTTGACACACCAGTACAGTCAGGCACATACATATCTGTTTTCCCAGGAAGACACAGCACACATGCTACCGTTATCTCAGGCGGAAGAACAGTCACGGTGCTGAAATGCAATGTTGACGGCAGCACCAAGCACCACAGGGGAGACCGTGAGGATGTTATTTGATAGGTTTTGAATAAAGGAAACCTTAGCCAAGCTAACCACTCCAGGCAGACATCTGTAAGAGGTTTTTCCTTGTAGGGAAAAGAAATATATATCCAAAAACGATGTCACCAATCATGTGGCAACTGCTCCAAGGTCTCAGAGCTAGTATAAACAGAGATGGTGAAAGTGGCTCCATGCTGTCTTTGTCCTGGCTCTTCATCCTGGATCACGCCTCCTTTTATATTCCCCGGCTCTTGGGACTATCTGCCCACTTACCTCTCTGAAATCGTCTTATCCTGGGGCATATGAGAGAATACGTAAATAACATACTTTTTTAAACTGTGGTGTTCTAAATGAGAGTGCTCCCTACAGGTTCATATATTTACATCCTTGGTGCCCAGTTGGTGGTGGTGTTTGGGGAGGTTTAGGAAGTGAGTCCTTACTGAAGAAAGTCTGTCACTGGAGTTAGGCTTCAAGAGTTTAAAAGGCTCTTGCTATTTCCGGTTGTGCTTTCTGCCTCGTGTTTGTGATTAAAATGTGACCATTCAACTTCAGTTCCTTTTGCCATGTGTGCCACCCGCTGTCTCTGCCTTTAAAGATGCTAACCCTCTGGAACTATAAACCAAGAGAAAGTCTTCTGTAAGTTGCCTTGGTCATGGGGTTTTACCTCAGCAAGAGAAAAGCAAGAAATCTAAACAGAAAATGGCATATATAATTATGGTCACCCTCCATCCATCTTCCGAGGACCATCTTCAGAGCTTCTGTGCTTTCCAAGATGAGGCGCTCACTAAACTACGAAATTATCTTAGTATAGAAGCAGGCAGGTTATTCTACTTCTCTTTCTACTTTTATTTACTATCCTCTGCTGTGCTGTCCTCACTGATATCTAGAGGAACCTTATAGAAGAATGGCATGAATTTGTATGTTCTCATCCCAGATTAAAACATGGGGAGACTGGAAGATCTCCACTCCTTACAGACACAGTATATTTGATATGTGGATTCAGCAGTTGAAGACTTGCATATTACATGCGATGGCTCAGATCATAAATATCAGTTTTGTCTGTGGTACTCAACAGGGCTGGCACAGCCATGCATATTTTTTTCTTTCCAAGTGGTCAGTTCTGAAAATATCTCCATAGGAAACTTCAAGAAAGACTTGAGATTCTACCTTTCCCAAACTGACAGTTCCTCAATATAAGTTAGTCTTCCAGGATCCAGACTTTGGATCCTGAGGTCTTTCAACATGCTGCTCTCAACAGTTAACCCTCAAGGCTTACCGGAAGACAAATAGAAATGTTAGAGGCAAAATGACTTTTGGCATAGCACCAAAAGGGTAATGAGAGATGGGGTACTGATGGTAGGGCATAGGGTATGAGCTTCCCAGATAAATCTGAAAGCCCTGATTTACAGAGGGAAATAAGAGCCCATTTTGGAGGGGAATAGTTGAACCCAAGGTATGCGTAAAGCAACACTGCCTAACAGGCTACTGTTCTCTTCAACTACACACTGAGGGCTGACAGGAGCCTACAGACCTGAATCTCCTCCTTCCTACTCCCTGACTAGAGGCATGAGAGGAAGAAGAACCCCAGGTGTGGCTGGAGCTCTCACTCAGCCCACCAGGAGTTGGCCCAGATCCAGCACTCCAGTCCTCCCCTACCTGAAGGATGTATCCTCGGACGTAGTCCCGCAGGGTCCAGCCCAGGCCATGCAGTATGTGCAGCACTTCCTCCTGCTTCAGGACACTGAAGAGCCGGTCCAGCAGTATCTTTAGCCGCACAGGCACCGCCTGCGTCCCATACAGCATCAGGCTGCTGATGTCAAACACCACATTGGACTGCACAATCTCCACTTGAGTGGGGTGGTATAGGTGCTGTGTGCTGAGTTTATCCAAGGCTGTGGTAATCCCGCCGATGTCCCGGGGATGGGATGGGGATGAAGAGATAGAAAGGACAAAACAAAACAAAAACAATTAGAAACATTATTGGACATTGCCCAGGCTTCATTTTGTCAGATAGTTCATTATCACAGATATTTAAGAAAGAGTCCCTTGTTTCCTGTTTTACCCCCTTTTTGATTTGGTATTTATAAATTATAGACAACATCAGGCAAAACATTTGACTTACAGAAAGAAAGTCACTGAGGATTTTTATTTTTTACATGACTATGGCTTTTTCTAAAAATCACGACTAGTTAATTTGCTAATTAAACTAGCTCAAGTTTTCATGGAGCTTCCTACTCTGCTACACAAACCCAGAAACTCACATTCACGCTGTAAAGACAGGCTCTACCATTAACCACCTGCTCCCTAAACAAGGTATGGTAGCACATACTTATATTGGTACAGGTGAGGTGAGGTGCACTAGGCCAGCGTGGACTACATACTGAGACCCTATCTGAAACAGAAAGAGACTCAGCTCCGCTAACTCCTCTTACAATCCCTAACTGCTTTAGAGAAGGGGAAGCCGATGGGTGAAGTTACAGGGTTAAGGGCCTCACTCAAACCTGGCAGGTGAAGCCTGTACTTGTAACCGTAGCGCTCGGGGGACTGACAATTGTGAGAATTCAAGCATAGCCTGGGCTACACAGGAAAGCCATCCAGGAAAACTACAGACATCACAGAAGAGCCACACTCAGAAAGAATAAGAAAAGTTGGCACTTGTGTGGAAGGTAAGAAAGTACAACTCAAATTAGCTGAGGGTGATTTTCTGAAGCTTTCCTTCTTCAAATTTTGCTCATGCTTGACTCTGGGAAAATTTAGTCTTCAACCAGCTTAATGTCTGGAAGTTACTACGTTACTTTTGTTAAGAGTTCTTACAAGGGTGTCAGAAGGAAACAACCACTGAGGACTATAACCGGGAGTTTCTGTGATTTCAGCTAATGGAATTACCTCATGGGGAAGGCCGAGGACGGCCATTCTAAGAGTAAATGCTTGGAATTGCACATTTCAGTAACTGTGCTTTCCCCTCAACTCTGTGGAATGACATCTCTCCCCTAAAGTTAAAGTCTTAAGATAAGGTCATAAGTTTTACTTCCCATCTCTGTGTGAGTTACTGGGAACCCTACTGCTTAGACCATAAGCATGTGGCTCCTGCTTCGCCACTGTGAGTGATGAAGAGACACTTGTCTCAGACACAGGGTTCTGGTAGAAACAGCAAGATTCAAGGAGATGGCTCCTGAGAGGCACCCACAACTCCTCAAGAGGACACCCAAAGGTGTTGCAATTAACTGTCAGAATTACACACAAATGCCCAAGAGGGTAAAAATGCAAACACTGTAAGCCAGAGAGATGGTCATCTAGCCTCACAAGTCAGGCAAATAGATATCAGACAATTCTCTGCCTTAAGTTGTAGCTACAGCTGAGAATACCCAAGCTTCCTGCAGATTCTAAGCTACTGAATGGCCGTGTCAAATGCCTTCTCCTGAACACTTACCCCACAGCAGTACTGCCTACAGCCCAAACACAAGCTGAGCAACCCTAATTTAAACATACCAGCACTTTTGCATAATAATGGAGAGATTCAAAAGAGCATACACATGGAGGGTTTTTTTTTTTTTAAGTATTTCTAATGTATTTTTTAGGGCTCCTCCTCCACTCTCATTTCTTTCTGACTTGAAGCCACTAGAGAGTTCATGTACTCTTGATAAATTGCTTTCTTACATCCACAGTGTAAAGGCCCTTATCATTTACCCGCTGGCTTCATTCAACACATTTACTCCCAGGAATACTTTGTCAAAGAGTTCGGGTTTCCCCATACTTCATTTCTTGCAGCTGATTTGTCTGATCTCTCCTGTTCTGGTGGTTAAGTCAACTTTGAATAAATAGCTTTAAAAATTAATTTAACGTTTGGGAAAGATAAGGGATTCACAAGCCTGCAGATTGAAGCCTTCTCTCACTCCATAGGGCATTTAGGCTGCAAAAGGCAGGAGAGGGGTGTTACTATCTTGTTCTTCAAGTAAAGCTTGACTATACAGCCCTGTGATAAGTGGCTGATCCGCTTGGAGCCTCGTGTTAGACTCAGAGAAATCTGCTCCTCTTCCACTTCCCTTTCATCAACCCTGCCGAACCCCCATCAAACAGCCTGTTTGCGCTCTGACCACAACAAATGAGAAACTGAAAGGATCACAGAGAAAGAATATGACACCAAATCCTGAATTTTATGCATGGGTTTGGCACGTTGTATCTTTGCAAAGTGAATGCAGACATACGATCAGATGTGTTCAGTAACTGAAGGGAAAGTGGTAGCCCATCTTCCAAGTCATTAAGAAGCTAACAGGCTGGTAGTTTCAAAGAGGAAGAGGCAAAAATACACCCTCTGAATATGCTTTGGAACCAGACAGTAAGGTATAAGGCTATTTCCTGATCTTTATTTAGCTTTTACATTTAATTTTTTTGTGGGTATGCACAGGTACCATGGTGTCCATGTAAGTTGTCAGAGAATGATTTGTGAGAGTTTTCTTCTACCACGCGAGCTCAGGAGACTGAACTCAGTTCTTCAGCACTGGCAGCCAGCACCTTTACCTACCAGCCATCTCATCAGTTTATGATCACTCCTTATAAATGGGTCATGTATAGAGCAGTAGAAATAGTGTGATAGAACAGTATGTATAGCAGGGTCAACAACAACTTATCCTACAAGGCCCTGATATTTAGTAACAATCTTGTAAGGTACAATTTTTCTTTCATAATCGCTCACTTATGCATTACAACATGAAATGAGCTATATATTTGTAAGGCTAAAGTGTGTGTGTGTGTGTGTGTCCCAGTAAACTTTCTACAGATAAGTCTAGGAGCAGCTTTAGACCCTAGTGCTAAAGATGTTTGGTTAATAAGTTGGTAGCCCAACTAGTCAGTAGCTCAACAGTCTAGGCGATGAACCACTGACGAGGGGGTGAAAATAAACAGCATGACTTGTAGATACGGTACAGAGCAAAGACTATTATTGTGTTAAGGTTCTACACTACATCAAAAAAGGCTGTTAAGTTCCAGTTTGTAGGGAGTCACCAAGGTGCTTGCTTTGAGACCATATTTAACTACATAACCCTGGCTGACTTGGAACCTTCTGTGTAGACCAAGCTTGCCTCTAACTCTGAGATCTGCTTGCATCAGCCTCCTGAATTCTAGTATAAAGTTGTATGCAAACACTTACAGGCAAGTCACCAAATTTTGACAATATTCAGAGAAACAAAAATGAAGAAGTTAGAGTTTTAAGTGACATAAAATATGTAAACCTGAAGGTAGACTCTGCTGGATCTCAAGATCTCCCAGGCTATGGAGGACTCAGGTCTAACTCCAGTGTGGTGAGAAGCATGAGTTAGGTCATTGAGGAAAAGGCAGACTGTCCTATTCCTGACCACAACAATGGTTCAATGATGGATCACAAGATCAATTTCAGAACTTTAGTTACAAATAGTGTGGATTATCTTTTGCTCTGAATTTGTAGCCAGCAAAAGCGCTAGTAAACAGGAATCATGTTAGGCTCTAACATAATCTTTAAAAGACCACATGTTGGTACTAATGATATGCCTGAGATTGAGAATGTATCATCCCTGAATTTTTCAGTTACATGAGTCCAATGATCAGCCGGTCAGTCAATCAATCACTCAAACAATCAATAGCTGTTCTCTCTCTCTTAATCTCTGTCCCTTTCACCCTCTCTCAAAGAAAAACTAAAAATTAAGGTCATAAATTCTGTTTTCCATCCATATCTGAATTACTGGAAACCCTACCACTGACTCTACTTCCTTTTAGGGAACGTCTCCAGGTAGATGGCATGTAATTTCAAATATTCTGCCTGATTCAAATAAAAGTATGTTTTCCCAGTCCAAATAAAATTCATAATTTTTGCCATTCATGACTGGAATGAGGAATATTCTAAAGAAGTTCATTTTTCATAATATGCACAGAGTGATTTCTTCAACTGCATTCATAAAGAAAAAAAAATCATAGGTGAAGAAGGGAAATGGCCATTTAAGCACTTACTGAGGGATACATTCCAGGGTTCACAATAGTTTCATTTAAGTTTAAAATTAGAAACACATCATCTTACACTAATCATATATCCTAAGATCACAGGCTCAGTGGAACTAGGTTACCAACCAAAAAAGTCATTCAAAACTTCACCGGGGAAAATTCTGTTTGTACATGTTCAGATAGACAGTCAATAAGAAGTGTGGATGTCCTTATCATGTTGGACGCCCCTAACTTCCAGCAATCTGGGCTTCCTGCCCATCACTCTGCTGAAGCAAGCATTTCAAAGGTCACCAACACCTGCCCCACTGTGAGATCCAATAGATTTTCCATTCATTATTCTCCGTGATCTCTCCACAGCACCTGACCTTATTGATCACAACTCCTCCTAAAACACTGTCCTTCATTCATGCATACATTCACTCGCTCATCAGCACTTATTACCAGGCCACTGAGAAGGAGCTATATGTAGATGAAAAGTAATTTATGGTGTGGCCTCCACCTCCAAAGACAGACAGATGCAGGAGTGTAAATGCTGTAAGAGACCTGAAACTGCTTTGTGGTTCAGGGGAGAAAGAACAAGGTATAGTCTTCTCAGTGAATCAGGATGCTAGAAGGGGAGCAATGCAGTAGATGGAGTCAAAGCTGAGCTTGTCCATTATGGCGTGTATCAGAGCCACGTAAAGAGCCTTCTGGATCACAGATAGTGGGTCCAGTTCTCCTAAGACTTTCTGGTTCAGTGTGACCAAGAGCCTGCCTATCCAGCAAGTTTTCACTAGATGCTGATATCGCTGGGCAGGACTATATCCCCACCCTCAACCCCCAAAAATGAGCATAAGAGAACTAAGCAATCACAGAGGCAAAAGAGTAGAGACAATCTGTTCTAAAAGGTCAGATGGGAGGACTATAAGTGAAAGTGTATGGAAAGCTTCTAGTTTTGTTGTTAAGAGGACACAGAAAACATTTGAATGTTCTACAAACTGGAATTTTTTTTTAATTTTTTTTAATTTTATTATTATTTTTTTATCAGTTACATTTTATTAACTCTGTATCCCAGCCATGTCCCGATCCCTCATTCCCTCCCAGTCCCTCCCTCCCTCCCTCATCTCCACCGTGCCCCTTTCCAAGTCCACTGATAGGGGGGACCTCCTCCCCATTCATCTGATCCTGTTTTATCAGGTATCTTCAGGACTGGCTGCAAAGCCCTCCTCTGTGGCCTAACAGGACTGCTCCTCCCTTCGGGGGGTAGGGAGACCAAAGAGCCAGTCATTGAGTTCCTGTTAGAAATAGTCCCTGATCCCCTCACTTTGGGAAACCAATTGGTTACTGAGCTACCACAGGCTACATCTGAGTGGAGGTTCTAGGTTATATCCATACATGGTCCTTGGTTGAATGTCAGTCTCAGAAAAGACCCTGTGCCCAGATATATTTGGTCCTTGTGGAGCTCCTATCCTTTCAAACTGGAATTTTTTAATTTTACATTTGAAAATATGACAGAAGTGCAGAAGATTAGCTTAGCAAAAGTGGTTAGCATGGGAAGCCTGACACATGGCTTCTGCCGTGAAGCTCAGCCTCGGAGCTGCAAGCACAGCCTGGGGAGGGGTAGGAGGGGCAGGTGCAGCCTGAGGATTCTCTGTCAGTCAACTTTCACATACACATTCATCTAAGGGCACATGGGGAGGGTCCAATGATGAAAATGGACTCCAACTTTTCAGTATTCGGACCAACTTCTTCCTATCCTCAGTGCTTACTCACCACCAGCTGGGGTCTTTAGGGCAGCAGAAGAGCCCCTAATGCACATAAATGATGCCTACTTGTTAATTAAGCTTGCTTGTTTTTCTGGACCTCTGTGTTTCTCAAAATACACTAGATAAAATCTGTGGATATAAACTTCACGTAATTTCTTTCAGAAACTGTATTTACCACTGAATAAGGTAGCTATTACCTACACAATCAATCAAACAGCATAAAATACTTATCTCACAGCCTCTGGTTTCCACAGTCTCTCTCTCTTTCACACAATCACAAGCAGCATACATACAAACGCACCCCAACTGACTGCATTTATCTTATGAAGTTTGGAGTGTTTTCTTCTAGATACTACGGACTTACTAATGAACGCATTCAGTCTACTGGTAAAACAAAAATAATAATGATTTCTTGCAGGGTGTGACTATGGTACACCTAGGAAAGTTTAAGAAATGCTTGTACATATGACAGGTGTCTCCACAGTTGCATCTATAACAATGGAAAACAGCACAGGAACAGCAGTTACCTTTTCTCTTGTGAGCACTACTTCTCCATGGCTAATCTGTGAAGAAGCAACCTGTAGATTCATCCACTTCCCTGACAGACATTCCACTCTCTGTTTAGCAATTCAAGAGCACTAACAGTCCTATCATCTTGATTTTTATCTACAGCGATGAGTAAACTTTTTAAAAATAAGATTTTACATATAGATACATTTTCTTAATTTTTACATGATAGGTTGAACAATAAAGGTCTTGCCACGAACCTCTATGGTAATGCTATCTAGAGAAAGAGACTGGACACAAAGGTTAATAGTTAAAAAGGATAGCCTTAAAGTGATCATTTAAGACTGTAAAAGGTATCCCTGGTTTTTCAGATCAAGGCAAGTGTCAGACTATCAGACCAAACTCCAAGGTCTCCAACCTCAGCTCCACCACCAGGTACTTGACAACAGTGGCAAGCTGCTGGCATAGGAAAATGTTACCACAGCTCCTGGGTCTCAATATACTTTCAGGCATGGCGCTCCCATGGCTTGAAGAGTGCTACTTTAACTCCCAAAGGGTGGAGAGGGTAGGAACAAGATCATGGCAAGAATATGACTGATATGAAGATGAAGCAGGACTACAGATGACTGTTCTGATTTGCAAGGGAAGCCTGCTGAGAGGCAGCAGAAGGCATCCAGGGAAGCAGACTCTCAGGCTTCCGTCATGTGTTAATGTGCCCCTAGGAATCCCACTATTCTCACAAAATCCTGTGAATTCAACTCCTACTCTTAAATCTAAACACATAGTTGACCTGCAAACGTGGTCAAAATGATTCAAAACGAGATTATTTGGATAAGTTATCTTCTTACAGGAACTCTCTTTTTTAAAATGCCATAAATTTAAGAAAAAGGAAAACAATAAAATTATCTATCATTCCAATAAACAAGGACTGTACATATTCTAATGTGTCTACATAGTCTTTCACTGGGTAATTTTATATAGCTGAGGTGAAAACTGCAGATACCAGATTCTGCCTTGCAGAAATTGTGTTTTTCCCTTAATATTATCTAGCAAGAACATTCCAAATCAACTCTAATTACTTCTTGCTCCCTTACATAATCAATCACTTACTAGCCCCACTGCAGTTTATCATAGATCAGTTCCTTCTTTCTAATCTAACTTTTACCACTTCAAAACAGGTGTTTAGGCCCACATGCCCTCTTTACTGCAATGATCTTTAACTAGGTTTTGGTCTTATACTTGTCTAGTACAATTAAAACCAAGCCAGTTTTCCTAAAATGCATGTGACATGTCTCTCAAAGGTTTCTATTTCTTTCCCCAGGCTTTTCTTACAACTCACTCTTCACGATACACCCTTGCACAGGACCCATGCTAATTGTCTATCATTCCAGTTTTAGTATATGTGCTGCCAGTATCCAGAATATATAAGGAACTCAAGAAATTAAACAACCAGTAAACCAAATAATCTAATTTAAAAATGCGATACAGAGCTAAGCAGAGTATTCTCAACAATATTGAATGGCAGAGAAACACTTAAAGAAATGCTCAACATCCTTAGACATCAGGGAAATGCACAAGTCAAAACTACTCTGAGATTCCATCTTACACATACCAGAATGGCCAAGATCAAGACCTCAAGTGACAACACATGCTAGAGAGGCTGTAAAGAAAGGGGAACCTACCTCCATTGCTGGTAGAAGTGCAAACTTGTACAACCACTTTGGAAATCAATCTGGCACTTTCTCAGGAAACTGGGAATAGCTCTACATCTAGACCTAACTATACCACTCCCGGGCATACACCTGAAAGATGCTCTACAATGAGGAGATTTGCTCAGCCACGTTCATAGCAGCTTTATTCATGATAGCCAGAAACTGGAAACAACCTAGATGTCCCTCAGTCGAAGAATGGATGAAGAAACTGTGGTACATCTACACAATGGAATACTATTCAGCTTTTAAAAACAAAGGAAATCATGAAATTTGCAGGCAAATGGATGGAACAAAAAAAGATCATTCTGAGCGAGGTAACACAGACCCAGGCAGACACACTTGGTTTATACTCACTTAAAGGTGAATTTTAGTCACATAGTACAGGCTAGACATACTACAATGCACAGACACCAAGAAGATAAGTCTGATGACATCTTAGGCTTCATGTGAGCCCACTAGTTAGGGGAGTGAGAGATATCTCTGACACAGACTATGTTGCCTGCCTTTTGATTACTTCTCCCTGATGGGACTTCACTACAAGGCCACAGAGGAGGAAAACGAACTCAGTCCTCATGTGAATAGACAAGCGGGGGGTGTTTAGGTAGGGGGGGTTTCCCCTATTCTGAAGAATGAGGATGCTGGAGAAAGGGTGGGACTGCAGGGAGAAGAGGGAGGGCTTGTGACCAAGATGTAAATTGAATTAATTGTAAAAAAGGAAAAAAAAATACACTGTTGCATGCGCACGCACACACACGTACGCACCTCATACACATGCACAAAACTAAACATGCTCAAATGACATTGAGTAGGGTTGTTTTACTTCCCAGAATAATAATTCTGATATAAACCTTGTGAGTTCCAACCAAAGTGAGTTACTTACTGATTTTTTTAGGACCTTAATACTTGGTTGCTAAATAGGTATTTCCAGATCCTTTGCTAAGCTCACAACAGAAATGATTTAGACCCACTTCTGGCAATAAACGACAGCAAAAGTTTATAAAACTCTCTAGAGTCTGAGGCCAGCCTGGTCTACAGGGCAAGATCCAGGACAGCCAGGGCTACACAGAAAAACCCTGTCTTGAAAGACCCTGCTCCCCCCCACACACAAAAAAACCCTAACTGCAAACAAACACAAATAAGCACAAAATTGCAAACACACATTTATCATTCAAGCATAGTCTACAAGGGAAGCATGGAGGTCAAGCAAAGTCACTTCAGCTAGGGCATGAAAGGAAAACAAAACAAAACAAATCTAAAGAGAAGCTGAAGGTACAAGCAAGGTTCCATGTGCATGGCTTCATTTCTCAGAATTTTATTGTCAAGGCCGCCCTTAAATTACTTTCTTCTTTCTCATGAGCTCTTTTCTTTTTGAGCTTTCCTTTAGGTTCTGTGTTTTTCATTTTGTTTTGTTTTTCCATGAAGACTGGAGAAATCCCCACACCTAGGATCAAAATCCCTCTACAATGTTGGCACTTTATGTCAACTCTGCAAGTGTCAGCCATGTGCTGCATTCAGGAGGTCACAACGCTTTGATTTCAAGCAGCAACAATGTCTGACACATAACCAATTGCGGGGGTTCAGTACTCATATGGCTGGACAGATGAACAGTTAACCCAGGAAACACAGATACACCCCTTGCACTGAACTGGGAAATGGCTGAGGAGTCCACCTTCTCAGGTCCCATTCTCAACCCTTTCCTCTACTCTTCATGCTTCTATGGGGCCATGAGATGGCATAATTACTACAATTTAAAGGGTAAGATTAGGGTGCTATCTTGACAGGAATTCTAAGAATTACTTATTCCCTTTCTATCACTACCAATACTTTCTAGATATAGAAAGACAAAACCCAACAAGATGGAAGTCTAATATGTAAAAACAACAAAATGGTGAACAGATGGGTCATAATGTCTATACGTTATAAAGACCATCTGCAGATGATCACTGGATTGTGAGCAACACGCCAAGTTTATAGGCTCAATCCTGTAAAAGAAAAGGAGACCTGAGAAAGGGTCAGAGGGAAGTCAAAAAGTCAGGCTGCAAAAATAGCTCTACTCTTGCCTGATGCGTCTAAAACAAAAAGGGGGAACTGTAAAGAGCTGCGGAATGCTATGCCTTAAAGATTGACTGGTTTCTGCCTTCCACCTTCCCAATGGTGAGTGCTCTCTGTCACAAACAATTCCACATTTGGCTAAGGCTGAGGATCTGGCTTGCTTCCATGTATGTGGACCTATCTGCATTGCCCACGTGGCACGCTGGGGTTGGCTACCCAGAGGCTATTTAAGCTGTGGGCTGGCTTTCCCCAAGGTCAGATGATTGTTCAAGGTTCCTGAATAAACTGCATTGAAAAAAAAATAGCATCTATAAAGAGAAACTTATTTTTCTTTTATTAAAAGCTTTCGAAAAAATAAAAGGAGCAGAAAAATTACCCTATTTCTGTGTTGATGGGTAGGGTGCTAGGGGTTAAACCTGGGGCATCACGTTTGCTAGGCAATCCCTCTAATCATTGACATATACCCAATTCCAACCTCAATGCTCTGTCTCTATTATTTCCTTTTTGCATGCAGAATTTCATCTGGAAAATGGAAATTTTCTTACTGTACAATGAAAAAAATAAGTTAGGGCAAAAAAGAAAACAAACAAATAAAAGCCTCTTGAACTATCAGTCAAGATTGTGAGGGATTATACTTTACCTGAATTTCTTTACAGTGCCAGGAACAGAACTTCAAACTTACAATTAAAATAAAGTAGAAATTGAGGCCTGCTGAAAATTTCAATACTCTGAGAGATCTAGTCTTCCAAAGGGATGGTTAAGCAATAAAACTCAAAAAAAAAAAAATAAAAAAACACAATAAGGGACACATATATACGCAGAGAGAACATTCACTCGTGTGAAGATCATTACTGTAAACAATACAACAGGGTTTTTTTATGGAAGTGAGTATCAAATGTGACACAGAATATATAATAAATATATAATATTATATACTTTTGACTCTCTGGCTAATCTAACCAAGTAAGATCGACTATCTATCTAAAGGAATAATAATAATGATAATGATAATGATATTGGTAACACTGAGTGACTATTTTAATTTCAGTTTTCAGTAACAGGAATTACTACAGAACCTTCAAATAAATTAACATAAATACAAACCTATAATTCTGAAGGCTCCACTTCCAAAACTTCTGTGAAGGTCACAGAAATAAGAACATATTCAGATCCCTTTTTTTTTTTTTCCTTAATGTAGGACTACAAAAGTGCTTTTCACTCATCTTAGAGAACTGGCTCTCAGTGGTTGTTTATAGCTCTTAGTTTTCCACAACTTTAAAAAAATATGACTCTCTTTAAAAGTCAAACTCAAGTTACTTTTATGATTTGTGGAGAAATATGCTAATTTCAAGCATCTGCCCAGTGGGTCCCATCTAACAGTTGTTCAAGCACAGTGGTGTGGAGTTTACAGCCAATCACCTTTATTCACTGAAATAAGGAATATGAGAAGTGGAGTGACTATTGAAAACCACCCACTTTGCAGGATCAAGTAATTAGAAATTAATATGAAAAGTATGTGAAAGAAAATTTATTTCACTAATTTTAGTATTGCAATGGATATTTTTAAATGCCTGAAATAATTTTATAAGTTATGAAGAAAATCTCATAAGCTTCTCTTAACACTGGAAGCGTGCTAAGTGAACTGTAAATGGCAAGGCGATTTGGAAAACATCACATCTCTTCTCAACTGCCTGTAGGACTCTTGCCTGTAGGGGTGCCATGTGGTCAGCACTTAGGACATTGGACCTGGATATACTATGGTAACTTCTAATACATTTAGCAATTAACACATTCCCTTGGGTAAATTTTTTTCATATAAAATTATTTCCATGATTACTATTTTTTCTTTCTGTTAATATAATTTTTTATTTATTACAGTTTTCACTTTGAATCCCAGTTGTAGCCCCACCCTCATCCCCTCCATGATTTCTATTAAAGTTCTAAAACTCAGCTTTTAGTAACAATATTTCATTAGTACAATTTCTGGGGTCAGATTTTAAGGTTTTGATTACTTATAAATAGAATATTGTTACTGTGTCTACCTCAAATGTCTAGGCCATAGCTTCTGAATTTATGGAGGTGAGTGGCTCTTCATTCCTGCTAATATGACCAATAATTTCCTATTATGTCACACTTTATAATAAGCACACTATACCCAATATAACGATATGTCATTTCAATGGAGCTAGCCCATGAACTTCTATGGGTTTAATGGGATTTTGCGTATTTAGAATTTCATCATAAAAAGGCCCTTTGGAATAATTACAACATCAATACTTTGCCATTATAAGACTATGTTCTCTTACTAGAAAAGACCATCAGAGATGAATGCAAAGACTTAATCTCCTCATAGTCCACAGACCTGATCCTAATAAAAGCTTCCCCACTAAGGAAGAACATTACTAAGGAAAATGATGGGATATTAAAAACTTTTTAGTGAATCAGGAGATCATGGAGACAGAAATGATTGTGATTAAGAGAAAATTCCTTATGACTTGAATAATATTTAGATCTGCAGTTTATTCACTGCTTTTGGGATAAAGAATTATGTAATTGAAAGCAAATTAGGTACAAAATAGCTTAAGTCACAACTCGTCTCTGTTCCTGTCAAAGTTGAATTAATTATGTGAGTTATCGCAAAGGAGGGAGAAGGCTTATTAGTAAAAATACTTCTAGAGAGAAGAAAAAAGAAAATGATAGGTCGCTGAAAGAGCTGATCTCCCAGACTGGTGATGAAAACTTAGCACAGATGTATAAAGGGTTTGCTTCCTTTCTTGAAGAGATAATATTGGTACAGATTCCACAAACCCTCATTACACATACCACTTTATGTACCATATGTGAATGACCCCTTAATGGGTGAGGGATAGTCTATAAATGCTCCTATAATCTGTTACAAATATGGCTCTACACTGTACGGAGGGGTACGGGACAAAAGAAGTACCCCACCAGCCACTGTGTTTATAACCGGCTTCGGTTGTCATGCAGCTCACAGAATTGAGAACACATACACAGAGACACCCACAATTAGTCTGGGGGAGAATGTGAGCAGCACTTGAGACCATGCAGCTAATATTTCAAGCTGATTGGCACTTCTCCCCTGTGGCCTTATGAATAATAAAGTCTTCAGAACTGATGCTGGGAATCATTAATGTCTGACTGCAGCACCCATGAAAGTAGACTGTCAACGTGTGGAAGTTCAGGAGCTCACGCTCCTGGCAGGCAGGTGCACAGGGCTGTTTTCTCCTTGTTCCCCACATGGCCCAGGTCTAGGGGCACGTATTTGCTCCTGTGCAGCAACTCTCCTTGAAGGTGGTTAAGAGAAAAGAGAAAAAATTAATCTGCAGACTTGACAGTAGCTGTAGGAAGAGATTTGGTAATTACATTTCCTTGCTGAAACCAGGCTTACAGGCTTATTACTACTGCTGTGGTTCTAGCCAATGCTGAATTGCCAAGACTAGCCTAAAGTTGGCTATATAAACCTTATTTCATTGAATTTTTTTGATCAGTGAATAAAATGTATGCTGGCTATAAAACACAACCTATTAAAATGTAACATGAAAATTTTAAATTTGCTTGAGTGAGCTACATGTCTTTTATTAAACAAAAAGTGAATTCTTACGTAAATACGCCATCAGCTTTATAGACTTAATTTCCTTGAAGGAACATGTATCTATACATTTTCATGAAGGAAACACTTAAGTGCACAGCATATGCTTTAAAATCTGTCAGATATTTTAAGGAAACCTTTCAAGACTGAGTGAAAGCAATGATATTATAAGCCAGTGTTTGGTAGCAAACACCTAAAAGAAATTATCTGACTCTAATTTCCTCATTTTTTTAAATGTATGTGTCATTAGGTTTTTTTTTTCCTTTTCCCCCAATAAGTATGTCTGAAATCTCATTCTAAATCTGTAATTAATCTTTTAGTTTTCTTCTACGACATGTAATCCCTTGGAACTCTGGGATTACAGACACTTCTGACACCCATGTTTGTTTTCTTCTGGATTGCTGGATGTGTGTAACTGCTTTGCACTGATGACTGCTGGGATCAAAGACCCAATATGAAGATTTGCTCATAAAAAAGGTTAAGAAGGAAGTCTTAGGGCTTAGGAAAACTCTAAACTGACCAAGTATTAAATGCACAAACCAAAATAATGCCAGAAGCCAGACAATATCTCTGTCGACGTTTCATTGACACAACCAATGTATGACTGACCAGACAGGAAAACTGACAGCTGCTGCCCTGCCCTCTGTTAGTGGGCTGCCTGACGCGTGTGGATTATCAACAAAGTTTAAATTCTTCCAGAGGTTAGGCAACCGGCAAAGTGAAACTCCTTTATACATCACCAGGGTTTCAGCTTTTAGAAAACAAGTTTGGGGGACTAAGAAAAACAAAGAACCAGAGGGGTGCTTGTTGCTGCCCTGTGTTCTGTTTACTAATCTGATCATGATAATGACTCTAATTTCTAATTAGAAAAGTTCTATTAATCAATAGCAACAGACACAATAAAAAAATCAATGCAAACCCTGAAAAGTGGCATTTGTTATTTCCTTTAGATATGACTGTGTTTAAAAACCCAGTAATAGAAAACACTTGCCAAATTCATTTAGTCTCTGACTGAGGCACACATATGTGATCTTCTAATTTACAGCTTGCACGTACAGATGTTCACACTTAGTAAAAGGGCTTCTTAATAGCTTTTTTTAATTAAAAGTGTGTTGATAATAGGTGTTTTAAACATATCCAAACAACACAGCTGAACTGACAAATGCCTGTCTTCATGCCCCACCATGTCTCACATTGTGGCAGGAGTTTATGAGACAGAAAAGGTTCTGAGACTGAGTCGCATGTGTATAAAATAAATGTTACTCCCAAAGCTTCCCTATCAAATCTTCCATTAATTTTTTTCTCTCTATGATCTTTTTCCAAGTAGAAACTCTTAGATTGCTACTAAGTTTATGTAGCCGAAAGCAGAACCACACAGTCGTTGCTTGCTGCCTGCATTTTTTTTCCCTCTGTGAAACTTTGAACCTCATCCAGCTTTGACACGCTGCCTCTTCAGTTAATAACTATCAAGTTTCCCCTTGTCTCCTGTCTACTTTTCTGTGAGGCAATTGCGCACTCAGCACCCCGAGATAATAACACACATCTATAAGATAAAAGCAATGGCATTAATGTAATTGTCTGCCTCTCTCTCTTTAGCCTAATCTTTTTTTTCCTTCAGTTTTGACTGCCTGTGTGACACCTGTTTTTGTCTCCTCTGATCCTACGACAGGTTTTCCACTGACAAGGTTTTTGCCTGACAGAGATTCTGCAGACAAGAACGTAATAAAATATGAGGAACTGCTTGTCAGAGTTTCCGCCAATGCTCTCATGAAATAAAGAGAGAGAGAGAAAAAGACCCTTTTCAGGGGCCCTGTGATGGTCCTGTTTGGCATGTCAGAAAAAGAATCTCCCTAGCCAAACAGGTGTTTTCTTTTATGTTAGAAGTTGATTTGTTTTTTTTTTTTTTTTTTTTTTTAATTTTTACTGATAGCGGAAAGTATGATCAGCCAAGGGGGAAAGCAAGAGTTTTTTTTTTTTTTTAGTTCATATTATTGAGGAAAAAGAGTCTGAAAGAACTACCAACCAAAACAGAATTATTTGACTCTACACTGCATCTTCCAAACAGAACAAAAATGCTGACATATGTTAATGATCCAACAAAGTTAATGTCTTTAAAATGCACTTCCCTAGGTAGTAGAGTAGGAAACCTTCTATATGCCTCTCACTTACTTTGTTGTCTAAAGACTCAGAGAAAATCAAAGGAAAAACAGATGGAAGACTCAAAAGAGGAATGAAGAAATGAAAATTAATAAAAGGAACTAGTAGCCTTGCATATCAGAGTAAGGGGCTTCTGAAAAAGAAACGGGCAATTTGCCATCAGAGTCTTAAAGAGATTTTTTTCCCTTATAAACTATTGTCTCATGTAACATACAGAAGCCATGACTTCAGTTACCAAAAGCATCATGAAGATTAAGTGTCCCTTCCAGGGCTCTCAAGCTCAGTAGAAGGGCAGCATCACATAGAATCTAGCCTCATGCAAGAGGCATTCAGCAGGAACTTGCTCCTCACTCATGAACAGTTGAACAGGACACCACAGAAAGGACTATGCATGTCTAATACTGTGGAAACACTAAAATGCGGAGCCCTGGGGAGAACTCACTGGGACTAAGAAGAGACTAGAGCCTGAAGTAAGGCTTTCAGGTTCTCGGATCAGTTCTAACCACTCTTCTAGGAATCCATTTCAACCTAAGATTGAATCTTCTAAGTCTGTGGTATACACAGATAGCCTACAACAGCATGCTCACAGAAAAAGGACTCAAGTAACTGAGTGGAATAGGGTTTCATGTATCCTAGGCTGGCCTTGAACTAACTATGAAGCAAGGGATGATCATGAACAAATGGTCTGCAGTTTCTACCTACTGAGTGCTGGAATTGCAGACACATCCTGTTTTCTGTGGTGCTGGAGACTGAACCCAGTACTTTGTGCATGGCAAGCAAGCACAGTTCCAACTGAACTACATCCCCAGGCCCTTAAGGTGCCTTTCAAAGTTGAGTTTTTCTACTTTCACTGGTGAAAGTAAAAAAGCAAACATGAAACAACTTTAGACATTTTGATTACATATATGAGAGATGTTGATATGTAGCAATATAGAATATTTCTTACTGACAATTTTACGACCTATTATTATTATTTTTTTAAAGACAGCATCTCCAAAATCTGGTTTATACTGGCAGCACATCTCAGTTGGAACTTGCTACATTTCAAGAGCTCAAAAGAAGGGTTGTTACTAGACAGCCAGTTCTAGAGTTGTCCTTACACCTGTTAGCCAAATAAACCTGAGGCCGTATAAACTGTCATTTCAATTGGATGGGTTTAGACCCCTTGTCTAGTGTCACCAACTCCCCATCAACAAGTTGGGAAAACCAGAAAGTCAATATGGGGAGTCCATCACTCCTAGAGAACCATACAAAGGAGCAAACGACACAGCCATGGGCCCTAAACTGACATGCTCCATCATTTCTTCAGCTCTGGCAGTAACTTGCTTTCTAACACAAAGTAATTTAATTGTATGATCATAACACATTAATTTGGGAAGATCTGAAGTGTGCAAGCCCTTAGGAGAGAATGGGATACATAAACACTTTTTCAGGACTCTCTGTACAGGTCGAAATTCTCTGAGATAGTATTCTTATCACAGTTCCATAAAAGAGTGGAGGGAGGTTGGAGAAGTCACCCGTAATGATGCAACAGGGAGAAGAATGGTGGGGAGCATCAGCTTGCTTGTGAGTCCTTGCAGCCCAGGTGAAGATACTAGTTTATCTGAACAGTGCCTCGGATAAAAGGAGAGGAGCAGAGGGTGTTTCGTTTATCACCCCTTCAATTTGTGTTCCGCTTAACCTGGTGAACTCTAGTTAATTAAGATGTTCCTATAAACAATTAAGCTTCCTGTAGGATCGTTAGCAAGATATAAAAATTTATGATGTAATAAAATGCAATAAAATGATAAAGTAGTAGGCCCATCAAAGTATTCACATGCAAAAAGATAGGTGTGCAAATAGGTAAGAGCAGCTTTTACTCAGTTTAACTTGTGCTCCTAGGTTTCTTCTGTTTTTTTCAGCAATGACGTACAATCCATTTTAACTGATCTGTACTTCTCAAAAAAAAAAAAAAAAAAAAAAGACTCCTGCGTTAAAGCTGTCTCCGCTTCTGTTCCAATCAGGTCCACAATACATGTTGGGGTACTACATCCACAGTTGCCTAGAGCTGCTGGAGCTGATGACTGCTCCTAAAGAGCTCTGACCTTACAGCCAGAATGACTACTCCAGAAGTCAATCCTGAAGCAAATCTCCTTCCACTGGGCTTCAAGAGACTCGTGTTTGTCTTTGAGACAGGGTCTCATGTATCCCAGGCTGGCCTCAAACTTACCATGTAGCTGAGAATGACCATGAACTTCTGATTCTCCTTCCTCTACCTTCCAACTCTTAGATAGTCTCATAAATGGTAATGTTCAGAACTATTTTATTGACTTCAAAATAGGATTTGCAGCTAAAATTCTTATGCCAGAACATTAGAGTAACTCCCCTCTCATTTTATCTTCCTTCAAACCACAGCGATATTTAGGCACATTCCTATTATTATCTGAATTTGCACATAAAAGAACAGAGCACAGGAAATACATTAGTCTGCCTACAGCTATCTTTTAGCTAGTCAACTTTGATATATATCTGTTGTTTTAATTTAGTAATTATAACAACTAACACTTTACCAGGCTTTTACTACGTATAAATCATATAAATTTCTTCATTTAACCTTAGAGGAATGTTGTACAGGAGTTTTCATTATTTATATTGCACAGAAAAAAAATGAGAAAAACTTAATTACATAACCTGGAAAAAGATTCTGACAGTGCTGGAGCAAGCTGGATGCCCCTCACTCAGCAGTGCATCCCTTTAACTCCCTTTCTAGAATTCTGCCTTTAGTTGATGTAGAACTTCATCATGCTCTGAGACAGAGTTCTGTAACCTTCAATTTCACCCAGAAAACCCCTGACCAGTAAACCAGCAATGACAGAACTTAGGACATTAGATCTTGCAACACTCATCCTGTATCCCAGGACAAAAACATCTGAGTAGCTAGCTGTCTGGAGGGCCAGGACTTTGAAAAGGAGGCACTATTTGAACTATGCTGAGAGAATTTATTGAGTTCAAAGCAACATCCGAAAGATGGGCAGGCTAAGAAAGCAATGGGCACCAGCAACTGAGGGATTCTATGAGAACAGCGAGTGTCGTTAATCAAGCACAAGCCTTTGCACAGGACACCCTCCCTTTACAGCTTATCAGCCCCAATCAGGGAGGAGACAGGCAGAGAGGGCACTCTGCCCTCAGGTCAAGCAACAGTCTCCTGTGCCAGGCAGGAAATGGCCTTGTTTTTACTCTTTCAAGTGAAGCAAGCAGAGAAATGTTCAAGGACTTTCCTCATGGAGAGAGCAGGACCCTCAACAGAATGCAGGGGCAGCAGGAGCTGCTTTCTCTAACAAAGGACTTGTAGCTAGACACAACCAGGTTCTATCACAGCAGAAGAATCAGGCCTGGTGGAAAGATGAATTCTTCTACACAGACCCTGAATTAGCACCTCCTTTTCCAGAGCAGCACACCACAGAAAGAAGACTGATATTTAAACAACATGGACTGTGGCATCTCCATCCATGTGCTTCTATCCAAAGCCCAGAAGCATCTTCCTAAATGACTAAGTCTCTACCTTTGGTTAGGCCATCATCACTGCTAGAAACCACCCAGGCTAGCACTTTTCTGTACAACTAACCAGATCCTAAACACCTGCTTAAAAGGTGCTCTGTTCTTCCAAGCAACATTTGTTGACAGACCGTCTCCAGGCCAGTTAAAGCGAGGCTGGAGCTTTGTGAGAATATTATCTTCCTTTAATAAAGAAAAAATTGTCGGGCGGAGTGAATGGAATCTTATGTAAGAAGTGGGAAATAGTAAGAGCTGGAGAGGACAGGAACTCCACAAGGAGAGCAACAGAACCAGAAAATTTGAACACAGGAACTTCCCAGAGACTCATACTCCAACCAAGGACTATTCATGGAGATAACCTAGAACCCTGACAATGCAGCCACTTCTGATGAGAACTGATAGACTAAGATCAGAAAGAAAGAGAGGAGGACCTCCCCTATCAGTGGACTTGGGGAGGGGCATGCATGCAGAAAATGGGGGGGGGAGGGTGGGACCGGGAGGGAAGAAGGGAGGGGCTTATGAAGGGATACAAAATGAATAAAGTATAATTAATAAAAGTTAAATAAAAAATTAAAAAAGAAAAAATTGCTTATTTTTTGATTTTCCTGTTTATCCTGAATTCTATAAATTATTTTATAGACAGTGCTGCCAAGTTTCTCTGAATGAACGGTTGAGAATAAAAATGACATGTTTTGCTACTTAGGATAGAGAACTTTCTAATGTGAAGGAAGAAAATTAAAATGAGGGAACTGAAGAGGAAGGTGAACCTAGGGATGTATGTCAGGGAGAGTGTTACAGAGACACAAGATTATGGTTGGGGACAAAGTGGCTTCATAAACGTTTAGACAATTAATAATCTTAACACAGACTGGGGCAAATAATAAAGACATGTGACCTCTCATACGATAAAAAGCAAAGTACTGGTTTTGATCTGCTCTACTCAAGTCTTTATAAGGCACCATGCCTACAATAAATTTGAGGAATTTGTAAACAGAATTCCAAGAGCTCATGATTCTAAATGTAGGACTAACATAACCAAGAGTTTTGCTTACAGAATGCCCTGGATCCTGGGTTAAAATTTCATTTTACACACTGAATCTGACTAGAAACTTAACTGAAGCTTGTAAGTTTAGTAAATGAAAGCACAGAATTTCCAGCTACAGCTGTGTGATGTCCACTTACATAAAAAAAAAAAAACAAAACTACAATTTATTGAGATGTTTTGTTCTTTCTATTTGAGTGAGCGTCTCTAATGTCTAGTCTAGTAACACACATTAAGTAAAAGCTGAGAATTCAAATTTAATGATATTGCCAAGAAAAATCACTTTCCATAGATTATACAAAGAAAGGTTTGAAACCAGCAATGAAGAGATAGCTCAGCAGTTAATAATACATACTGCTTTTGCAGAGGACCCAAGTTTCATTCCCAGCACGCATGGAGAAAGGTTAATAACTGAGTGCAGTTCGTCTTCGGGAGATCCAGTGTCTTTTTTGGCCTCTACAGCCAAAATGAATGTGCATGTGTGAGTGCTTATGTGTTCACACACACACACACACACACACATACACACACACACACACACACACTCTTTAAAGTTGAATAAATCTTTAAAAGAAATACTTAAAATTAACAAATTATATGGATAATAAGACTTACAATATATTAAATAATAAAGTAGGATGCTATATGACTCTAAATTTCCTTTATTCTCCTCAGCATGTCATGTGTCACAGGAAAAAAAAGTCACATGGTAAAATACTTTTCATAGAATATATATTTAATAAGCAGTTAGTGATAGATGGTCCAGATGATGCAAACCTGCACATCTTCACTAAAAGAGCTGAGGGTGTAGATAAAATATGGGTAGGAAAGAAGCAGGTCTAATGAAGCAATAATTAAAATAACTATGTAGGGTTATATTTTTTCTAAATAACTATGTGCAATGAAAGGAAATCATATTAAGTCAAAAGAACTCTGATATTCCATCTT
This sequence comes from Meriones unguiculatus, assembly GCF_030254825.1. NCBI lineage: Eukaryota > Metazoa > Chordata > Mammalia > Rodentia > Muridae > Meriones > Meriones unguiculatus. The sequence goes on from NC_083360.1 coordinate 63,718,601, forward strand.
ACACCCATCAGAATGGCCAAGATAAAAAACTCAAGTAACAACACCTGCTGGAGAGGATGTGGAGAAAGGGGAACCCTCCTCCACTGCTGGTAGGAGTGCAAACTTGTATAACCACTCTAGAACACAATCTGGCGCTTTCTCAGGAAACTGGGAATTGTGCTACCTCCAGAGCCAGCTATACCACTCCTGGGTATATATCTGAAAGATGCTCCACCATGCAACAAGGATATTTACTCAACTATGTTCACAGCAGCTTTATTTTTAATAGCCAGAATCTGGAAACAACCTAGATGTCCCTCAACTGAAGAATGGATACAGAAATTATGGCACATTTACACAATGGAATACTACTACTCAGTTATTAAAAGCAAGGAAATCGTGAAATATACAGGCAAATGGATGGAACTAATGAGGTTACCCAGAACCAGAGAGACATGCATGTTATATACTCATTCTTTTTTTTTTAAAAGATTTATTTATTTTATGTATATGAGTGTTCTATCTGCATTTACACCTGCCAGAAGAGGGAATCAGTTCACATTATAGATGGTTGTGAGCCACCATGTGGTTGCTGGGAATTGAACTCATGACCTTTGGAAGAGTAGACAGTGCTCTTAACCACTGAGCCATCTCTCCAGCCCCTCTATACTCATTCTTAAGTGGACACTAGCCACATAATATAGGATAAATATGCTAAAATCTACAGACCTAAAGAAGCTAAACGACAAGAAGGACTCTAGGGAGGATGCTTAAATCTCATTCAGAATGGTGAGCAGGATAGACACTGGAAGTGGTGGAAGAGAGGGAAGTCTACCATAGAGGTCCTCTGAAAAACTCCACCCAGCAGGGGATCGAAGCAGATGCTGAGACTCAAAGATAAACTTTGGGAAGAGCTCAGGGAGTCTTATGGAAGAAGGGGGTGGGAGGATAGAAGAACCTGGAAGGGATAGGAGCTTCATAAGGAAATCAACAAACCAAAAAACCTGGGCCCAGGGGGCCCTGCAGAGACTGATGCACCAACCAAGGACCATGCGTGGAAATGACCTAGAACCGCTGCTCAGATGTAGCCCAGTCTCCATGTGGGTCGCCAAGTAAGAGGAGCAGGGGCTGCCTATGCCATGAACTTGGTTGCCAGCTATTTGATCTTCTCTTCCCCTTGGTGAAGGCCACAGAGGAAGAAGATCCAGGCAGTCCTGATGAGACTTAATAATCTAGGGTAACATGGTCTGGGAGGAACACTTCCCCTTTCAGTGGACTAAAGGGTGGGGATAGGGGAAAAGAGGGAGGGATGGTGGGACTGGGAGGAGATCAGAGAGGGGGCTACAGTCGAGATAAAAAATGAATAAATTGTGGAAAATAAAAAAATTAAAAAGAACATAATAAAGAAGTGGTTCCCAAGAATTCCATTGCAACAGCATTCTTACAGAGTAACACTCATCTTAATCAGATGACCCAGAAGCAAATGAAGACTTTTAGGTGTTACTCAGCTTGGTGGAAGGGTATTTCCTTTTCTTAATGCTAAAGCAGTCTATAAAGAAAAGACTTTTTAGCCCATATGCTGCTGTGAAATGTACTAAGCTAAATATCATATATATATATATATATATATATATATATATATTTTTTTTTTTTTTCTTACTGGTCAATTCTTCTTTCCTGTCCAAATGTCCCTATAACACATGTGTCAAAGTCAGAAACAACAGAACTGATACAGCTTGGGGGAAAGTTAAAATGGAGATAGTTCTAACAAATAAGCTTCATCAGAAGTGCAAATTACTTCTAATTTTATAAAGGGAAAAAATAAATTACATTTCTAATATTGGCCTACTTTTTTAAAAATCAGCTACGAAACTGACTTATATACCATTGCATAAAAAACAGTTTCTCAATAGTCTTGGCTTACTAATGCAATACTTTCTAAAAATCATTTAGAATTTACCTTAGTTTTACTTGTGCAACTTTACCCTCTGATTTAAAAGGTTTAGAAATAAAGTCTTCATCTGAACTATAGACACTAAAAATAATTTACAAATAATGAATAAATGCTGTGCCCCTTTTACAAGGCCACCACCTCTTACTGGCAACGGGTATCTTGACAGCTTTCAGAGAGGGAATGGGTGGGGACGTACTCCCAGTCCCTTTCTAGCTCCTTTCCACCTTTTCAAAGCACTGGCTAGACTGGTAATCCTCACTGATTTTTAAGATTATGCCAAATCTTTGACTGAAGACTCAAGCCTGCAGCAAGTGGTTGAACTAAAAAGTCTGGTGTTGGAAAAACAAATAGTCAAAACATGAACTGAATTCCTACCGACAAAAATGTATCACAAGAAAAGGACCCCACTAATGCTTACGTCTGTTGTATTGTATTTGCACTCTTGCACCTGGAGGCGTGGCCCTTTAGGAAAACCCAACTTCCAAAACTCGCTCAGATACTTTGGGCAAATGGAGGAAAGGTAAATGGAGGCGGCACCCTAGGTAGGAAAACGGGAGTATAGTGAACTGGGAGGCAGCAGGACTCTGAAGAGAATCATGACAGAACTAGAAGCCCTGAGCCCAGCTACTAAGTTATTACTTACATCAAGTAGCTATCCTATACCAAAACACCAAGCTTGTTTTTCATATTCAACAAACCTTGCTTTTGATTAGCAAGAGCTAACCTTCATTAAATGGGGAAAGTAGGAAGTCATTTATTAACTTTTATTCAGTAGGAAATCTTCCTGCTATCCAATAACTGTTCTGAGTGTCCCCACCCAAACTCATCAGTGCTAAGATTTCAAGGAAGCAATTCTTAAACAGTAATGCTGCCCCCCAAGTTATTTCAACACCCAGGCCTTGTAAGAGGATGGATTCATCTCTCTTCAAATATTAAAAAACAACAAACAAATCTCTCCAAGGCAGCTAATGTCTTTAATTCAATCACCCTTACGAAGCAACCTGTAAAGGTATTTAGTGTGCATATACACAGCTGTGAACGTGTGTGTGTGTGTGTGTGTGTGTGTGTGTGTGTGTGTGTGAGTCTGTTTATTTGTGCACAGGGGCATGTTATACAATAACATCTGAAATTCAACACTTTACGAATTAACAATAAAAGAGATGCAAGAAGACACTTACGTAAGAGAGACAGAAAGTTTTCTGGTTTTTTTCTTTCAAAACCGAATGTGTGAGTTATGTACTTGGTTGTTCGTGGGCAGCAGGTATTCACATATGTGTGCTTGTTTGTGTGTGTTTGTAAGCGTGCTGGTGCACGACTGTGTGTTTTAAATACCACAGTGACAAGAAGAATGTAACCGACGCTACTCAGAGAGCACTGTGTCACAGTCTCTTTTCTGTCTCGTACACTTTTGGAGAGAAACGACGCAATAGAAAGGCCAATTCACTTCTTCCTTGTCCCACAGCGGTCACTGTATAGTTAAGGCGGCCAGGAAGATTTCTATGTCTCACCTCTGAGCAGAAATAATTGGAGCCATGATTTCAGGGTTTCTGTGCAGGGGGAGGGAATGAAGCAATTAGTGGAAATGCTAGGGGCAAAATGAGTGGGTGCTCCCATCCCACTGCCAACCCAAAGGCCAGGAGCCAGCCCTCACTGTCGTGCTGGCCCTAATGAAGGGGGAAGGGTGGGCTCTGCTCACCTCCATGTATGTAGTTCAATTATGTACAGGTGTGTCCCCACTATGAGGTAGAACAAAGGTCAAGATGGTAACAGTGGGGGAAAGGACTGAAATTAATTTTAACCTTAAAATTAATAACTGTAGAAAAGAATTTGTAATAATACAGTAGGGAAAACAGAGCTTGCTTTAATAGAAACATTTTGTTCAAAATAGTGAAAACTCACATCCTTCCAAAAGTCTCCCAAAAAAGTCACTGGCCAGGACTGAAACATGTTTTTCAGGAAGAAATAAAAATAGCATTTGTGTTTGACTACTTAACTAATGTAATACGTACATGGAAATGGATATATAAAACAAATTTTAGTGACACAGTCAACTACTAGTCTCTCAGGGCTCCCACCGTGGACAGATGCTGCTACTACTACAAGAAGGCTCTAGATGGAAAATAAAAGTCCTTTGTTTAATTATTAACCCCTCTTTACTGCCCAACTGCTGTCCGGTACGTTATTTTTCACATAGAATATTTATTAAAGCCTTCACTTTATCACTGCTCTTTTGCTGTAAGATCATAAAGCACCATTTGACAGGAGAACCCAGGGCTTTACAAATGCTTATATACATGCTTATATACATGCACTGAGCTACGTAGACCTCCAGCGCTGAAACAGTACCATTAGTAAGCATAAGAAAGAGTCTATATCACACTGTCGCCAATAACCTCATGTGACGGGTAAGGAACATAAAATCTCTATTTTCTAGGCGTAGTGGTGCAAGTCTATCCAAGCACACAAATACTCAGTGAGGTCCAGCATGGCTTCAGTGTATACCTGTAAGGCCATCACACTGAAGCCAGAGTAAGAGGAACATGAGCACAAAAGCAAAAGCTTGCACACATGTACCAGCCAGATACCATCCACCCACCCACCCACCCACCCACACACACACACACACACACACACATATACACACACACTCTTACGTACTTTTTTCTAGGAAATAAAAGAACATGTCTGAAAAGTGTCATGAGCTGAACTGTCTTCCCCCAGAACTCACAGACTGAAACCACATCTTGGTGTCTGAGAATGCAGCTGTGTTTGGATATGTGACCCTAAACGATGCGGTTAACTCAAGATGAGAGCCGCAGGGTGGCCCTCAAAGTGAATTCTGCCCGGTGGCCTTGTAAGAAGAGGAGGTGCAGAATTGTCAGAAGACATCACGGTACACTCTGAGGCAAACACCGTGTTAGGGGAGCTGGCTAAAGACCCGAAACCCTCAGAATAAAACTAACTTTGCTAACGACTTCACCTCTCCGATCCACTTTCCAGAGCTTTAAGAACATAAACCTCTATTGTTTAAGACACCCAGTCCCTGCGGAACAGTCTGTGCCCACACTGCCTGCACTGTTTTGGGGTGAAGGCCCTAAGAAAGTAGTACAGGAAAAATAGAGGTCACCTCGAACACTGCACCCAGTTCCCCCAGCCCTCAGAAGCAGTGCATCTGCCTCTCTGGTTGTCTTAAACATCTTGGCCTTGTTTACGAAGCCAGGAAAAGTTTTATCCTGGAAGGACTGGTTACCGGAATGTGGTGGCGTTACCCAAGCACAATCCTTCCAGTATTATTTCCTTCATGCTACTGTCTCTCTCACGGAAACATGGCTGAGAGGTCCCTCCGGCCCCAACACACATGCCCAAGCAAGCGAGGTACATGATAAATTAACAGCATTTCAAGACATGGCCTGGTGGTGTTACCTCAGATCTCGCTAGAATAACATGACATTTATAAAAAACACAGCCCACTGGATGCTTGGCACTGCTAGGGAATGAAGAGTATGTCCACTTAAGAGCCAATACCCGAGGCTGTCAAAAGACTGCAGCCAGGGCTCCTTCTGCAAACATCACCTATCTTTCAAAATCACAGTCTAGGAGGTGGAGAGAGCGTCTGCTTCTTTCCATGTCTCCTCTGCTTAAACACAATAAACATAAACTGCACACAACAATGTGTCAAATATGCAGTCAAGCCACACTGATGGAGTGGCACTCTGTACCTGGCAAACAATGCGCATGCTCAGAACCTCCGCCCGGGCCACCCTCACTCCCGTGACACCAACACGCCGTAGTCCCGCACTCCGTGGGCTCCTCTAATCCCAGTGCACACTGAAAGGGGGTATTTACGGATCACTTTTTCTTTCTCAGATACCAGCCACTTGCTCACTCCCCCTCCTTCAACTATACAAAGTTCAACATCTGGAAGGGTAAACTCAGCACACACGACAAGGGCGTGCAGTCACTGAGGAGTTCTCGAGCAAGGAAGGGTTGCCAGATTCCCTCTGAGGTCCGGGCCCTGAGAGGCCAACTGTGGTATGTTTGCGTTTCCATCAGGCCTGGTACTTGCTGGCTGCCGCTGTGCTCAGTATGAACCCCGCTGCCCAACTATTCTATAAACAGCTCGCCCTTCTGCCGAGAGCTGCCTGCCTAGCCTTCCTTCCTGGAGAGAATGTGCTGCTTGAAAGCTGCAGGATGAATGTTAACCAACACTTGGAGCACGGCTGACTGCTTTCTTCACCAGGTCAACTACTGCTTTTAATAATCCTCGCGCTCTCCCACCCACACACATGAGAGAGAGAGAGAGTGTGAGGGAAGGAAGAAGAGAGGGAGAAAGGGGGAGAGAAAGACAGAGAGAACACAACACGAAGGGAAATGGGAGCCTAGATTTTTCTCACCATGCGCCACCCAGCCGTGTTTACACTGATCACACGTCCGCAGGTTAATCTTCCCCGGCTGGAAGCACTCACAAGTGCAGTTTACCAGTGTGCAGCGGATGGCCTGAAAACAGAGGAGGAGAAGAAGACATCAGCATCTGTCCAAAGACATTTCATTTCTCACCGTGGCTGCTAAGTAGTGCCCGCCTCTACTTTTAAAGGCTGTGTATTGGTAAAGGCCTGAAGACTTTTGAAAATAAGTTTTGTATCAAAATATTTTACAACCAAGGGTTGAGAAAACAAAGCACGCTCACAAACACACTGTTTCCAGCCTTTAAATACAAAGGTGGGGCAAGGTGAATGTGGGGAAGGAATTATACTCTCCACAGGACACTGGATTTGTAACATGGGGTCTCCAAAAGAGAATGACTCTGCCACAGCTGTGAATGTTTATTTACTTAAGTACTTCACAATGAAGACAAAAAGATCATTTTCTAGAAAGATGCCAGCCAAGCATCATTGAAGAGAAGTATTTGTAAAAGCGAAATATGATGAACATCATTTTAAAAAATCCATTTTGCTGGCTTTTATTTAAATGATTATAACTATAATTTCCCGATCTCTTGTCTTGTTCTTTGATTTATTAATTCTAGCTTCGTCCCTATTTTAGAATAAAAGCAATCTTTTTAATTTAATGGTAAGAAGAAAATAAGTTGAAACTTTATTTTGAGATCAGATATAAAACAGAAAAAAATGTTTACATGAAGATTCTACTCTTGGAAGAATAATTCTATTCTAGAACACTGTAACACACATGAAATGTCTTTCAGCTGTGTGCAAGCACTTCAGAGTTTACCTTGACAGTTCATATTATAAAGTGAATTCTTAGAAAGCTCCATAAATGGAGTTTAACCTTCTAAGAGTGAAATCCATGCCTAGGAATTGTGCTAAAGCTGCTAAACTTGGCCCTAGATACCAGTTAATAAATTTATCTTATATGCATGACTTTTAGTTTCTTGGAAATTTTAGACACAGAAGGGATTTAATGTGATAACTCACCTATTAACAATCTACATGATTATCTGAACAGCTGGCAAACATCTCCTTAGAGATTTAGATATGAGCAAAGGTGACTGGCATGGGGTGGGGGTTCTGCAAGCAGGGTCAGACACGTGCAAGTGTAGATGGGTACCTGCCAGCTACATGTACATACTCCAAAAGCTCCCGAAAGCATTTGGATTTTCATATGAACTACCTCGCTTGTATAAGACAGTGTTCTAGATACTGTTAACATGTTTGGGCCAAGTCCACCTACAGGAGATAGAACTCAATGGACTTCTCCCTATGTACAGGTCATGCAGGCTGAAAGACTTTCTCCTTCGCCAACACTCTCATTTTAAGTCATTAATTTGATATTATTTTGTCATAAGTTTTTACTTTATACCATTTAGAGCAAAACATCAATTTTAGCAATAATCAAGACAAACACAAAGTAAAAGTAGGTTAGCTACATACAGGTACACACACATCTTACTTATGGCTAACTCATTCATTCATTCAGAATTTTTCAAATAACTTTATTCATCTGGTTCATTTGGGAGTTAAACCTTTTCAGTTAATTTTTTTTTTCATGGATTCTCTTTTTATACCCAAACATAAAACACTGGAACACCTCAACTCTTTTGTATATAAACACGTAAGCATGGGAATAGCCATTTTGTATTTCTATAAATTCCAGAAGGCCTATCTGTTTTAAACTCAGACTTGAACAGACTACAATTCCTCCTTAAGGGAATTACGGATACTTATACAATACGGTCTAAATAAACATTTGGAATAAGAAACTATCGTAGCTTCAAAGGAAGTTTTGTTTTAAATAATGTTTTTGAAATAGCATAAAGCTTTGACACACTATTTATTCACAACAAAACAGAACCAATGTGATCCTTTGCCAACTCAGGCACACTTACGAAATCCATTTATCATAAACTATCAAATCTGCTTAAGCCTTAGAAATGTCCATGTGCTTTGGGAAGAGCTGCAGTGGAAGAGCCTCCGCTCCTGTGAATGCTGGAACAGAGTTCCCCACTCTGCCGGGAACTCCGCAGTGGGCCTGCACACATCACACTGTCTGGCTGTCAAGCTCGGAACACTACAAAGGAGGAAGCGGCAGAAGCTTCATTAGGACTACTCAGCCCTTCCTCTCTCTGCAGGGAGTAGGGATCAGGCTGGCCAGGGCAGGCCTGGCTGTGGGACCCCACTATCCCACCTTATAACTCGTCCCCTCAGCTCTCAAGAACGAGCTGCAGGAGCTATCCTAGCCCTCTAACTTACCTTTTAACTCTGCCCCTCTTCCATGCATCGAAAGAGAAAGCCATGCATGCCCAAACCAGTGTCTCTTTTCTTCCTTACGCAATCTACATTTTAATTCTGCTGTCTGCATTCTGTCCACAGATTCTTGAGGCTGTGCTGTCTGAAGCAATGATCTCGGCACATTCTGCTTCCTCTTCCGGTCCCCTTGTCCTCCTAGACCTTGCAACACTAACTCACCCTCATTCCCAAACAATAGAGACTGACTAGCCAGCATTTCCGGCAACAACTTCTCTCCCACCACTGTAAATAAAGACAGGTGTTGCCATGGCCAGGCTCTTCATTCTTAATTTGGCAATTTCATCCTCTCCTACAACCCCAATGACTATCCAGCACCACTGCTTTGGAGCCAGCCACTATGTTAAGTGGCAAGAAACAGATGACAGCATCCTTGTGTGCAAGGCTCAGCAAGCTGGTATTTGCAGCATGATTAGAGGGCTGGGGGTCATGGGCAGGCCGGAAGAGCAACAGTTCTTAAATGGGGTGGATAACTACCATTTACTCCCATTTCTCCATCCAAATATGATCACATCTTATTTTTTGTTATCACTAATAATAGTAGATTAATTAAATGTTTGACATTTTCCAGACTATGTGTTAAATAATTCACCAAAAAATAAAAAATAAATGAAAAAGAGTTCTCAGAAAAGACCATGCGCTTGATGCTGTTCTTCCTTTCCTTTCACTTATGTGGTACCTGAGATGATGATTAAGTACTTTCCCTGAAGTCACTCAAGCATCTCAAACACAGGTATGTCTGAGTGCTCTCACCAGTGGCTAGTTATCACTGAGTGTTCTTCCTGCTCAGAGATCAGTCACCGGACAATTTCAATGACATTGTGTCTCCCTCCAAAAATCACCTGTCCTTGCCTTTCCTGCCCTCCCACTCTCACTGCTAATACCTGAATTCCAGTTGTGTTTCCCTGGGTCATTCAAAATGGTTCCTGATTAGTTTGCTCATTTCTCTTTTCTCCTTGTTGGATTAACTTCTCTTCACTTGGATTTTTCTGCAGGGCAATTGTTTTACTCTTCTGTTTGCCCTCTCTTCAGTTTGTTGACAGTAGATCCCACTGCACAGCTTTTCTTCTTTTTCATTACATTTGCTCATTGTATTTCTAGGGTGGTGGCGGTGGTAGTGTGTGTGTGTCTGCGTGGTGTACACAAGCATGTGTGACTGCTCACTCATGTATGGATGTATGTGCTATACTGCGCATGTGGAAGCCAGGACACCTTCTGGGAGTTGCTTTCCTTCTTCCACCATGTTGGTTCCAGAGCTCTGACCCAGGTCAGCATGCTTGTTAATAAGGTCATCCTCAGCCACATAATGAATAGGAAACCAGCATGAGCTACCTGAGGTCTCCTGATTATACAAACACCCCCTTTCACCTGCTAATAATGTTTGCCATGAAATTACACAGTAACTTTGCCAAAAGACTTAATTAATGGACATAAAGCATAGGGTACCCTGCCTGGAAAGGTAAAGGCTCAACAAACAACTGTTTAAGACTGCAAGAAACTTTCTGAATTTATATATAGAAATGATTCATTTTTTTCACTTACAATTCTTCCTACTGTACTAAATTTTATTCCAGTATTTTATCAGATGTGTAATATATATTTAATGTTAATGAATAAGTGATGGATGGTATATATGTATATAGTACAGTGTAAGCTGAGGACAAGCATTATTATTTCTGTTTTAAGGCTTTAAAATGATAGTGGTAGAGGAATGCCACCAATTACTGTATTTTTCTACCTGTAATGAAATAGGGAAAATGCGCATATTCAAATGTATACCAGAAATGGTAGTAGTAACACACAGATACATAGTCCTAGCTAGTTTGGATGCTAAGGCAAAAGGATTGCTTGAGCTTAGGGATTTAATAATAACCTGAACAATGTAAGCAAGACACATCTCAAAAATGGCATACCTAGCAGGACATGGTGGTGTACACCTTTAATTCCAGCACTTGGCAGGCAGAGGCAGGTGGCTCTATGAGTTCGAGGCCAGCCTGGTCTACAAGTGAGTTCCAGGACAGCCAGGACTACACAGAGAAACCTTGTCTCAAAACAAACAAACAAATAAAAATTTTAAAAGGCACACCTAAAACCCCCCAAGTAAGGTAGGTTGGCTTGTGAAATATTACTATGAGTTTTAATATTAAATGAGAATATGTTTGGGATAGTCTGGCTACAATCCAAAGATCTATTCAAGTCTTGATTAGATGGTCACAGAAACGAGTTTATTTGGTTTCTTTCATTACACTCACTGGTTCTGTCTCTATGAGTACGTATGAACCAAACATCAGGGTCCTTACAAAACGACATTTTTCAGGAAGGAAAACTGTTGCTTCTGTTAATACTTTATGCATTTAGCAAAGGAATTATACACAGGCTAAACATGTTTGCTGCTCCTTATGTGCAAATAGCTACTCAAGTTATCTGACCAAAATAACAACAGGTAAAGTAAGGCCATGAAAAAAAAATACAAACTTCAAACATAACTGCATATATTCAATCACAGTGGGCTCTGTAATGAACCTCATTTTAATGCTGGGCGTCAACTTTCCACCCTCCCCTCAAAAAGTACTCACAGGGCGCTCTTGGTGTTAGGAACTCTGGCCAAGCTCTCGCATGAAACTAAAAAATTCTTAAATTTATTTTCTCCTTGTTCATTTTTTTTAGGGCAAAAGGGGGATCATTATAACTTGGATTATGAAATTTCAGTTGAAAAAAATTTAAATATTTAATACTGAAGACTGAAACCTGCTTAAACTCAAATCCTGGAAAGACGTAATTGTGAAAGCAGGGTTCACTCCACCAGCTACTTTCTCTTGTGAGCACAGGCGGCGTAACTTACAAGTAGACAGTTATCAGCTGTGCTGATTAGCGGGGCTGGAAGCGTCACCTTTTTTATTTTCAGCTCACCCCCAGAACTGAGGATGATTCCTGGGGCCTCCACCACAGTAAGCAAACGCTCCACTGCTGCGTTCTATTCTCAGCTCATAAGTTTTTATTAAACTCAACCTAGTAGTTTTAAAGTAAAAAACATACATTTACACATACATGTATCACAAATCAACAAACATCTCCCTATACATTTTCAGGACAGGTTTTTTTCTCTTTTCTCCTTGCTGGATTAACCTTCTCTTCACTTGGATTTTTCTGTAGGGCAACTGTTTTACTGTTATTTTTGCCCTCTCATCAGTTTGTTGTTTTTGACAGTAGATCCCATTGCACACCTTTGCTTCTTTTCCATTATATTTGCTCATTGTATCTCTAGGGTGGTGGTGGTGATGGTGGCGGTAGTGTGTGTGTGTGGGGGGTATGCAAGTTTGTGCAACTGCTCACTCAAGCATAAACCTATAGTGGTGCCACTTTTTTTTTTTTTAATCATATGGCCAATTCATAAGACTAAGCGAAAAGAAGCAATTTCCAAGGGAGCATATGTAGCATATGTCTGGGTTTTGGAGAGCCTATTTAGCTTTGCAGAAGACTCATGTTTCTCTAACAGCCAATTCGTGGAGCCATTTGCACAAAAATTTCTATCATGTAAAAACTGATGGATGACTATTAAGTTTATCTGTGACAAGTATACACAATACAACTGCACTGAACAATTACTTTTTCTTGATTATAAAATTCTCCCATGTTGCGCATAAAGGTATGCTTTAAGGGTTTACAATCTGGTTTTAACATTAGGCAGGATGTCAGAGGGCAGACACAGACCATACCCTCAAGGCCTTATATGGTTATAAATATCTACCCAAACACCTCCCCCTTTTATACTAACCTAAAAAAAACTATATAATTCTGACAATGAGACTATTACTAAGGTAGATATATTCTCTGTATTTATACAAAGATGTAAATCTGAGGTTGAATAGATAACAGACATGATTTAAAATTAGTAATTATTGGTGATAATAATTAGTAATAAAAATTAGTAATTATTGGCTTATAAATGCTAAGGGTCCACAGCTTTTTTGGCTATAACACAAATGCCACTATACTCATGATGTACAAGTAATAACAACAAATGAGAGATTAAGTTTCTGCCCAAAACACTATTTAGAAATGTAATGAAAATCATGATAAAAAATATATGTATATATTATGTGGTACTAACATAAATACAAAGTTAAAAAAATCAAAATTTTCCTAATATTTGCTTAATTGTTTTTTCCTGTCACACAAAGAAATAGTTGATGGCAAATGACCACCTTGATGCACCTGTGCAATCAGAAAATCCTTTTTGTCTTTTCAACAGAAAACACATCATTTAATCTTGCGCATTTTTCAGATGCTTTGAAATAGTCTGCTAGACTCATTTTATGAAAGGAAGATGCCATTGTTAAACAATAAACAATCTTGGAAACACAAAAGGTTATATGATTCAAAGATGATTAAATTTAAAAAAAAGAAAAACTATGAGCCAAGGAAATATATCATTTTCATAATAAATGCTTTCAAAATACCCGAAAGAGGTTCAAGAGGCTCACTGGCAAAGTTGACCTTAGAACATCTACTACTCTCAAAAAATCAAGAGACAAAACCTCACACTGACGTTTCTCTTTCAAAAATACTGCCCTCCATCAATAGGTAGATAGACAAAATGTGGTACATTCCTACAATGAAATATTACTTTCCCATAAAAATGTGATACATGCTAAAGACTAAAAGAACCCGGAAAGCGTTATGCGATGTTGAAAAAGCAAGAAGGCCTTAATGATACTGCATGGCTCCAGAAGCACACTGACGGCTGCCTAAGGTTTGGGGTCGGGGTGAGGTTGAGCCAGAAATAAAAAATGTAGAGTTACATTTTGGGGTGATAGAAATGCATGCAAAAATAAAGTAGTGATCACCACACATAATTATAAGTAGACAAAACACACTAAAGTGAGTATTTAAATGGGTGGAAGGCATGGAGTATGAAAAACATCTCAATAAAGTTATTCATAAACAAGCAGGACACCTTGTACCAATACTATTTTCAGTGGTGCTAAATCATTAATTTTATACAATTGTCATTATAGGCGGCACAGGACAGTGCGCAACCTGTCCTTCCCCCAGGACAACTTTACCACGTAAATACTAAATGAATTAATGCGCAAAAGGTGAACAAAGGAATTTCAATGCTGCCTAAGTTTAGAAACGTTTTCCTTTCAAGATATTAAAACCTAATGTATCTACTTTTAAAACTAGTATTTAAATAATACCTTTTTTCAGAAAAATTCACTTCTCAATTATAATGCTCAGCAATACTAGTATCAAGGTTCTAAAAACTCTGAAGAAAATCTGCTTATAAATGACAATGGTAAATTCTGTCATGCACAGGTCTATAGCACTGCTTGATTTACTATGACGGAGAAAGTTACTTCAGTCCAGAAACAAATTAAGTATAGGGGAAGAAGCCAAGAAAAAAACTCAAACTTATGGGTGCATCATTACATACAACTGTGAATATTCCTATGACTGTCTGCATACCTAAACAGGGAGAAAGGGACACACAGAGGCACATAAATTTTCAGACATGGATCCAATGAGCATCTGTAGTCATTACCTCACGATCATAGCCTACCATCAATCGACATGAGGAAGACCCCATTTAAATAATTTAAGAGTTCAGAGTAAAAACCAACAGCGGGATAGAGCCAATTATATAAGGAAAATACTTTTGCTTCCATGGCATCAAAGCATGCAAGCTTTTGAATGTGGAAGTGCTTTCTCCCCAATTAAATCAGGTCAATAGCAATACAAACTATTTTGTTAGATAATTAGTAATATTAGAGAAACAGAAAATGAAAAGGCATTTCAATTTGGGCAAAACATTTCCATTTCTTACCAAACAGTTAACAATTCAGAAATCCTATTTAGTGTTTGCATACTTGAAAAACTGATAGACTATCTAGGCAGCTGATGTGACATAACTAAAATAAAAAGACTCTTCCAATGGATACAGCAATCACCAAGATGAAAGTAAGAGAAGAGCTCACTAACCACCAAAAAATTAACGCCATCCTAACTACACTCAGCATTTGCCATGACATATAACTTTATGTAGAGAGCCAAGATACTCTGATACCATCTGAATATTAATAATCATCTCATTATACCTTTATGTTGAGTCAGCAATTTTGTCTTCTATTGATACACTTTTCATTCATTTTCACTAATGCAATTCGGAAGGTTATGTGATTACACATCTCTGTGGCATTCATAAAAACAATTACTAATATGATAGGGAAGACATTAATAAGGAAGCGATTTGTAATTGTAATATGATGTAAGAAGATCTATAAACCTTTTAATACTTTATGAAAATCTACTCCCTGCTCAGCAAGAAGCAGGACAATAAGAAATCCACATCCTGGTTTTTCAGAAGCACCTTGGAATCTTGGGAAGAGCATGATAATTACACAATGATTCTGTCCTTTGGTGACAAGGCAGATAGGTGTAGGGATAATCCAAAACCTGTTGCACCAAATGTAAGACATCATTTCAAGTCAATGCTATTATTCTTTCTCAAATGGCACAATACAGTCTCCTTTAAGTAGAAAATGCCCAGAATTTCCAGGCTGAGGATAAGGCTCGAAGTTTTCATTTTTGACCTGCTATGAGAAACCCTGAGTTAATCCCCAGCACAGAATGAGAAGGGAGGGAGGGAATGATCGAGGGAAGAAGGGAAGGACAGTGAAAGGAGGGATGGATGGAGGGGTAGAGGTATGATGCTACAAGATTCTTCAGTATACTGAATCTGGCAACATTATTTAAAATCGCAAAGCACTCTAATCAATCCCTCTATCAAGTGACAGAGTAAGGTACATGACCTTCTGACTAAATTCACTCCCCCAGGTTTGTGCAAAAGTTCACTGTAGGGGAAGAGAGTTGCTGCATTTGCAATTTATCATTTCGGATGACAGCTCCACCCAGGACACAGAGGAGCACCTATAGTCCGTGTCTGTGCACTGCCATCGAGCTTGCACAATAGTTCAAATACATTCTAAATCCCTGAAGTTACACTCTTATTCAGGCAGGACAGAGAGTCCCAAAGAAGTCTTTTCAGGAGCGCAGGCCACAGCTAGTGAGCTAGATGATACCCTCCTCTCAGTGACCTCCAAAGAGAAGGTCACACTCCTTAGATGTGAACCAAGCTATAAAAAAGGGCAAAGGCCTGTGCATGAAGAGATAAGCAATCTGAAAAGGTGAGAGAAGCTGATATGTAGTTAACTCACACTAGAATTTTCCATCAACACTGCTACACTTTTTTTTTCGACAAAAGAAAGTGACTCCAAACAGTATTTGATGAAGTTTAAATTGTTCTGTTAACAAATTTCAAACTCTTAAGCATGAGACAAGAGTTTTCAAAGGACCCGGGCTTACTCTAAGTCATCTTATCCGCCCCTGTCTTAAGCGCGACCACTAGTGACATATGCCAGCAAGCATTTTGCTACTTTCCACTGTGACTCTATTGGTGACATCACAGTTAGCCCGCAAGGATGAACTCCTCTGTGCTAATGTATGTATCACAACAGGAATCACACCTTCTACAGATAAGAATGACTACGCTATTAATGTTAGGTCTTAGAGTCCCTAGGGGCTGTGCTAAGGCCTGTGGTGGAGTCATCAGAGATTTATACAAATCAATGAAGACAAATCTCTATTTTTTCAGTAGCTAGAGTCACTGGAATTATTCAATTGAAACACCCACAACCCCCCCCCACTATTATTTCTTCTTACTGGCATTTTTTTTTTCAAATTCAAATATATTTGAATTTGAACTATATATATTCAAATACTCAAAAAAATTCCACACATTTTTATGGAATCTGTAAACAATCAGGATAAAATGTACCCCAAGAGCATTAAAATAAACATTATTCTCTTCTTGTCTTCTAAAGATTAGTTCATTTAAAAGCCAAATAGACCTGTTTTTTACACAGAAAGCCGGCAAGGAACAACCAGCTAGCTGCTAAGAAGTCTCTGACAGCACGGACTAAATTGAGAGACCCGTATCCTGGTTGCTGTGAACTATGAGCCAACTCTTGAATTTAAAAAATAAATAGAACACCTGGTAGAAAAAAAAAAAAAAAACAAGAAAAAAAAAAAAAACACGAGTATTCCAGGACAATGTTAATGTCATCTTGGGCACATGGATTGGGTTCACGTCTGTGTCAGCTGAATCAGCATAATAGGCTATAACGGCTCTGAAGCAGCTAATACAGTCCACTGGGTCAGTAATCTGTGAACTAAGAAGGATTTCCTTGATAGACTATAAATGGCTCATAAGAGCTCAAAAATCACTCCATCAGATCAAAAATTCAATTTTCATATGGTGCCTTTCTACAAATTAGCCAAAAGAAAGTCATGACTCCAAAGGACTTCAAGCTCTATCAGTTAAAAATTCATGTTTTAAAGAAGAAATAAAAAAATAAAAATTAAAATTAAATGCCTCTTTGTAGGGTGAGCCAACTTATTTAAGGTCAAACTTTATCTTGAGGCAAGCTAACACAACGAGCTGCTAAAAGGCTTTTCCACCCTCCTACAGGCTGTTCATGATACAAACAATAAAACACATACATATGCATTTGCAGCTTCCCCTTGACATTCCAAAGCTTACTATCTCTGAGTAGATTTAAATGCACCATTTCTAGAATGACACCATCTCAAATTGAAGATACGTATTTTGGTTGTTGGCACGCATTTTTATCTCTGTTAAAATTTAAGATTATGGGGAGATCAAGGACTACATATGGATATGGGCTAACAAACAACAAAAAACAGGAGGCGCAAACTACAAAAGCTAAACCTGCAGGCCATACATATTCACCACTGAACACCAAAGGAGTGCTGCTTATGTGGACCCTGTTTACTGATTAACTCGATTTCGGTCCATCTAGGCTGGAGAAATAGCAAGCGGCCTGCAGTAAATTTCATTATATATTCACACTAAGCGATAGCGGCTTTCAATTAATTTTTAAAAAGTAAGTCTATCTATGTGAATGATTATATTTATTAAGTTTATGACAACAAAGAAAAGCACAGAAAAAAAATGTTCCAAAAATATAACAGACTCTAATTAAAATTCCTAGCTAGAAAAATATCCTGTCCTGGGCAAGAAAGTGATCTATCACTTCGCTCACTAAATGCTTTTAGCTTCTCCTCATCACAAAGACAAGAAGGAATCACTTGTTTTTCTTTTTCCAAGAGTAACACTGAATAAAATAATAGATGTTTTCACTTCCAAGTAGATTACCTATCAACATAAGCACAGTCCTCTTAACTTTCACACAAGGGAAAGGAAAATTCCAATAATTCTGAAATAGACAGATAAAACTTTTCTCTATGGCTGCAGCCATGCGCTATTATGTGTAACTGCTTATTTTTAAAAAGAGCCTTATTGGTGCTCTCTGAAGGATTTTCTTTTATACATTGCTTTATCCTATAATTTTGTCCCTGTTGGGCACGCTGCCTAAATTTAAACACAAACAGTCAAGCAATGAAGAAACATTAACACATTTACTGTGAACAAAAACTCCCAGTTGTACAGTGAAATTTTAATACATTTCAACTTATCTCTTTTACTAATGGGGAGAGTACAAACCCTGCAGGAATTCGCTCTGCAAACTGGTAATTACAGTCGACTCACTTTTTTTATAATGCATATGTATAGTCAGACACACACAAAAACCCTCGCTTTCCTTCTGATGTAGGTTACAATAGAAATGTTTGCAAAATTATGAAAATCTACAGCAATTGTAAAGGAATGTATTATTTCACAGAAAAGTGTTTTTCTTTGACTGTACGTGGACAGAAGCAGACATATGTCCAGACATCACAAGCATTATATGCATGCTCTCTGTCATTTGCCCCTATAATCTCATTGTACAGAGTAAATCTGGTCCTGTTGGTACAAAGCCTGTCCTGACTTTCACAAAGACGTGATCTTCTGCCGTTTCGTGCCTGTATTTCCAAGTTTGTCCTCTCTGGCTTCGGGGATTGAAATCTCAGTTTTGAAGTATCATTAAATAACTAAGCACTGCACACCACCCATCTGCCTCTGAGTGAACAGACTCTATCTACCTGAGCACGCCCTGCACAGCCAGACAGGAATAATGGCAGCTTGGCGATAATTAAAGGGAGTGATATCTGTTGCTACTCACAGCACTTGCTAGGCACATTACTTGTCAAATTTTTTATTTTATATCACCTTCTTAAAAAAATTGAATCTGCTGGACTATCAAGAGTATCAATTGATAATTTATTTTGAACTTATAGTTCTGTGTGTTATCATGCTGGGGGAGGATATGGCAGATTAAGACTTTCATGTATCTGTAACTTTTGTAAATTTATGAAAATTCCTAGAAGAAATTTCTAAACCCTGTGACTGGGCATTATATACAAATTCCAGGCCTAAGGATGCAAAAGTGGAAACCATTCCATTCAGAGGAAACACCCAGCACATACTTCCCATCATAACATGCAAGTGCTATTCTGGGATCTCTACCTGGCCTTTAAATTCATAATGGAATGACAAGAGAGCTACTTCCTAGTCCTGTCTGAGGCAGAGCGAACTCACCGTTGCAACAAATAGATAGGACGGACACATTCAAAGTGCCTTCCTCTAAGGCAGCGGCTCTCAACTTGTGGGTGGTGACACCTCTGGGAGTCACATCTCAGACATCTTGCACATCAGGTATTACATTACCATTCATATCAGTAGCAAAACTACAGTTAGGAAGTAGCAATGACATAATTTTACTTGGGGGTCCACAGCATGAAAAACTGTATGAAAGGGTTGCAGTCATTAGAAAGGTTGCTCTAAAGCCACATGGCTATTTATTTTAGGTAATGCCAGTAACCAATTCTAGCCTTAGGGCTCCTCGACACTGCAGAGGAAAAGAGCTTCCCCTACAGCCTTCGCATTTCTCTAGGCCTGAAAAATATTGCATATCTCTGAGCCTAAAATCAAATACAGGAAAGAGACTTTTTCAAGTTTAAGAAGCAGGAACTGGCTCCACTATAAGCACAGTGTACAGTGAACTCCTTAAGGAACACCTACTGCTTCTATTTGGAAATTAAATGGAATATTTCCCAATTTTTATATAAGCCAAACATGCACATATGCACCTTTCTAATGCTATTTCCTTGGCATCGACACACAGCTGCCAGATCATAAGCTTCAAAAAAACAGCCAAGTACAAATGGCATAGCTGTATGCAGGGACTTCCCATCCTAATGTTTTTTTTTTTTTTTTTTTTTTTTTTTTGGAGAAGTGATATACTAACAAATTCTGTTTTTTAAAAAAATGCCTCCATCAACCATCAACAGATTTTGCAGTTAGGATACATAACACTCTTCTATCCATAAATATTTTTTTCAATTATTATTTCCTTAAGATTATTTTGTAATTCTTTTTTTTATTATAAATTCTAGCTCAAAAATGACTAAATTAACAATAAAAGTTCAACTACATGCAAGAATATAAAACAAATGTCTTTTCTACAACTTACAACATACTGTATAATCACTAAACATTCATAACCGCATCATTCAAAAGCATGTAGCTTATCTTGGCCAAAGCATTATTTCTTCATCTAGTCTGTATCTGAAAGAGTGTTAGAAGTTGCAATAAAATAAACCAGTAAAATTCGGCTCTTCCACCAAGTAAACATGAAAGGCAATGTGATCTGACTTAAGTTTAATGTCAACCATGCTCAAGTAATTAGAAAGGTTAAGTCATAATTGGCACTATCAATTTATTAACTTTCTTAGGATCAGAAGGTAAGTAGTAGAAAGGCAATACTCTTCGCTTTGCTTTAAGGCACTCAGAGAGTTGTGAACAAAAGCCTACCTACAGTAGCCTGTCATGGTAAAACATACCTCACCTCTAACACCTTTTCTAAAAGTAAGGTTTTCTCAATCTCTCATTTAGTAAAAGGACAGGGAAGCCTGAAAGAGTCAATTTGAATTATTTGAATAAAAGATAAAATCCTCTCATACTGTTTTCATAAAATAGAAAAGGAGCAATGGGTAGACTATTACTGACCCACAGAGAATTAATGGTAGTTAAAAACACACACACACACACACACACACACACACACACACACACACACACAAAATCCGAAACAACAACAAAACCCCCAAACCAGAACCAGCAACATGCTCAATGCTTTCATCCACATGAACTTTCTCTTTATAAAACTTTTCTGAATGTGTTTCTTCTTCCTCAGTATGACTACTGACACACGTGCAATACAGTGTGGGCGAGCAAACATGTACTTGATCACCTCTGGGGGTCTGTCAGTGATTAAAAACAAATAAGCATAGCCAACGGAGCCTTGATGAACTCCTCTTCCACTCACAGTCAAGAACTCTGATGCATTTAAGAAACCTGTACCTGGACTCCGTTGTCTAGTTTAAATGACCCAAGAATGTCTCTCAATAGATACCACAGACATCGCTGTTCATGCTGTTCATGAGACCGGACATCAGTTTGATTTCCACAAAGTACTTCATAGTTTCTAAAATGGCCATTTCCTACCCTATTCATGCAATTAATATGTTCCGCTTGAGTGAACCCTAAATGGGTCTGTAAAGCACAATTCAGTGTGTTTTCTCTGAAACCCTATCCACATGTCTGTAGAGTCTGCAGAAAGCATGCTTTAATACTTTGTTTATTTGTAAATGTAGGGATATTATTTTAATTTTAAAGTACCTCACCTGTGTTCAAATTACCTAGCACCGAGGCACAGCTGCAAGACAGTATACTTCAGAAAACGGTCAAGCAGAAATGGCACTACTTTAAGTGGGCACTTGCTCACTGTAATTTTCTGTTACAGAGCTGGTATACTGACATTCTAATGCCTCCATTAACAATCAACAAATTTTAGAGTTAGTGTACACAACACTCATCTGTCCATATTCTAACTTCCAAAATATTAATTCGGTATTTATCCCTATGAAAAGAAGTTTTGATTCTGTGTGTCAAAATAAAAATTTCCCACATAATCAATTTGCCTGATATTTTAAAAGTTGATGATGAGGGTGAAGAATCTTTCAGTGCTGGAAGCAATCAGTGTAAGATGGTAGTGTTGTCAGCTGTAAAGTTAGAGTGTGAGTTTATTATATCAAGTTTACACTTTAAAACTCTGTACACAGGTGTTGGGCACTTAGCTTTTTTTTTTTTTTTGTCTGAGAGAGCAAAACAGAATCCATTAGAAATATGTGTGCTAATTATAATTCCTTTGATGCAAAACTGTGTCTTGCATTAATCTGGGATCACAGAAAATAGTGATGATACTTTTTTTTATTATTTAAATGTCTTTGGAACAAGTCAGGAGAAGCAAGCCAGTAAGTATCTTAGCTGAGCTGATAGAGTCCACAAATTAACTGTGAGACTTGCACATGAGCTTTTGTGGGAACAGGGCTTTGTACCACAGTCTCTTCTTTAACAGTGAGCCTAATGGTTCTACTTCTTTAAACAAAGCAAAGCACTTACTAGATATAAAGACAACAGGTATATGTCACAATCATTTCCCATGCCTTCTAGACACACAGAGGTCAAGGACCATAATTAATGAATCACAACTTCATTGGTACTTCTACAACCCCCAAAAGGAGACTCTCCCATCAGATTTTATACCCTAAGCTTTTCACTTGCTGCATCTACCCTGGCTCTGGCCCTATAAATGGTTTATATTATTGTGGTACACATAAGAGGCATAGGACCACCCTCATCACTAAATAAAACATAAATACAAGATGCTTTACTCAAAGGACTTAAGGAGTGAAGGGAAGTCCCAAATGAGCATCCCCATGGACACTGTGGGGGAAGTGAGAAGTTTCCTGAGGAAGCCTTTCCAGGGGAAAGAGTGGAACATCTCACAGGGAGCTGAATTCCAAGCCCACTGAAGCAGGATCCTACTCCACACTCCTGAGACAGGAACTGATGGCGAGGAGAGAGGAAGCCAGGGGGACAGGGACTAGGTACCTAAATGGCTTTCCATTTTCATTTTTAAATGGATGCAGGGAAAATACATAAATGATTAATATGACTAATCAATCCCCACAGTAATTCCCTTCCTCCCAACTGCCACTACTCACAAGTTTTTCAATATGCATTTAAGAAAGTATGGAGTTGCCTACAACTGCCAATGGCAACAAACAAATTCTGTAAATGCTAAAAGCTAATGTATGAGAAAAGTGCCCAGCAGAGCCAACAGACCTAACTGTTCAGCAATGTGTTCCTTCCCTCTTGTCTATATGGTCATTCAAGTATGGGAATTGCATACAGCAACCAAGTTCTGACATGCCTAAAATTTCTAAGAAAAGAATGAATTTGCTTTCTTGCCGTTTGTCACTCCAAACCCTGGTAGCAACTCAAACCTTACTCCTAACCCCACGAATACAAAGCAGGTTCTCTGCCTAATTTATAGGAATTACAACTGCATTGGGTCCAATGACTCCCAAACTCATTTTTAAAAGACTAATATGCCCTCTTCTGGTTTCTGGCTTAAGGGGGAAAAAAAGAAGAAAAAAAAATAGGCTGATTTTTCAGATGGGAAGAATTTGAGTTAAATCTTTGGTTTGTTTACTGTTAATAACTATATTTTTGTAAGGGGAAATATTCATAGGTAAGTATTAATATTCCAAGAGTCCACATTTTGCAAGGTGGGGCTATGTCTAATAACACAGTGATCTGGAAAAAGGCTCTTGACAGACTTTTCCAAAGTCAGCAAATGATGCTGAGGATGATGCAATTTGCATGTACGGGGGTTGGAGAGAGGAATGAGACTGGCCACCAGCAAAGCCTGAGTAGCCATCCCCTTGGTGCCACACACCCCTTCGGAGTGCCGTGCTCTGCCCACTCAGACCTGCTTTCACAGCTCGGGCCGACAGCAATGCCAATTAGTGTCGGCTGTGATGGGATTTTAGAGACACGGACCTTTGTCTTAGAGGAAGTGGGCTGCAACCACCAACTTACTACAGTGGAGAGGCAACCTAACAACCCATTAGGTGGAAATGACTTTCCAGCCACTTCCTCCAGGGACAGCATCAGAAACTGATGGCTTAGACAGATGGGGACATTTTTACATTTCTGTATTAACTGCCTCCAGGAAGAGCAATTTTTTTTTTTTCTTTTTAAATCATTTGATGCTGCCAGGTCCTCATTTAAGCTGCTCTGTTCTCTACAGTATTCTTTCCCAATACCGTGTATATAATATGATCTTGAAATCAGTAGGCTAGACTGTAGAAATGGAGAGTCATCTCACTGTGAGGACAAAGAGTATTTGATGGGTCACCAAAGAGATCTTTGAAAGTCTCTGATCCAGAATTCTCCTCCTAGAATACTGCTCTAAGCAAGATTCTGCAGCATGAAGAGACTGCACAGCTGCACCCCTCCCCAACCCCGCCGCGAACTTGCAATTGTCAAATTAGAATTAAATTAGGTAAATATTACTAGGAAGCTAAGCAATTCTGTTCCTCCATCCAGGCAGAGGTGAACCAAGTACTGCACACAGGAACGTTCCCAGCCCTGTTGAAAAGCTAAGGCCAGAGGTTTTCAGCGGCTTTCAGGTCCGGCTGCCTGGGATGTCACAGTGCAGAAACAAGAGCAACTTCTACTCCACAACAGAGAGAATACCGATGTTACAGGAGAAGATGTGAAACAGGTTTAAAGGAACTTCTCAATGTGAATTTTATTAGGTGTATTAAGTCAAGTTTGTTACTTGACACAAAAAAAAGTATCATATTTTACTTCTGTGTAGAATTATTCAGTTGGAAAGTATGATTTTGAAAGACCAAGCACACATGTACACAAACATCAGTTATCAGGTCAAAGGTCATAATAAAAGGACTGCATGTGGCCCTCATAATTAACATCCCAAGGCCACTGTTAATATTTCTGCCCATAACCTCAGGTGAATCATTAGTTCTTTTATGTTTTTAGTTAGGTCTACTTTCTAACCTTTATCAAGTACTACCACAGAACAAATGAGATATTTTATAGAATAGTTTCTGTCATAGTTCTGATCACTGGCATTATCTAGAAAGTATCTTTCATACTCACACATACATTCATATCTTGAAAGTATTAGAAGGGCTTGGGCTGTGGCTTAGTAACAGCGCATACTGCACAAGCATTAGATGCTAGAGCTCATATAAAAACCTAGGTGTAGTATGGACACACACACACACACAGGAAACCCTAGCATGGGGTGGTGGGTAAGCTGAGTGAACATATCTCTGGGGACTGCTGACCCTAGCAAAACTCAACAAGCATTGGGTTCAGCTAGAAATCCTGTGTCAGGGGACTATGGCAGAGAACGCCGGAGGAGGTTACCAACTTCCTCCTGTGGCTTCTGAATGTGTGCACTAGTATGTATACACACACACACACACACACAAAGTAAGTAAATTAAAAGTGTTATAAAAGGAAAGCAATTTTTTATTAACCTTTACTAATGTCTGTATTTTGAATTTTGCTTAGAAATACTTTTTTGAATTCATAAACTTTCATCTATCTTTTACAAATACAAATCATTTTTAATTGAAAAGATGTTGTAGTGGCGATAACTATAAAACTTGGGAAGTGCGCTAAAGCCCGCTGAGATGCATACTTTAAAGTGTTTTAAATGCTAAATTTTGGGTGAATGATTTATATCTCAGCAAGGAAAACAGACCTTGACAAGTAAAAGACAGGAATACTTCTGGGTGTCAGTCTGTTTGTAAGTGTTTGTTTTAGTAAATTAAAAGGCCTGATGCACCAAACAACTCTTCTCTTTCCTAGGAAGAAAAGAGTATGAACTTTCTTAAAGTGGACATCTCTTTCAGCGTTAACTTTACCTAACCAGCCTGTCGGTCTCCTCGGAGAGCAGGTGATTATCTCAAAACAGTACAACAGTCTAACTGCTTTTGTGAAGAACAGTAAAATGCATTACACGAACAGAACACTCCAGCAATAAACAGTAAAGAGAATGAAAAGAAGAAGTATTTACATCAAGATCTGGTCTAACTGATGTATTTATTTATTTTTCAACATTATCTGCCGCCTGCAGAATTAGAGTTCTAATGCTGGCCCAGTCGTCCTACATTGACATGCAATAAACAGACAAACTATTTCACTCCTGATTCGCATTCCTGGAGGCGGTCCTGTTATCATTATCTCAGCATGTGGGTGGAGGGGAAAAGACAGTGGAGAGCCCACTTTCTCAAGCAAAGCCAACAGATACTTTTATTTCTCAGTCTAACTCAGGTTCTAGTCTCTACGTAATCCTGTTTCACAGCCTTTTAGTTTTGAATCCTTTATGCCCCCAAACTGCAGGGGGTAACAAAAGCTGCACATTTTCCTTTCAAAGAGAAGTTTCTTTTGCTGCCAAGGAAGAAACCCCAAGTTGAAGTACACAAAGTATATGAAAATAAGAAACTACGTATATTACAAAGAAAGTCGGAGCCAGGGAAACCTGTGAGTATAATTATTATACTTAGTGACCTGGTCTCAATCCTTTAAGAACTTCTTTGAAAAATCATCTATCTATAATATCCACCACTAGATAGGAAGAAAAGGCTTCCACGTTCATGGATGGACAGATTTTAGGCCCCAAGTAATTACTCATCAGCCATTAACATATCAAACAATGCATAAAAGAAATGTTTTGGAGAACAAAAGCTCAAAAAAGTAGAAATAATTTTAAGGTGATTAATTTTAAAAGTTAAGAGAAGAAGAAAGCTCACTCTAGCAGAGATGGTGCTAAACAGGTTAGAAAGGGGAAAGGGAGAAATAAAAATGTGTATTAGATGAAGTAGCTCATAACCTCAAAATGAAAAAAAAAAGGAAAAGGAAAGAAAGTTGAGATGGAGAATGTAACTAAGAGATGTAATGTGTTTCCGTAAGATGCTGTTTAAAGGGAACACAGGACCAGTCCACACTTGTAAAGTCATCAGTTCAGCAGTCCTTTTGGAAACAAGTTCAGATCTAAACACAGGCATTTGCTAAGAGGCAGCATTTCAGGGTGAAAAACCAATTTTGCATATTCACAAAATAAATTTTCAAAGCTAAAACAATCCTTTGGATTTTCTTACATTACCAGTCTTGTTAAAACAACAACAACAAAACATAGAAACCAAGACCTCTGCTTGAGACTTGCATAGTAGGCCAAGATGTTTATGTGCTTAGATGCTCACATCCCCAGATGGCATCTCCTTAAGTCCCTTGAAAGCCCAGGGACTTTCCCTACACTATCTAGGCAGCCTAGTCTTCCAGATGGAAAGTCCCCTGATGCTCCAATCACAAGCTCTAGCAATCTAATTTATACATTAACAAAATTAACCTTTTTAAGAAACACAAAGCAAGCAAAAAACAAAACAAAACAAAACAAAACCTCTGCCTGTCAATGAGCCATGTGTGCGTTTTTAAAAAAATCACTTAATCAATACTCCTAGGACATCCAGACTTATTCTGATGAGGACTGTCTACTTCCTGCTATCAAAAGCCTTATGGTATGAGCTGGCCACCTCATCTGTACAGATCACAAAGGAATGTTCACTCTGAGTAAAAAACATCAAGAGTGTTAAGGCAATTAACTCACACTAGAAGAAGGCAGGCCAGAAAAGCATGGAAAGCTGTGATTAACTAAATCTAGCCTCATCTTACAGAGAAAACTTCCTTAGGTGTTACTTGTGAATTATTTATCTTTTCTGAGACACTCTATTCCTCACTTGTAACAACTACTTTCATATATAATAATCCCATTTATGAGAGCCAAGAAGAAATGCCAGACAGAGTAAATGGTAAACAAAGCAAATGTGATGACTTTTAATCCGTACTTTAGATAAGACTGAAATAACACTTCAGATATGAACAATACATAGATTTTAGACACGATGTTTACACATTTTGATCTACTTTCAGCACTTAATTATAAGCTGGTTCAGTAAGGAAACTTAAAAAGGGTCAAGAAAGGTAAAACTGAATTTTGACTTCCAAATCTGTCATTTACATGCTGTTACGCAATAGCACATGAGCCTGAGATCAAAATCTATTTCAATTTACTCTGGATTCATGTGCAAGAGTTTTAACACATCTGAAGTTTTCTCAAAACTCAGTAACGTTTCCATAAGGACAACCAATACTGCTCTCAATTTCGTTATGTCATTTATAGTGATTCCGAAATATCACACCTTTCCAACCTACATTTCTTTTTCTAAAATGATTTATTTTTACTTTATGAGCATTGGTGTTTGGCCTGCATGTATGTCTATGTGAGGATGTCAGATATTAGAGTTAAAGGGAGTTGTGATTTGCCATGTGGATGCTGGGAATTGAACCCAGGTCCTCTGGAGTAGCATTCAGTGCTCTTAACTGCTGAGCCACCTGTCTAGGCTTCCAGCCTACCTTTCTTATCTCCTGTACAAGAAAGAAATTTGGGAACTGTTTCTTTGGCACTGGGAATACAGTAGCAGTTGAAACCAGCTGTTTGGATGATTCAGGACCAGGCATGGCTAGCTCTGCTCAAGACTGGCAGGCAGTGAACATGGAAGGGGCCTTTTGCAGCCACGGCTGACCAGCTCTGGAAATTTTTATAGTACAAAGCAGTATTGCACTATTTTTTTTATACTTCAAGACATGAAATTATTACTTCAACAAATATTTTCTAAATGTCTACTCTGTGCCAGGGATCAGAGAGAGAAAGATAATGTGAAATGGAGAGCATAACAGCAGAATAATTCTAACCTGTAAGGCAGAAAGCGATCTGTGGCAAATGGGTGAACACAGGACGCTATGATCTACAAGAGAATGAACCTCTAACCTAGTCCTGCTTCGCTGATGAAGGAGTCAAAAGCACAGAGGTTCAAGTTAACTTCACTGCTGCAGGACACAAAGGCTGGACTTCAAATGAACAACGGAATACCATGACCCAGAAATAAGTGGCTGAACCCCATCTACCACATGAAGGAGACAGCACTTTTCCTGGTGCCCTGGTGGAAATGGGCAAATGTTTCCTACTGTTTTCCTTTACCATCGTAGCCACAGTACATAACTGTGAACCATTCAGTGCCTGGGAGTGCAGAGTCTTGGCAGGAGTTTGCACATTTCCACTCTGGCTCCTGAATGAAACTAATCTTGCAAAAAGTGTTTTATGTTGAATTCTCAGGGACCTACACTTTCTCCCATTTTCATAGTAACAATCCTTTTCTCCATTGCTCCACTAGGCCTTGAATCTGAATCCCTTCCCTGATTTTTCTTTCTTTCCCTTGTGCCTCGGGACTCTGGTATCTCATTGTCCTCAGTCTTGACTACACTATGGGGCAGAAAAAAATAGGCTTGGTTTGTCACGTTCCTATTGTTCTCACTGGGCGCTGGCTGTTGCCAAACAACCTCAACTTTACCCTTAGTACAAAACCATTCGAGTGTCTTATGTGTTATGGGTAAGTAATACTTTTATTCCCACTAATTCTACAAGACAGAGCCACAGGCCTAGTGCAGATTATCACGCCGTGCAGGAATGGGGGATGGGGAGTTGGAGAAGACCATGTGTGCCGTGCAGCCACACCAGAAGGTAACAACGCGTGAGGACATAGCTGAAGAAGGATGTGCTGAATCTGAGGCATTCTAAATTACACTCATGGAGTGGCATGTGGGAGCCCTCTTTGCTTGTCTAATGGTTTTCATGCCTGCCAGATGCACCGCTATAATTAGATTCACTACAACTTGAAAAGAATGGCCGATGAGTTACATCTTTCTTAAACACCCCCAGAAGGAATCCGAGGTTCCCAATAATTTATGTATGAAAAGAAAGCTGACTATAATATGGGAGTGAAGCAGGAGACTACCGCGAGATATTAACAAAATAGTTAAATGATTACAATTTATCAGCTTTGTCAGAGTATATAGGCTGAAACAAAAACAACCATTTTAGAATACTTAACAGGACTTAAAAGGAAACAATGAGCATGCTACAATACAGTCTTGAAAAGAAAAACATTGAACCTTCTTTTAAATAATTAGTCTACTTTCCGGTAAGCTTAACTCTCATTCAGATGCAAGGTGTTTCTCCTCCCCTTGCTCCAGAGTTCAAGAATGCCAATACTGAGAAGCTCCTAAGTGGGAGAGTCATGCTGAGGGGATGCCAGCAATATACATGCTTAGAGCCATCAGTCATGAGTGCAGACCCATTGCAAAGATGAGGTACATGGGAGGACTTGCCTACTGCCACTTAAAAGAGTTATTTATGATTTGTTAAGACAGAACAAGAAAAAAGTAGCTGTCAGTTGGATTGCCATTTCTGTCATACGTTTTTAAAAACTGATACAGCTCCTGTAATTACACTGTGGTTTCTTATATTAACTCAGTGAAAGCTTGCTTGGTTTTATCATGCAAACAATTTATGAAATTATAGAAACAGACTGAACACAGCAGTTCATTTGTTGAAGCAATTATCCAGATCCTTGTCAAAAAGAAAAAAAAAAAGTACAAGTAAGAGGACACTGTGATGTGCAAAAAAAAATGGTTCTAATTCTATGCTCTAATATGTACAATATGTCTGTGGTTGTGCTGAATTATGTTAATAAACTGCAGCCGAAATATATTTGTCACAACACAAAGGAAAGATACTATCAATTGTCCTGCCAGATATTTTAGTCACTAAGGCGTCCAGCCTGAGTTGCCTCTATGACCCACAGATGAAAAGAAAGGTTGATAGGGCAGTTTTCCTAAGAGACCCAAAGGATTTCCTTCTACTATTTTGAATTATCTGGAAAATAGCTGTAAAACATAGTGCAGCACAAATGCCATTTTTAAATGACATGTAAAAAATCCAGCTCTTTACATTCATCTGATATTGTTTTGGTTTGGTTATCAATCAGGATCAAGATCCCCAGGCAGCTTCAAAGGAGGGCTGGGATACCTGTTGCCAAGAAGGTGAGGTTGATGGCTAATGTGTCACAGGAGGGCTACTGCTCCAATGGCCGCACAGAGACAAAGAAGCATGGTGAGAACATTCTCACTCTGCATGCTGGTGATACAAGCTGTGGCCAGCTTGCTGCTGCAAAGCTGCCGTTCTAGCATTTAATCACTAAACAGTCACGTCAAAGAACAGCATTATACAAACACGTCAACAAACTTTTACTAGGAATCTTTTCAAGCTGTCTGAAATAAAAGTTAAGCTTGATTTTAAAATACCTGTCTAGGATGATTACTGATTCAAAGTTAATTCAGCTTTCAAAATTCGTATACATACAAATTCACTGTGTAGATGGTTCTCAACGAAACACACCAAGAAAAATTTTTCTCCGTACAAAAGCAAGTTTAGCTTTTCTTAACTTAGACCATATAACTTCAGTAAAAGTACAGTACGGAATGTTTCCTTTTAATTATTTTAATAGTGAGTTTGCAGGAGGAGAAGAGAAACCTAACACTAAAATAAAATGAAGTGCTAAGAAAACAGAAGCTAAAAAATCCAGGCTCAAATTATGAATTGTGCAACAATATGTTACACACAATAAAATGTGGATGTCTTGCTTTCTCCCAACATCTGGAGATAGTTTAGTATACCAATTTCCAGAAACCAAGCAATTGTCCAGGCTGACTAGCCCCTTTCATTCACAAATAAACAATTAATGAAATGGGCAACTAATTTTCCAAGTGTTCATATTCATTAGGCTGTTTCCTGAGATTAAGTGTCTGCCTTGTGATGGAAGACTGTATACACTAAACCATCTTCTACCCTTCCCCATTCCCCAGTCATTTTTCTTGTACTAAACTTAGACTGAATTTCTGCTTTACGTCTTTGTAATACACTAGAATTTGAAAATAAAATCCTTCCAATATTATATAGAGTAAGAAGTACAAAATATTAAATATGACAAGAGTCCTCACAAATTTTGGGTAGAAATCTTAATCTTGTGGCTTCACAGGCTCAATAAATATTCATCAAAAACCTACTGCATGAAAAGTAGAGCTCTAAACCCTGATACATATGCATACGTGTGTCCTGAAGGAATTTACACCTAAGTACAGAGACAACTTAAATACATATAACTACACTATTAAGTGGAAGATGATCTTGTGACAAGGGAGATATAAACAAAATGCTTCATGGTCAGAAAGGAGACTTTGAGGTGTAAGGCTAGGCTTAGTGGAAGAGTCACATTGGAAGATGGATAGGCATTCAGAAGGTGCTGACTCAGGGTCTTTGAGGACAGAGTCCATATCTTGTTTTACTTGGCAGTCCTCCCACAAATACACCTTTCACCTGGATCATCAGCACTTATGCAAAAGAAATATAATGGATATCAAGCCCAGATGGGGAATGAGGGTCATACAAGAAGATACATACTATAAATGATTTACAGGTAAAACAGCATAAGAACATGTAGACTGTAAAATCCACAGGATCCCCCTGCAAAAAATACCCAATTGTGACTCAGACTATTGTTTGTTCTACAGACCCATTCATCTCCCATAAATATAATTTACTTTCTTTTTAAATTTTTATATTAGTTTCAGTTTATTCACTCTGTATTCCAGTCATAGCCCTCTCTCTATTCCCTCCCAATCCTATCCTCCCTGCCCCTCTCCAAGTCCGCTTATAGGGGAGGTCCTCCTCCCCTTCCATCTGACCCTAGCCTACCAGGTCTCATCAGGACTGGCTGCATTGTCCTCCTCTGTGGCCTACAAGGCTGCACCCCCACCCTCAGGGGGAGGTGATCAAAGAGCCAGCCACTAAGTTCATGTCAGAGATAGTCCCTGTTCCCATTACTATGGAACGCACTTGGAGAATGAGCTGCCATGGGCTACATCTGTGCAGGGGTTCTAGGTTATCTCCATGCATGGTCCTTGGTTGGAGAATCAGTCTCAGAAAAAGACCCGTGTCCAGATTTTTTGGTTCCGTTGCTCTCCTTGTGGAGTTCCTGTCCTCTCCAGGTCTTTCTACCTCCCCCTTCTTTCATAAGATTTCCTGCACTCTGCCCATCGTTTAGTTTCTTTCTGAAAGTACCTACAACCTTCACATGCCTCTTCCCTATGAATTGGGAATTTAAGCTTCTAGTTCCCATTAGGTTATTGAGTCTCTTTCTCATGATGTCCCCATACAAGTCATAATCTTATATGATTTTTCTCCTACCAAGCTAGCTGTTGTCTTTTATTTTAGAAGATTCAATTATTAGATGACAGGAGGAGAAAGAAAAGGTTTTTTCACTTCTGTGAAGGCTATCCTGCAAAACTGAACTGAAGCAAAAATGACATTTCAAATTGTGAGCCATAAAAAACACTAAGAATCTCTAAGCATGTGGCTAATACAATTCTTACAGTGCCAGTTGAATGTAAGTCTATCTAGTATACTTTTCCACTGTTAAAATATGGATGACACATAAAAAAAAATGATGCATTACGTTAAAGAAACAATCGGAAGCCTGTTATAACTAACTAGGCAGTAGACATGGTACCTTTAAGACTAAACAATTCCATTCTATCCCTGGAACCAGAGATGCTTTATTTAAAAATAGTTTAATTTCTAAAAATAAATTAAAAAAAAAAACTATTAAAGAAAAGGATATTCTTAAAACCCAGGAGTAATGGCAGACATGAACTATCTCATGACTACCATGCAGGTCCGTGTCCAGAGCAACCAAATGGATATACGAACGACATCGGTAACACCATTCCTCTCACTGTTTAGATTAGAAAGTCTTCCATTTTGTAAGTGCCCTTGCTATTTTTCACATGAATAGCAGTTAATCAACATGAGGTGGATGTGTCCAGAATGCTACCAGAGGTTTGGCTCAGCTATACCCTCAGAATATGTATCCATGAATTGAACTATAACTTAGAAGATGGTGACAGTGACAGTTCCAGTTGTGACAAGAACACTTGTCATCAAGGTATGTCAATAGTATTGCCAAACTGCACAACTTTTACAGACTCCAGACAGAGTATTTTCAACTAACTGTCTAGGTGATATCACATGACAGTTGGCTTAACAAAAAAAAAAAAAAAGACAAGTCTCCAAAGAGATATGGGTAGAATATAGCATCTTAGGGAAAACAGTCTCTCAAAAGAGAAATCGATCCTGTTTTCTGAATTAGGTACCTTAAATGTAAACCTAATGAAATAAGGCTAAAACTGAAATTTTTATATGTTTCATGTTTATATGTATATTGTATAAAATCTTATACACTGATGCTGGATATGGAAACCTAAGAATTAAATTGATCATCACGAAATTCAGAAAAGGATAAAAAGTCATGGCAGGGGACAGGCAATCCTGGGATCAAGAGGGTGATTCCTAGATAAACAATTAATTAATGGAAAACTCAGAAGTATTTTCTGAATATTAATTCTGAACCCTTGGTACAGAGGTTAGTGGCCTCCTCTTCCCAGCCTCTGACATTCAGCACTGTGTCCAGCACAGAATAACCAGACAAAAACACAGATGCTTCCACACCACACTCAACTCACAGTGATGGCTTCATTTTAAAAAAAGCAAAATACTTGGGAGAACACCTGTTTAGGTTAAAGTAAGAATTCAAAGAATCCTTCCTACCCAGGGGATGGGGAGATGACTTAATCAGTAAAGTATTGGCTGCAGAAGTATAAATATGAGTCTAGATCCCAACGCCCATATAGAAAGCATGGCCAGGGACTGCTGGTCTGTAACTCCAGCACTAGGGTGGCAGTTGGAGGTAGAAGCCAGCATATCCCCAGAGCTAGGTGGTCAGCCAATCTAACTGAACTGACGAGCATCAGATTCTGTGAGAGACCTTTTCTCAAACAATAAGGTAGAATGTGATGGAAGAAAACATAGGTCAAGCTCTGACCTCCACTGCATATGCCATGCACAAACATATGAACAGACCCCAAAACATACACACAACACATGAAAAACAATTCTATCAGCATAAATGATCTTAACATCATGTTAGTATCTCTAAAAAGAAGGCAAAGCTTTCTTTTATAAATATGTTAAACTATGAAATTGAAAAATGCTTTATTAATAGGCTTATGATGCAGCTCAATGATAGAACCATGCTTGTGGCAGCTAAGCCTGGTCATGTCTCCAGTACATGACTGAGAAACTATACATGTCACTTTCCTGCAGGAAAAATAGATGGTGGCTAGATGGATGGATGGTTGATGGATGGGTGAATAGATGAAAAGATGAATGATAAATGGATGATACTTAGATGATGGTTGGATGGATAATGGATGGATGATACATATAGATAGATGATGGATGGATGATGATGGTGGGTGGATGGATGGATGGATGGATGAATAGATAGATGAATGATAGCTGGATGATACATAGATGATGGATTGATGGATGGATGAATGGATGGATGGATGAATAGATAGATAGATGAATGATAGCTGGATGATACATAGATGATGGATTGATGGATGGATGAATGGATGAGGGATGGATGGATAGATGGATGGATCTAATCTAAAACCTCTGTAAACACAATATTCTACTACTAGCTAAGCAATATTTGCTAACAAGGATGGCTCCATCCAAGAATGAGGATGCATCACGACCAACAGCACAAATGACACCCTTAATGAATGCTTAGAGAAACTCTTTAGTAACATAAAAGGGTAATAATTCTACCTCCAAAAATAATGATAACTTTGACCAGTTCTCAAACTCTTGTGCCAGCCAGACCATAGATTGTATGTTTTACCTTCATGGTAATGTAGTTCAGGACACACAATCCCAAATATGTGTGTCCCACCTTGGAATGATGGATCTTTTAAGTTAAAGGAATCAAAGTAACAGGCTGGTTAAGAACATCCTGCCATTCCCTCACCCTCTTCTCCTTGAAGCAGATTATAGGACTCTCACATAACCAGAGGAATATAAATGAACACAATACACTTTGCTTTTTCTTTCAGGTGTTTTTATTCGTAGTCTCTTTTGTTCACTTTCCATGATCTCTCCATTCTTCCTTAAGCATAGCAAAAACTGTTCAGTTTTCATTGATCATTCAGGACTTTATTTCCTTATAAAAACACATGCAGGAGATAAAAGTTGGACTACAAAGGCTTAGACACTTTTTTCTTGCTGATCTACCTTTTCTTAACAGGGACTCTTAGAAGAACTTAGAAGCATGCATAAAAAAAGATAAATCTTTCTTCTTCTATAATCTCAAATTTTATTTACATGAACTAATTGAATGGTCACCATGATTTCTCTCTGCATCCAATCAAGAAAAAAATCAGAGATACTGAAAGACTTGACAAAGGTCTTGTATCAACAGAAATAACTGGTATCCAAAACCAATTCTGATGGCACAATGGTCTAATTCCCTTATATCGGTTCTATTGCATCAAGACGACCTCAATTCAGCTGGCTAACCTGAGCACTATGATCAGTTCCTAATGTTCCATAGACATACTATGAAAGGCCTCCTGGAAGACATGGCAATATGTGGAGGCATCCCTGCCATACGAAAGCGTGCTTTCTACTGCTGACTCAAGCCACCTTTCTTAGTTGTTACTGATGCAAATGTTACTACATCTTTCGGGAATCAAAAGAAAATATAAATCCAGTTCTTAAAATTATTGACGCATCACATATTATAGGTTTAAAGTATAGTGTTGAAAGATCTGTAGTTATATTCTGACCATCTCACCCGGCATTTGAGAAAATGGACACTGCTACAGAGTCATGATGATCACTGACTAATGCAAATTTCAGTCTTCTTTTAGCACCCACTTTAAAAGAAGTGCACTGCAGCCGTCATTAGGTTCTTACTCTGTAAGCCCTTCTGCCTCATCCCTCCAAATCACTCGCTGGACATGTGGCATATCCTTTTAATCCCAGCATTCAGGAGGCAGAGACAAGTGGCTCTCTCTGAGTCCAGGCCAACCTGGTCTACAAAGCAAGTTCTGGGCCAGCAAAGGTTGCATAGTGAGGCCTGGCTTCAAAAAGAGAGGAGAAAATAAAGAAAAGGAAAAATTAAAAAAAAAAAAGAGAGAGAGAGAAAGAATGTCTTGCTCAAAGAAAGAAAAATAGAAAAAAAACATTAGAATCATGACAACAGCCCTATTTCTCAATGAAAGCAGAGTCACCCTTAGCTTTTGCCTGGGGACACATGACAGGAGGCCCCACAGAGCCATTCCTCAACTGCATATGGAGAGAAAGCATGTGCTTACCTGCTTGAAAATTTGTATACACAACATGAGAGGATGGACTCTATGAAAGGCAGAAAGATGGTTCATGCCACCCAGCTTAACAGTGTTCTAGCAGCCAGCTTTGCTAGAAATTGTTTTTTCTGGTTGTTTCCAACAGTACTCTCAGTGTCTAGTCTTGTTCTATTCCTCAAACATACATGATGTCCTCTGTTCTAGGTGCCATATGTCTATTCATTCTCCATAATGAACTTATACTATAGGGGTGGTAGATATTATTAAATCTACTTCAGCAATGAGGCACATGGGCGTGCAGTTACACCTGTGACCTGGCAAAATCACACAGGACGGAACAAATGGTAGAAACAGGATTCATTTGTAAGTAAGTAGCCTACTGCTTTGTCACTGTGCCATGCTGCCCTTTCCCTGAGAAAAAGGGATAATAATCCTGGGAAAGCCACAATACTTCAGCTAATCTCCAAATAGTTATTTTACAATAACCAAAGGGAACTGTGCAGCCTGCTTACTCCGAGCTAGGCTCCCCTCTGACAGGCAAGTAAGAATGCTCTCTATGACCTCTAACGCTCTCCCTGCCCCGTGGAATTCTATCTCTTCCCTCAATGATGCCAGTGTCTGGAAGACTAGTATTGCAAACCCTTCCTGCCATGCAACTTGGGAGATGGCTGGGGCCATGGGGAGTTGGGTCTGCAGTTGGCCACACTGTCTCTGTGATTTAAACCAGACCATCTGGCAGCCTTATTCTCTCAGCTGAGATACGCTTGAAAATGCTCAAGTTGCATTTAATGACATTGCTTCTCAGTCCAGGTTTTAGTTCTCAAGCAATCCTGTGTAGATCTTGGTTATTTCTGTAACAGCACAGAGAAAGCTCTCCTGTGTTCTGGTTGCTATTGCTGAAATCTGTTCATAGAAGGAAATTGGGGAGGAGGGGGGAGAAAGTCATGGGCAGCATGGTGGGTCCTGATGTGGCATCCATCACAATGTGCAGGGCTCTCTCTTTAACCACAGGCAGTCAGTAAGAAGGCCTGCAAACTCCAATCTCATCATGGCATTAATAAACCCAGTAACAGAAGATCTGCAAACTCTTCCATACTACAATCAAGGACAAGCTTGAAGTAAGAAGAAAACCACGAGGTAGAGAAATTTCAATTTTCATTAATTTGAGCCTTGGTTGCACAATTTCTAAGTGAAGTTCTGAATTCTCAGAAAATCAATTAAATGGCTGGTGCTTGCTGCAGCTCTACCCCAATGCTTCGTCGACAGCGAATTAATACCCAAATGTTACCATACACCTAGCTTCAGGTCTCACATAGCAGCTACAGTCAAACAGCATGGAGGCTCCAAAGGGAAGAAAAAGAAAAAAAAAAAAACATTTATAGTGCCATAAAAAAGAAGTTGTAGTGATTCATAACCAAAATATCCATTTACTTTCATGGCAATCACTTTAGTTAATTCACCAAAATTTCCAGCTTTCTGTAAGTGAAGCAACTCAAATATTTTTAAGAAATATTTGCCACGTGTTGGGCACAAAGTTCTTATCTAAAAAGCACTCAGCTGTGGCTCAGAGTGAGAAGGGAAGGGAATCATTCAACTGAATCACAGCCGTTAAAAATTTCACATTAAAATAAACACATATAAGAAGCGCCAGTGTTTGCCCCAAAAATATGCAATTGGAGAGTGAAGAGAAAATTCAAGCCTAAATTATGCTTTAAGCAAACGATAAAGCTTTATTTAAAACAGAAGAAATAAAAAGAAAGAAAAGGAAAAAGAGAGGGGGAAAAAAGCAACTAACTCTGGCATACTAGGCTCCCTGTGATCGCAAAGTGAAAACTGTACTATAAAACTCAAGTCCCTAAGTGCCAGAGGCAAAGAAACTTTCCCCAAATAACAAAATAAAAATAAGCCTTCAGTTAAAATAATATATTACACACCAATGTAAACTGAAATGCTCTTGTCTGTGGGTTGAGCTTATTAAACCCTTAAACATGAGCATGTAATACTAACAAACTTTTTGACATTA
Organism: Meriones unguiculatus; assembly: GCF_030254825.1. Lineage (NCBI taxonomy): Eukaryota > Metazoa > Chordata > Mammalia > Rodentia > Muridae > Meriones > Meriones unguiculatus. The sequence continues at coordinate 63,757,453 of NC_083360.1, forward strand.
TTATTTGGGTTCAAAGACTCCCTTTCTCTAAATGTTTATAGCACCATACCCGTTATTTCAACTGAGCTGACACAATGAATTTCAAATGATCTAATACTTCTGACTTACCAGTGGATTAGCACATGATTACCCTGAGTGAAAGGATTATGATTACTGCTGCTCTAAGATATTAACACTTTCTGTAACACACTCTAAGGACACTGTATAGATCACTTTAAAAGTGTGACATAATGCATGGAGGGAAAGGAGATTTTCAAAAGAGGAGGTGATAAGTGTTCTTTTTATGCTCCCTTGTTTATAGTAAGGTAGGCCTCCCAGCAGCATAATCAACATTTCCCCTGACACATGTGGTGGTGCACAAGTCACAGATAAACAGGGCCAGTCTTCAGTGCTCACGGGGAATTAAAGCACGTATGGCCTTCTTCTATGAAGATCAGGCTCCAAACAAAAACCCCCACTTTGTAATAGACAACTAATTCTCATGTAATGAATGACAGAACACAGCATTAATGTACTTAACAAGACAGAGCTAAATTCAATGAAGCTTGACGCCATTTATATGAAAAGGGGCTACATTTGCAGACAGAGCCAAAGCAAAAGAGGCTAATTTTGAATTAGTGTAGCTTCTGCTTTGGTTCAGCCCGCTCCCTGGAAATAAAGAGCATAACTAAAATATAACCATTGAAGCGGCAGGGGCAAACAACTTAAGTACCACCAAATTAAACTCTAACTTCCTGACTGACAGTAACAACCCAAGGACTTTGCTCAGAGTTTCTACTAGTCAAAGGATTATCTTTTTACAGCCCAATTCCTGATCCACTAAAAACAGACTTGTCCTTACTCAACTCCGTGATACGCAACCCTGTTCCCACACAAGAGTGCCGCAGAGACTGCAGATAACTCACGTGATGTCTTAGTGTCTACTAAACACTACTGATACAGCATCAAAACAAAAGACATAAACACAAACAGTAGCAAACAACAGGAAAATGTTGGGAAATGCACTTGGGTAACTTTTCTGAGTATTCTAATGTTACAGTCACCTTACACTGACAGACACATATAGAGAAGTTCTGGGGGAAATAGATTTATGGATGTGCCATGCACCACAACAAGCTTTCACAAGACAATAACTTCCCTAATGCCAACTCTCCATCTCCATTTTTCGTTCTAAAGTAGATTTTGAACTGTCTTTTTGAATGCAGCATATGAACAATGTCAACCAAGCACTTACCACCCAGAAACAATCCATTAATTATAGGTAAGTAAGAGGCTATTTTAAATCCTGGGGGGTGGCAGAGTGGGGGGGGAGCTTATTCTAAGATTTGTGTTCTAAACAGCACAGTTTTGCAACTAATAATCTTACTTGTTTCTTACACACACAGAAGTGCTGCCACTCAGAACCGCATGCATCCCTCGAGGCAGGCAAACCTCAGCTTTCCTCTTCTTTCTCCTATCCACAGGATTATTTGGTTCTGCTGTTGTCACAGAGCCAGAGAATAAAGCTCTTCCAGAAAACTCACCCAAGATCAAACTGCGCCTGGTGACAGCAATGTCCAGGCCATAAGTAATGTTCAAAGGATTCAACAATGCCTGTGACTGATCATTCTCCTTCCCTTGCCATCACCTGCTGATTTTGTCCAGGTGTTTTATGGCTATCTAGAGGATCTGGAGAGCAGACAGAGGAAGACTTTGCCAATTTCTTTTGTCTGGGATTCTGAATTCCTTACACAGATGGTGGACAGCCTCCGCCCAGGGCAGCGCCAGGGTATACTGCCTTCAATCTCTAAAAGGAGAAGTGGAGGGGGACATTATCTTCTCCTATAACACTGCCTGTAATATATCTGTGGCTTGCAAAACTGAGACAGCACAGCTTCCTAGGTGAGTAAAGTTTAGAAGAAAGTCAACAAATTGCTTAAGAATATTTGACTTTACTGACGAATCAAAAATGTTCACTAGCAAGAAACATCAAAATATGCTTCTACTGAAGACTTGTTGCCCCAATGGTTCAGTTATTTACTCACTGGCACATCAGTCAAAGGGCTCCCACACGGACCAAAACAAGGACTTAAAACTCCAAGTCCACCCTCTTAAAAGCTGTTGCATTGCTGTGGTGGAAAGAAATCTGGGTTAGTGTCCAGACCTGTGCTGTCCAGCCACATGGAGATAACTGAGTACTTGAATGCAGCTACTCCAAACTGAGCTGTGCTGTATTTTGAAGGCTAGATAGAGAAAGCAGAATATAAAAAGTCCCTATAATCACTCATATTGGTCATCTCACTGTTTATATTTACTATATATGCAAATAGTAGTTTTTTACATACCAGGTTAAATAAATTAGATAAGGAAGCAATCTGTGTCTGTTTATTGGCTCACCGAGGCTGATACTGCTTTACCCTGAGTGCTGGTTGGTCAGAACTGGGAATTTGTCCATTCTGGTCTCTTGCCTTCTCTCTAGGATTACAATTTACTCCCGAGGAGGAGAGCCAAACAATCCCATTAACTTAAAAGTCTAGATTTTCTTCTGATAACTTTTGTAACTAAATTTTCAGTGAAACTGCAGTGTTTTTTTTTAACCTAGATAAACATAGGAATAACAGGAAACTTCATATGTGATAACTTAATAAAGACAACTTATTCCTTGAACAATAGATTTGCATTAACAAAGAAAAAAAAAACTGAGTTCCATGTCCGTGTTTGTATATATGTGATTGTCTGTCTGTCTGTATGTGTGTATGTGTGCTTGTATATATTGGGAATTCAAGTTTGCTATCACATGTATATTTGATTGCAGTTTGCTGGTCAGAAGTTTACAAAGGCAAATCTACTGAAACTCAGAAATAGTTTGTTGGTTTTGTCACCAATTCCAATTTATACACCTTAAATTAAAAGGCATGATGTAGTTGTTCTCTCTTGGAGATAACAGGTTTTCACAGCAATAGCTACACAGTTAGCATCAGCTATTCCTAATTATGTGATAATTTATAGAACACCTCTTTGAATGGTTCTTGGGTAGTCAATTGCAGAGAAGGATATTTTTAGGACCTGTTGCTTCCACATTTACACTAACTAGCAGGGTTCCTTGATCAAAAGAGGACTAAGAAAGAAGCACCTAAGGAAAAACAATTACAAATGACATATTAAATATTTAATTATGTGTTATTATTTCATGAGTGCTAATGGAACATATAACTTCATTCTCTAGGCTCTCTAATAGGTCTAAACATTTTTATTTTATATGTTATATTGAAGATTTGAGTTGGTTTAATGCCTAAACCAGAGAAATAAAATAGAAACTAGGAGAATATTAAATTTAGGACCAAAATTAACTAAACCATATATCTTAGCTAAGTGAAGGACTTGCTGATAGATGCCACGGTACATGTAAGACATACAGAACCCCCACAGAAGGATATACTCCAGGAGAGAAATCAGGGTAGTCAACTCAGCCACCAGATATTGAGGCTTCTGGATGAGAAGAATGGAAAGCATCTCAGGAGGCACTCACATTAATTATTATCAGTGTTTTTATTTGTTACATATGCAAAAGAAAACTTCTGTATACCAAGTTACCTGAAATAGGGCAGAATAAATTTTACCTGCTTCTTTTACTTTTCCTATGTAGGCTGTGTCACTTTCTTACTTCGTCAGTGCTGCGCAAGCACAGCTTAACAATTAGAAACTGCAAGGGAAAGGGCACAGTCCTGGCACGCTGAGTTCAAAACTCTAATACTCAGTTAGCAGAAGAGAGAAACCCATGAATTCTGTGATAGGTCACGTGTCCATATGGAAGGACTTCTGAAAGAAATAAAAAACCAACAGTAAGGATCACTAAAAAAAAAAAGGAGCAAGTAAAAGGGAGGCTAGCACCTTGACAGCAACAGTCGGCAGAGAAGCCATGGGTTGGCTTGAGCTACCCCACTCTGAAAATGAACCCAGAGACCCTTTGAAGAAATCCTTTTTTACCATAAATCTGATCCTAAAGCTGAATGTTTTTGTTTTTTTTGTTTTTGTTTTTGTTTTTGTTTTTTGTACATCTCTAACCTACACACAAGTAAAATATTGGCTTAAGTTATTTACTTCTGTCAGTATTCCTGTTATACCAATGCAAAGCTAAGCTGATCCACAGCTGTGTATTTCTGTGCTAGTGAGAGATGCATGTGGGTCAGAATGTGGATGGCTACTGTCAGAGACCTGCCACAGAACCCAGTGGGGTCAGTTTAAGGGCTACCAGTGCATGTAAGGTAAAAGGATTCGGCAAAGGGCAAAGGAGAGAGCCTGAAGGACTGAGTATGTCTGTTCTCTTGCCTGACACTTCTTAAACCAAGAACACACTTTGCGTAAAAATGACATCTTTCAAAAGACCATTTCATTCAATAAAACTGTCAAATTTATTGTGTAAAGTATTTCAAAGTGTTACTTCTCAATTCTATTTCTTAACTATCTTGTTAGATCTGTTTTTTTGTTTTTTGTTTTTTGTTTTTTTTTTCCCAAAGCCAGGGGTTTACCTAAATTGGTTTCCTCATGTGTCATTAGTAAGTCAAGCTATCTCTACAAAGAGCCGTGTCGTGGATATCCAACTGCATGTAGCCTCATTCCACACAGTACCGAAAGCAGAGCCCGCCTTCTCTTATACGTTGCCTAAACACCTCATAATAGCAAATGCTTCGCAGTGCAAGCACGATTACATAACTGTGATTTTGTGACAAAATCCCCCAGTAAATGCAGTTCAGAAAGCTGTCATTTTAAAGAAGAGGCCAGGAAAAAGTGCTCTCACAACATAAAAGTTAATTTTACATCAGTATCATTAATATTATACCCACACTTGTAACAGCCAAATAAACCTTGTGCCTTAAAATTGGACCAGGTCACTTGAGCAGCCAGCCACATTCTGCTACAAAAGCAAAACCAGCCATGCATGGCAAGCACTGGACCCTCTTCCTCAGTGGCTTTTATCGTCTCTGATCAACTTTTAAATAGCCCTCTTCCATGTGTTTAATTGGAACGCTTCGCTTGCAGAAACATCAGTTGTATTAAAAACACAAAAACAAAGGGAAGTCATAATTTTTTGTTAGTCAAGGTTATTTTCCTAGTTTGGGCATTTAAGTTTTTCTTTTTTTTTTTTTTAAATCCAACAAATATTTCTTTAGAGAAAAGTCTTTATGTGGCTGAAATTAGAACATACACGAGATAGCTTTTCAAGGCCAGCGAGCACTTCCTAACCAAATCCCCCACTTCCTTTGTAGCTAAACATAACTACTTCAAATGTGTACATCCTTTTAGAAGTTAGAAGGGAGCACCACGTATGTAATAGCAGGCAGCTGGGAAGCCAATTGGCGCAGTCAGAAAGCACATTTTAGAAGGCAGCTCTTTAACATTCAATAACTAAGTGGTAATTGGGCACAGAAACATAAACTGTCAAACTGAATCAAAACGCCTTTGCTTTTCAGAGAATTATTTGTAAGATTATACTAGAATTAAATTTGAACATGCATCTACCCTATGCATTCAGTCAAATTATAAAAAAAAAAACAAAACTGCTGTGCTTTCTTTGGATAAAATTAATGTCAGCTTTGTGTCCTTAAACCAGACCTGATCAGGGAAATGAAATATGTTTAGCCCTGAAATAGTTGTGGTAATTCAATCCCTGCACTCTCCTTATTTTCTTGATGACAAAGAAAAACTCCCAACTGGCAGGGCCACCTGCACTGATTACCCCTCCATCCACACCCACAGAATATGAAAATGAGCCAATGATCATTAACCTTAATTTCTTCTAACATAAACCTCAGCTCTTTTTCAGTCTTGCTACTCAGGGAACTCCCCTGAGATAAAGGAAAAGAGAAAGGGGAAAAATAAAAACATGGGGGGGGGGCGGTGAAAGCTCAGAATGAACGGAGGGGCACACAGATGAAAAATGGAATCCACTGGCTTTTAAACACTGCACAGCTGGGCTTGTTAAACTTCACACAGCAAAGATGTTACGAAGATAAAGAGTCTCAGGCATCACTAACTGTCCAGAGAGTGGGTTGCTTTCCTGGGTCCTCTCTTCAACAATGAAAATGGATGCTTCCTCTCCCCCGCGGCTGCCACCTCTCTCCCGTAGCAGTCCTCCTCCCAGGCATCATTCCGTAATGGCAGTTGGCAGTAAAAGATGGGGCCGGGCAGCTGACATGCAGCTGTAAGGTCTCCAGGTTGAGGACCAAAGGGCCAAGTAGCCAAAAGATGTACTTTTCAAACACAGAGGAAAATGTATATAACACCTTCTGATCATTCACATTTAGGTCCAGCCAACTGGAATCGCTTTTGCTTCAAATTGTGTGGGGTGAGATACCATTAGCATTATATCATGTTCTAATGAATAAGCAGATAGCTGGGCCCCTAAGAAGAAACATAACTAAAAGAACGCAGAGATCTTCTGTAAGGAATGGCCTCCTCAGCACAGATGTGCACACTGAAAACTGCCTTCTTATATCTGCCTACAGACCTCAGTATGTCATAAGAATGCTCAAAGCAGGTAAGATGATGAGAATGCAGAGTCACTCATCATGGCGATGTACTCAGCTACATATGTCGCCCTAGTAAAGAATTCTAAAGCTAGACTAAAACAAACCTTAGCAACCGTTACACAGCTAAGAGAAAGCAAAAGACCACTGCAGTATTAAATGGTAAGACAGACAAATGATCAAAGATATGACAAATGTTTTACTGAAAGACCTGAAACTATAGTATAGACCATTCATTGCCTACTCTGACAGGTAACCAAAAATAAACCTTTAGGTATTCCTTCATCATTTCAGAACTCAAATCAGAGCAGCAGCCATGATGAGAGGGAGGCACAAAAGCAAGAGAAACTAGCAACAACAAAACCTTAGGTGCAATTTGGGATTCCAAAGTCCAATTTACACCACAACCTAGCTTTCTGCTGCTCCCAGCTTTCCTGATTTCTTGCTCAGCCTACCAACTCTATGGCAAATGTCGGCTGCTCACCTTCCTTCTGTTCCCTTTCTCCCTAATCAGACTTCCAGAGGTCAATGGTCCCCTCTAGAAGGGAGTACAAAGTGCTGAAGTATTCCCTGTCATGAGTCATCTTAATAGATACTCCGGTGGCTGCTTGTGACCCAGCAGTAAGTCCAGAAAGCGGAGCTTTTAATAAGGCAGCACTTTCGCACTCTCACAGCCCCATTAATTTAATACCTGCCGCTTGTTTACCAAACAGCACAGGCATGTCTCCATGTCGATAACTTCCCGGTGACAGTGAGGCGACTGAATCTGGGCAGGGAACAGATGCACCTTTTTACGCTCTGTTAAACCATGTCACAGACTACAGCCCCTGAGCGCATTCCTTTATTTACGCTGTAGCCAGTTGAGCTAATTGTCAGAGACAGACCTGGTTCTAATTCTGCAGAGTGCAGCAACTGCGGGAGCATCTGTGGTGAGGCATGAAAGGTGCAGAACTCCAAAAGGAAACAGTTGGAAAACAGAACCAGGGGGTGGAAGCATAACCTGCCAACAGCTTACCCACAAAGACCTCAAAACTGTCACCTTTTCAATAGTCGATTATGAGTGTCGGGGCAAAGGTAGCAGTCCAGTGTTGGGAGGATTCAAAGGGAAGTGGATTTGAGAGCAAAGACACAACAGCTGCAGCGCCCGCTCTTATATGGGACATGGTTAGGCCAGTGCAGGTGTGAAAGAGGCTACCTGATAAAGGGCCAAGTGGTGCTGTAGGGCAGCCCCAGGAACAGCCACCGCACACACCCTGGTGCAGCTCCACTAGTGACAAAAAGACCTGAAAGTCTCCTTCTCTCACCCACCCATACAGCTCCAGTGAGCCTGCTCACGTGTGGACAAAGAAACTCCCTTTTATTGTTCGCCACATACCCCGCAGTATTAGTGGTGTTTCTTATTAACTATAATACCACACTCATATTTTATCAGTAGCAAGTGTTCACTCCAGTTAAAAGTTCTTCGCCCGTCATGGACATTTTTCAGCAAATTAATGTCTTTTACTTGCATGACTTCTCTCCGTATTATAGTTTGGGGTTTAAATGGATCACGATACTTTACAGAAAGGAAAAAAGGCAAAAAGAGCTCAGTGTTGATAATTTTTACTACTTACGACTCAATGACCTCAACTGAAGAATAAAAAATTAAGTCATTTGTCTTATGAGGTACAGAGGACATTTTATGGCGTACAATTTAGCTAATAATGGGTTAGGGCCAATGCTTAACAAGTCACATGCTTCCATTGTCCCTTCACCCCCCGCTTATGTTTTTACCACATCCTAACAAAAACATGACCAGAACTGGTGAAAAACATACGGTTCCAACTAATGAATCCCATGCTTTCCCGCAAGGACAGTAAGTACTACCAGCTGTGTGACAGTCTTACTTTGGCAGTGGAACCAGTGCCGAAAAGGCCGGCCCATTTGAAAGCAGCTGTATTGAAAAACCACAAGCAATATAAGTGTGTCTGCCTGCTCAGGGCTGCTTTGTCTCTGTTCTGTGTCTCTGCTCCTTCCTTAGAACATGCCAGCCATCTTGTTTAGAAAAAGTTTCAGCAACTGCAGAGATAAGGAGAAAACCCCACAAAATTAAAAAAAAAAAAAAAAAACTTAACTTTTTCAGAAAAGGTGACTTTATAAAGCAGACTGCAGTAAGAAAGCAATAAAGGGAGCACCTCTCCTCCATGGCCATCTCCACGTGCTGAGGCACACATGGGCTACGTCCTGACTAAAAGCAGTGTACACGCACGTATCCGAATAAGTGAGAAGACAGAGGAGGGAGGGAACGGTGCTAGACACAGATGCTTACAGACAGACCAACACATGTACAGAAACACCCACCAGCACATGCCCAGAGCAACACTCAGAGTTTACAGTGAGGCCACCAGTAACTGCATGCCACTATTTAAACTTGCCCCTCACACAACAGTGAGTTCCACTTGTAACCAAAGAGCATTCTGGAAAAAAGAAATAAACAAAACAAAACAACCTCCCCGACAAATGCCAGATACTCTTAAATACATGCACTTTTCCTTTCTGAGCAACAGCATTCCCATGAATGAGTAATGCTGAAAAAGGAAGAAATGCTCCGTAGTGTTAATCTAGATATGTTAAGGGGAAATACCAGAAATGATTTTAAATGTCTTTTGTGACAGTGCAGTAGCTATTAAATTTTCACCATTATTAAGTGACTGACACTTTTTATGTGAGTTTCATATCATGCTGAGAAAAAGAAAATACCTAGGAGTATTGTTTTCTACTTCTCTAGAGTCTCAGCCACAAACTTATGATAATGGTGGCATGCTTTAGTTGTTCACTAGGACTTTAAATACACGGAAACAGCTGTAGGACTAACGGAATAGTTTTCCTTTGGTGTTCACTTTTATTGCCCAATAAGCCAAACACTTTATTTTTAGCTCCTGTCCAAAAGATGCTTGGGTCAGCAGTAATCTACTCCAAAAGTAGTAACTCAACAGCTTCCCTTTTTATTCATGCCGCAGCTTTATGAATATGTTTTGTTTGTTTTGAATGAAGCTGGCATCAAGGAACCACTTTATTTATTTACCACATAAATAAAGCCAAACTTTGGCCTCTGGGGTTTAAAATCATTCTTCATGAATTTGGGTGTTTGTATTTAGGAACGTTTGGGGATGGCCTAGTCAAAAACCAGTGCTCATCAAATCCATCCGTGTGGTTGGCTCAAGCCAGAAGGAAGGAACGACACCAACAGATAATGAGGAAAGGCAAATGACAGACACTTACTCAGGTCTGAAAGACCAGAGTTTGAAAATGCAACTACCCATAAATGAGAACAGCACACAGAGACACAGAGAGACATTACGCTCTGAAAACAACACTATAGCTCTCAACCATTAGCTAACATGGAACTACAAAACAAAGAGTTCAAAACTGACTTACGAAATTACATGGTCAGCTCTGTCAAGGAAATGCAATTGTCAACCCAAATTTTGCTACACTTACTAAGAAAGCATCAAAACTCAGTGCTTTTATGACGCAGAAGGAAGTTCACAATACATGGCTAAATAATGAGTAGCTTACCAACCATTACATACATTGTACTATATAAATAAATATGGTAAACAGAAAAAAGTAATCAGAAACACCCTAAAACTTTAAGACTTTGTGGGCAGAGCTATTGACTGTAAATCTGTAGTCAAGGTATATTTAATTTATATAAATTACATAAAGAAAAAGTGCTTCTACTACTTTCTAACAACATAAAATTTTTTATTGAAAAAAATAAAATCTCTGGTTCTCACTAGAAGCTATACTTTGAATCTCATGTACTAAAAGGATGTGGAGTTTTTTTCAAAATCAAAAACTGCTTAACATCCAACTACTGTTACCAAAATACCTCCAGGAAAGGTTTCTATATGCGTTTTCCGCAACCTCTTCTCACCCCACCACTCACATTCCCAAGCATACTTTCATGATTTGGGCTACAAACTAGGCTTTGTCAACTCAAAGCTTACACAATCAATGGTCCACAGATGTAAATCTTTACCTCACTAGCAAATACAACGCCTTGTTTAAATAGAGCTTCTAACTGCCAAGCACTCCCATAAAGTCAGATCCATGTTCACACTGAACCGTCCTTCCTTCACCCTAAATACACCAGGGGCCCCGCAGGGCACACCTTGGGCTTGGAGTCATCTGTGATGCTATTACAGGATAAGTGAAAGAGAGAAACCTGTTAAATATGGATATCCAGGCTCAACCATGGCTGAAACAGTCAGATTAGCAAGCGACTTAGGAACACATCCAGTAATTGAGAGGACTTACTGATAAAGAAGCATTCAAAATTAGTGCTGGACATATGCCTAAGTGTGTGTGGACACTCATAATCTGGCAAATACTGCCGACCAAAAGTTTAACAAATATAAAGATGGCTTAGTCTCCTGTCTTCTAATGAAATACTCAGAAGCCCTCAAGCTGTACAATTCCACTTGCCCCCATGAACCAGAACCTCTTCGCACCTTTTTCTGTTGTGTGACAGGCAGGGGCATCTACTTTTTCTTGCATCTATTTTTACCTGAAAGGAGTATTCGCTGAAGGCAATGCAAGTGCACAGCACCATTCAGTCATTAATCCCAGGAAGGAAAAAAAGCAAAAAAAGCAAACAAATAAACACACAGTCTAGTTCTCTTGCCTCTTCAGCAGCTTACTTCTAAGGACCTTTCATATTAGATAAAAACTTTTTTTAAATATACAAGTGAGGACCACCATGGCCATTTATGCTTCTGAAAACAAAGAAAAACTAGATGTAATCGAGTCAAGACTTTTAAAACCAAATATTTCTATCAGATCAATTTTGGCCAGATGGTCAAACATCTGTATTTAAAGGGAATGCTCTGTCAAAGCTCTGGCAATTGTACATTGTTATTAGGCCAAATAAAACTTAGACAAATTATTAACTTGATAAGGTTACTTGAATGAGTATTCAAAATAAGTCGAAACAGCTAGTGTGTACTGAGCTCCTAGGCACATTTTGATTATCTATTATTCTGAGGAGCTATCATCCCATCTTGAACTTGAGACATCATTCCAGTTCCTAATTTAATTCATTTGGTAAGATGCCAGGCACACACACACACACACACACACACACACACACACAAACACACTATATCCATATTTTGATAATAGTCAAATTTAGTATCAACAACACTTATGTAAAATGTATACCCTATAAAAGCCACTTTCTCAAGGATTCCTACTATAATACTCTAGAGAAAAACAATATAATCAGGTTTTATAGAAACGTGGTTTCTCAATACCAGCTGGTAATATTAGGGCTCTGAAGCCTGAGAACTGATCATATTAAAATCCAGATACCAGCTATTATACCTAACATTGTTGCTTCATTCAGATGTAGCATGAAGAAGAACCTATCTGAAACAGGCTCTATTTAATACAATGTGGTTTTAATTGGAGTCTGTTTTAGATGAGCCACCTGTATTTCATCTTTTTAAAATTATCCATAATTTTCTGCGCAATTTGCCTCTGCAACATAACGAAGGCAGTAGTTAGTTATAGATTATTGCCATTGTCTAGATGTCTAGAAAAAGAAGGCCAAATTCTTTATTTGTTAACACAGGATGGCCCTGTGACAATGACCGAACTTAGCAGGTTGGTGTTCTGATTCCACCCCCGGTTCATAGAAAGCCCAGACTGTATGTAGACAAGTAGTATTGAGCCTGACCTAGAAAGACAAGTTAGTGCCCTCTCACTGCTGCACACACTATATTTCCTTTGGGCACTCTAAGGCCTGGTGCCGAACTACCCAGTCCTCATTCCGTTTTCTTCTCAAGAATTAAATTTAAAAAAAAAATCTAACTGTGGAACTTCTGCTATCAGAAATTAGATAGGGTAACCTTTCCCCCAGATATACTGTGGCTCTACTTCACAGTTATTTCTGCGCCTCCAGAGTTTTATGTCACTGTGTTCCCGGACGTTTGCCATATGGTCTGTATCAGTCTAATAATTTCTAAAGATTCACGAAAGGTGGTGTCATAACATTCTAATATTTCTAAACCAGAGCCAAGTAAACAGCAGTTTACAAACCAAAGTATGTTTGTGTGAGGCCAATGAGAAGCACCCAACCAAGTGAACAAAGGAAGGAATGTTTAAACAACAGTCTCAATTTAATCTGTCCTATAGCAACTACCGCAAATAGAACCTAATTTCAACAACAGAAGTTCCATTAACTTTCAAACGTACTGAAGTTGTTTTGGTCACAAGCTAAAGTCATGACAACTGTAGGTTATTTAGCAAAGCCTAAAGCGTCACAACCTGTAGTGATCACACTATTTTTATCACTCTGCTGGACAAGGCTTTCTCATTACGTTTGCCAGCTAACACCAGCAGCTTACAGTGCTTCTTCTTAAGCAAGCTGTCCATGACAAGGCTCTTCTCACTTTGTACTCTGATAAGACTGTATGAATAATATTCAACTCCAACCCAATACTGTGCAAACTCAATGAATTCAGTTGTTCTAGAAATAATGCCATTCTCTTTTGCAAAAGTCAATGCATTCTTGACTCCAGGCTACCTATTCCTCTCCAGTTGTGTTCTGACTTTGCCTAACTTCTCTATTGAAAATATTCTGATCTGAGATAATCACCACCAGCTTGTATTATTTTCCCAATGTCTCCAAAACAGTTGTCATAATTAATCAAGTAAAATCTGGATGCCTACCTAGTGGTCAACAGACACCTAAATGTAATTACTTACTAAGAGTAGCAAATTCACCAGTCTAAACCTCAAGTTTTATTGCCTCTTAGTCACCAAAACTATCACATAATTACACTTTCAAGTGTCTCACTGTTGAATGCCAAAGTCTAGACCCAAAACAGTACATAGTGAAAGACTGGGAATGTGGTCTTTTAATTCAGCCCAGGGATCCCAGCAATTTCCTTGTATATCCTATTACAGAAGTGGTAGCTTGTCTAGTGCCACTTGGTAGAATCTAACAGGATTTGGGTAAATTACATATAGCAGACCCATATGGAGGCCACATTTACACGCTAAATGATGCTTAATGATAAACCCTTTGAGTTGCTGTGGTTGTGTGCTTTTACTACAACATTTAAGCAATTGTCTGGTCTATGTTGTATAAAATACGAAATAACTGGAAAGACACTACAAATTGCCTTAATCTAAAAACTATTCTGAAAATTGGTAGAAAAGAACTTCCTTGCATAATCATAATTGTCAGTGAAGTTACTGATTAATTTCATTAGCTTGGTAATTTTGTCTTTTTTCTTACATAAAATTTATTTGTTGATGTACTACAATATCTAGCTGGATTAATTTTATATTTTACAATACTTTTAAATATTTTTACCGCATCAAGGTTTGTCAAATTTTACAGACATAAAACAGTTTTAGTGGAAAGTAACGAAAAATTAGTGATAAGAGCAAAACCTGAACTAACCCAAACAGGCTAAACACACATTTTAAATAAATGCAACATATAAACATGGAGCAATTAAATGTCAAAGTCAGGATTTTTTTTTTTTAATGGGTTTCTCTAACAAAAGAAAAGGTAAATTTTCCTTTAAAAGGTGACTAACAAGCTCATCTATTTCATGCTGAAGATGGTTGGGGATAGCAATGCTAATGAAAGGTGAGACAAGGAAAAATAAAAGAAAGGATGTACGATGAGTGATGGGTTTGCTGGTCCCTTCAGCATTCAAAGGCTGATAGCCACTTAAATTTAAAATAAAATGATACCCAAAGAGTGAGTGGCAAAGTAAGCCAAGGACCATCTTTTAGAGTACTGTAGAGTAGTAGGAGAGGGAGGCTGCCAAGACAGGGACAGCAGACTCAATGCTCATGTAAAATCTGAGGACAGAGTGACATGTGGTGAAAAGCTGATGAGAAAATACAAGCATGCTGACCACTCAGTTTGCTGCTTGGGATGAGCCACAGCTTACACGAAGCCTTTTGTTTAATGTGATTAATAATAAAAAATTTTAAAAAAGAATACTGATTTTATGTTCGAAATTATTTTTCAACATCAAGCCTTGCCTCTGCACTCCTATAGAACAGAATACGAAAGATTAAGATTTTTAAACTGACTAGCAAAACTGAACTAGAAAACTGTCCCTTTGATATCCACACATACCACTGGTTCTCAACCTGTTGGTCTCGGGCCCCTTTGGGAAAGGTGCATATCAGAAATCCTGCATATAAGACATTTACATTCTGGTTCATAACAGTAGCAAAATTACAGCTATGGAGTAGCAATGGAAATAATTTTATGGCAGGGGTCACCACAACATGAGGAACTGTATGAAAGGGTCATGGCACTAGGGAAGTTGAGAGCCACTGATGTATGCAGTCCTATAGTGCAGCCAGAACTATCTGAAAGGTACAGTGGGATAGTCAATAACCATTCTCACGTGTGAGCACAGAAGTTCTGGCTGTGGTGTTCAGCTGACATCAAAGCCATCTATCCAGAACTGGCACGGACAAGCCTTTGCCAGGGAAGACCTGCCTCTCTCAAACAGATGGCTCTAACTTCCTAAAAATCACCTGTCTGCAATTTACCTCACAACAGTATATAATAAACCTTGGCTTTATCACACTAATTCCACAGCTTCAAAGCCATAACTAAATATCTGTGGTTTCCCACAGTATTTTTTTGTTAAAAATAAAAACAGTCTCGTTTCTAAAGAGACAGCAGCAGCCTCATACAGTTCGAAGACATAAACACAACCAAGCACACACTCCGCCTACAAAATCAAACAGGTCTCAGCCATGTGAGTTTCCCAGTGGCTATGAGCTCTAAGATGGGAGCAGAATTACACTGAAAGGAAGAGCCGTCTGTTGTGATGGTGTGAACAAGGATATCTCAGGCAAGACCCAAAATGTTAAAGATACTGTGGTATAGTGTACATGCAGTGGGATAAACTGATTTTAAGTGCTCAGCTAGCATATATTTTGGAAGGAACATAAAAAAAAAAATCAGAGCTACACTTGGATCCGACTGATAAGGACATCACTGAGATATCACAGACAACTATAATTAGCAATAGGTGGCTCTGAGCAGGATTGGATCTGCCTCCGAAATTTCAAATGATTGCTTGAAGCTACAATTCTGGAAAGTTCTTTGGTCTGGTAATCAGTCTGGAAGTCTTGTAGAAACAAGCTTTCTCGTGGCATTTCCACTGCCTGGTGGTTTCTGGCACTTTGTACAGAAACAAGATTTCTCTAAAAGTGTCTTGTTACTTCCATTTCCTATCTCAGCTGCAACCAAGTGGATGGGAGGGAAATGTTAAAAATATACACATAGATATGAACTTTTCATCAACAAGGTTACTTCTTATAAATCAAGCCCAATGAAATTCTTCAATACCACTCTATTTGAGTTAAGGAAGCTAACGCTGTACTGACTGCTGGATAAAACAGAAAATGTGGAAAAAGAAAACAAGGAACATGCACTTAAAAAAAGCATCCTGTTATTATAACCATAACCCTAAGGTGGAGAGACATCTTTAAACATTAAACTCTCAAAGAGCCTTAGGATTATAAGGACTTTTCAGACACAAGATTCTGTCTGACGCATCCTGGACTCAGCTCCTTGGCTAGCACCCGTCGGTGGCCTTTCCACCTCTAATTACTCCTGTGTGTAGGACACTGCTATATATTACGCACTTTTCCAATCATAACAGCACAGCACTAGAAAAAGACACTTACAGAAACAATCTTTTGCATCTACTGAAATGAGAATATATGCTTCAAGAAACAAAACAAAACAGAACGATGCATTGTGCTGATTTTAAAGGACTAGAACTAAGTCACTTTCTAAATGGATATCAGCTGCTTTGCTTCAAATCCACTAAAGCAAACACTTGACAGGACACTTGACTCTCGAAAAGGAATTTAACATCTAAACACGTGACTATACATTTCAAAAGTTAACTACTAATTACCAAATAATGGCTGATTTGAAAATACAAAGCACTTAGAAAGTCTGCACCTTGGGAAACAGAGCAAAATTAGGATTCATATGTAAAAGTTTATTTTTTTCCTTAAAACATACCTCAGTTATAATTCAAAATTTTTGAAGTTATGGGAAATGTATTTATTTTCATAAAACAAGTTAATAAAGTAGTCTTAGATAATACTAAAGAAGACATTTTATCAAAAACAACAGGTTATGAAAGCTCATATTCATGACAATGTAGTAACTGGCCTCTGTTATTCATGGCAATTTGATAATTTAGTTCAGTATTATCTGTCTTTTACTAATTACTAACAACTAGAAAGAGCTTAAAATCATTGTCTGTTTAATTTATGTAATTTTGACACATCTGAAATGTCTTTAAATGATGATTTCAAGCTGTAAAAAGAAATTAGCTCAATGGCTCACCATGGAGCAGTATCATTCGATATTCTTTTTTACCTTTATACGTTACTACGTGTAGCTACCAAAATCAAGTATTTTTAATTTCATTATTAACAACAAAACAAATCAACATTATATAAGCATATGTGAAATATTCTCCAAAGTAGACTACAATTTTCAACTACCAGTGACAAATCAAACTTTAAACTTTAAACCAGTGACAATTTAAACTTTCATGATAATTTGAACCCATTTTTACTATGTTGTTTCTGATATAATTTGGAAGTAGCATTACAAATATCTTCTTCACAAAAAGGAGAAACCAATGACGGGTTCAAACATCTCTGTCCTTAATCCGGCCAAACCATGAAAATTAAGTAAAAAAAAAAAAAAAGTGCACAGGTTATAGTTGATTAAATCAGAAAGCCACCAACTGCAAAGGACTGAGACAGACACAGGTGCACATCCATGAAGGCACATTCACACACAGGCTCCCACTGAGAGCGTTCAGCTCTAGACTGGCTGAACAAACTATAGTCAATACAAAAATATTATAGTCTACCTAACTTGGTAGCTATACAATGTTTAACAAAACACATGAGGGACAGGATCCCTTCATGCTAGGACATGGCAATTATTAACTATGAGGTTTCAACGAAGTTTTCATGTACTAGTTAATAGTTTCTTCAGGGAGAAGCAAATCCTCTGGATCTAAAATGCTCCAACATTTCACATTATACAGCCCCATCACTCTACTGGGTTGAGCAATTCTGTGAAGGAAACCTATTTGTTCTGAACTAAGTCTGAATGTGAAGCACGCATTTTTTAACAATCCATATGTTTTTCAGAAAGACTCCAACATAAGACACCGAATACCTGAATTAGCTGGCAAAGAGCCCAGGCCGGGTATAAGAGGGGCCAGAGGCAAGGCCTGCCTCTACTCTTTGTGGTCAGATGACATCAAGCTTCAGAATTTTGGTTCTTAAGGTGCAGCTAACATTATCCGGTATTATAAAGCGCTCAATGGGCAGTCCACAGTTAGGTGTTACTCTCAGATGACATCACCACGGGCACCCAGAGTGACTAGAACCTCAGGATAAGATCTTAAATGCTCATGAAGAAACTCATTGGAATTAGTGGCTGAGAAAAGTGTAAGAAGCAACAAGAATGAAGACTTTGTTTTACATGACAGACATCAATCACTGCAAAAGTTTATTCTCAAAGAATGCCATATTACCTTTAAGAAATTTATTATCTTTTTGTTATAATGCAACAGAATCGTGATGTGTGTAGTACAAATTACAAACAAACAACAAAATAATTAAATACTTCAGATTGTAGGCCATTAGAGGGCTGAGAGTTATGATGCTCTTGGCCTAGTGTGACAACCTAAGTCCAGTCCCTAGAACCCATGAAGCAGAAGAGAACGGAGTCCTGCAAATGTCCTCTCTTCTGACCTCCATATGTGCATCATGGGTCGCACATGTGTGTGCGTGCACACAGGCTAACACAATAAATAAATACATTAACAAATACCTAAATGTAAAAATTAATTTAAAAACATTTCAGACTACAAGGCATTCAGTAAGTCAAGAAAAAGAGGAAACAAAATCCTGGCAATCTTTAATTAAAAAGAAGAGAACTGAGCCAGTGCACAGAAAGCTTCTCCTCTTTAAGACCTTTTTCTTGGGATTAGGGGTATAGATAGGTAGTAGACCAGGAGCTTATTCTGGGGAAAGCCCCAGGTTTGATCACCAGAACTAAGAGAAAAGAACAACTTTCTCTTTCACCAGTATGGGAAACAGGAGAATACACACCATTTAAATTTGCAGAGGTGTTTTCCTAAATACTCTAAAATAAACCCATGTATAACACTTACCATCTCAATTTGTTGACATTATCTAAGCTTCCTTACTTTTACATCTAATGTACCAAACAATTTTAAAAGATGTCAAATTAATTTCATTACTAGAAACTTCTAAATTAATAACAATAAGATGTAAATAAAAAAATATTTTGACTAAAATTACTTATTTTCACTTGAGTGCCTAAAATCAATGGGTCTTTAGCTAAGACTCCAAAACTATTTTCATATTGCAATCTTAGTTTAAATAAATATCATGCTCCCATGGAGGCATAAGGATTAAATTAAATAATATATATAACAAAGACACAATCATTTAAATCCTTTTTGGAACACACCAAGAGATAATAATGGAGGTGGGAAAATGGTTCAGATGGTAAAGTGCCGGATATACAAACATGAGCATGTGAATTTGGACCATGGGTGTAACACCACCAGGATGTGAGTATGCAAATCTATATTTCAGTGCTGGGAAGAAAGGGGCAGAAGGTCACTGGAGATTGCTGGCCAGCTAACCTCTCCAAATGGGTGGGCTCCGGGTTCAACAAAATACCCTGTATCTCAAAAGCTTTTGTGGAAAGAGACTGAGAAAGATCTAATCTCTGACTTCTACACATACACATACACATACACAAACACACACACACACACACACACACACACACAGGGAATACTATATGGGTAGTATTTAGCAGAATGTCTATTTTTCTGTTTGTTGCTAAAATTTAGTTGAGTCACTAACTGATCTGCCAACTGACTAGCTGACTAGTAAAATACTTTTGTCCACAGTAAGTGGAGCTATCTAGTGCAGCAAGTAATTAAGCAACACATCACTGATTAGCACTTACTCATACTTAAGGGCTTACCACCATGTTCCACAGGCAGAATAAACAATGACCTTCTTTTCCTCCTCTCAAACGTTACAACAGTATTTAACTAGAGTGCTACCTTGCCAACGTGCCCTTTTGACCTCAAAATCCTGGACCTGAAATTACATCTGATACAAGCTTTGGACTTTGGTTTGGTACTTTAAGATAAACACTAAAGTTAGTTTTTCTTTGTAACTTAACAGAAGAAAAACAACATCCATAAACATTAACAAATCTAAATAAGTCTCATTTTGATGTTAATGAAATATTGCTACTCTTAAGTCAACTCTTCTTTAAAACACAGGGTGTTATTTCAACATATTCTCCCTTCCTTTGTAGCTTTGCTTGTCTAGAGCACTTAAGATAAAGCAGCACAAGTCACAAACAACCCTATGTCACTCAGACAACCTACCCCGCTACTCATCAACAGCCCAATCAATGTAACCCATCTCACCAAAGCTTTTCTTTTACTTTTAAAGACAAAGTCTGTAACACACATCTGCCACTAGCAGCCAAGAGTTCATTTGGCAGAGGCTATCACTAGTGTCCCAGACTCTTAAGGGTCAAGAAACAGGAAAACAAAGCAGTGAGTGTCTTGGAGATTTATTTTAAATTTTCTTAATACTGGCTTTCAGACTGAAGCCTAGAGTTCTCATGGTTTGAATGGTGTACGTAAAACTTTGGTTTGTGAATGAAAAGTTGTGATGAAATCCTCTGAGGAGGAACACACCTACTCAGTAGTTCAAGCGACATATTTTGAAACCAAATTACTGGGATGCAATTCAGCATTTCCACTTACTTTGGCTCTAAAAATGTACACAAGTCACTGAATCTCTTTGTGTATGTAAAATGCAAGTATCAATATCCTCAGTTAAGGAAAAAAAAATCCAGCAACACTGACACAGTGCCTGACTCACAACTGAAGTACCTACTAAATTGAGCTGTTATTGTCACGAAGAAAGAAAACCAAATAACTACAGAGAGATCACAGACCTGCCTTTTGTAGATGGATCTGGGACTAAGGTGGGACTGATACACAAGAGGTTATAAGGAAAGCTCAGGCCTAAACCCAGGACACTTGGATTCTGCCATCAACTATCTATCTAGTTTCATAGAGTAGCTGTACCCTCTATAAGCCTCAGGGATCTCATGGAAAAGGCTAGTCTGGAATCTGTGTTTTGAATCCTGGCTTTATGGTTGAATCACATTTGGGAGAACTGAATAAAACAGCCTTCTACCGCACACCCATCTAAAATTCAACTTCCATTACAGTGCCATCATATATGGTAAATCAACCTCCATTACAGTGGTTTTTATGTACGGTAGATTCTAAGGCCCCTCTTCTCTTTTAATTCTTGAATTCTTAGCTTCACCTATTGTTTTCTGTTTCTTTGTTTGCTAGAAAACTTACATTCTATGCTTAAGCAGCAAAAGCTATACATTTCTTAGACTAGTGGTTTATCAGATCCTCCTTTAACCACTTGTGAAGTAGTAAAGGGACAAACATAGTTCTTTATTTACCTCCAGCTGGTATACTCCAGAACGGCTTAAGGTGAATGAGAGTTTTGTAGTTTAGACATTCTCTAATAATCTTCTTTAATGCATGTTCCTTAGGAACAGTGGCAACAGGTAACCAGGTTTTAGACCCTTGGGTTCTTTCAATGAATTTTAATTTAAAACTGTCAACTAAGTTAAGAAATAGCCATGGTGGAGCAGGGTGAGTGGGGAGTGAACCTCTGTGCAGGTAAAAGTTACTACAAGAGAAACTTAAAGGAGGTTTCTAATAACCTTTTAGGGAGTCAGAGCGGAAATTCAGATTTACAACCTACATCAAGAGTCTTTGAAATACCTTTTATTTCTATTCTGCCTTTCTGCAATGATATCAAAGTTCCTTACAGATATCAAATCAAAAGATATTCCACAGAGACATATTCATTCTTGACTTATGGAGGGGGTGAGCAGCAAAAGCAGCAAGAGAAGCCAGACCTCCAGAGTAATCTTAGGTCACTCTTCCTGTTACTGTAGTATACAAAGAGAAACTTCAGTTTGAACTTAACAATCTAAATGATCTCTAAGATCACATATATCTTAAATACATTTTGGTCAATAGACTAAGTAAAGATTCACATTTTAGTGTAATTAGGAAATGAATATAAATTTGACTAGGCAAAAAAAAAGCCTTAACTTAAGCTGAAAATTGTCTCTTTTATTATTATAAGCAATAGAAAAAAATTTAAAAATTGCTAATACAGTCTATATATGCTACACTACTGACAGTCACTGGGGCTCTGAATATTCCTCAGTTCTCTACAGTGTTCTTTAAAAAAAACTTTTGCATTGTTTATAGAAAAAAACTTACAATTTATCCTTTAATAATAAACATAAAAGGAAAGGTGGGATTTATGGCCTAGGTCTGTTAATACACAGAGTCAGCCGAATCGTATGAAGGGAGAGACAGGGCAGTAAGAGCTTGGTTCCTAACCTGAGGCTGACAGGTGTGAAAACATGCTCAGGGGAGGGGCTCTTGCTTTATCCAACAGCCTGCACAATCCTGGAAATTCTTGTCTTTCCCTTACTTTTGTGTATTTTATTTGTTTTTTTTTTTCTCATTTTCTTAAAGACCTGAAGACAACAAAACAAAAACCCTGAAACCCTTCATAGTTTCAGTTCCCATAGTAGGATTTTGTAAAATAGCACGTCCCCTTTTCCTAATCCCCAGGAAAACCCTTCAGCATCCTAGAGGCAAGCTTCCACAGACAGAATAGATTCAACTAAATGAAGTCATTACTGACTGCTGTCATAACACTCTGCTAAATCTAACTAGAAGCCAGAATTCTTACGTCCTGCCCTAAATAGGACTTGCAGGTTAAATAAAAAGCAAAATGATAGTTTTCCTTAAACCTTGGTGTAGATAATAGCAAAGAGTATTTGAAAGAGTGGGTAAGAGGCCCAGAGATAAAATGAGGTTTTGGGATGGGGGCAACTCAGGAGAGAGCACTTTTCTAGCACGCACAAGGCCTGGGTTCAATACCCAACACCACACACACAACATAAACACACACATGCACATACACCCCTCCAACACACACACACACACAAATGGGAAAGTTAAGGAAACTTGTTTTGGTCTTGTATTCTTCATCTTCATCTTCAAATTTAGCACAGTAGATTATCATCTGTTATTATTTTCCCAGGATTTACACATCCTCCTTCTCCTCCTCCTCCTCCTTCTCTTCTTTTTTTGTTTTGTAGCCTTGGTTGTCTTGGACTTGTTTAGGCTGGAGTTAAACTCACTCACAGAGATCTGCCTGCTTCTGATTCCCAAGTGCTGGGATTAAGGGTATGCCCCACCATTGCCCAGCTGGATTTACCATTCTTTTTTTTTTTTTTTTTTTTTTTTTTTTTACTGGGTGGGAGTGACAAAGGGTTTCTCTGTGTGTAGGCCTAGCTATTCTGGACTAGCTTTGTAGGCCAGCCTGGCCTCAAAGTCACACAGATCCACAAGTTTCTGCTTCCAAAGTGCTAGGATTAAGGGTGTGCCTGACTACTGCCCAGCATGGATTTCGAGTTCTTGGATTCAATTTAGCAATCCAATCTAGTTTGGGTCGCAATTTCCTATTTTTCATAAAATTCTGTTCTTTAATAAATATGTCAAAATACCCAATACCAAGTATGAGAGCAAATATCTATAATCTATAATCCAATATGTATATCTATAATCCAATCATGTAGGCAGTCAAAAGGCTGTGCATGAAGATCACAATTTAGAGGTCAGTGTGACTTTACATAGCAAGAATTTATCTCAAAAATATGTATATTACAAAAGTATAATTCGTATTATATAAATGTATATTCAATACCAAATATGCTGACACTGCATTGTTGCTTTACATTTAGAAGAGGAATTCTGAAGGCTATTTGTATGTTACCAGGACTTGTGGGTGTCAGATCTAGGATCACATTGTTGTCCTATTTTCATTATATGAGCATGGGCAAGTCTGTTTCTTGAGTTGTCAAGTGGAAATAATAATGGCGTATACATAAATAGAGTGTGAGAAGATTATGTATGAGATGATGTATGGAAAGCTCCAGTGCCCTGCCTGTAACAGGTAGTATCTATCGTGAGGTAACGTCTGGCAACTAATCAGTCAGTGGTTCTGTCCTTTAGGCATCATATAGTCAAGGGGCAGGAACTTCTCCTCATTCAAGTTTACATCCATTCTCGTGCTTCCAAGACCCTCAAAGCTGAATGAGATAGATACTGAGGCCAAATATTCCATCCAAAATGTCTTCAACAGATCCTCAAAGGCAAAGGTTGAAAGAGAAATCAGGTTGTTTCAGAAGCCCGTGTGCAGACAGAAGGAACAGTTTCATGAGGCAAGGGAGCAAACTTAAAGCTTTAAGATGCTCTTGAGCCATCAGGAGCTAAAGTCAGCCTTCTCTCTAAAACTAGGATATTGACCAAGAATACCCAGAAGCCTGAGACTTCAGAATGGACAGTCAAGCCCGTGGCTGCAGAATTCTTGCGCCCATGGCAGAGGAGGTATACAGAAGTGGAAGTTCTTCTCTCTGTCAAAGTCAAGAGCACCTGTAATTTTATAATGGGAACAACCAACCACTCTGTAATTGGAATCCCTTTTTATAAGACAAAACCCATACTTGACTGTTATAGTCCAAAAACCTTTGACTAGACAAGTCATAAGCCCCAAGAGAGAACCTATTATTCTGCTAAACAGACACAGTATTGAACCAACAGCTAATGACTTATCATTGTCTTCATAGATTGAAGAATCTTTCGACCCTTATCAGTGAAGCTTCTATTTGCAGTAGATGGTGATTAACACAGACCCACAACTGATTAATATGTAGAAAACAACAGACTACAAAATGTTCATACCTAAATAGGACATCTGTGCCATTTCCCCTCCGCCCAACCTCCAGGAATCATTGTGGAAGAGGGGGCAGAAAGAGCACAGGTGCCACAGGTAGTGGATTACTACAATTGGACAATATCTTCTGATTACAACAGGGGAATTACACATATGAACTCGCAATGGTGAGCAAGCCTCGTGTAAGCTCAAGCAAGCCCAACTTTTAGGATGTAGAGGGGAGGTGGGCAATAAAGTCCCATAGCTGAGGAGCTATTAGCAACAGATAGCTTCTGGAAAAAGAAGAGCCAGTTTTCTTTAAGAGCACAGCCTGTGGTAAGTTGACCACACTCCAGGGGAAAGCCACATATCTAAATCGAAGAATATATTGGCAACACAAATTAGATTTGGCGGTATTTAAGACAAAGAAGAGAAATTTGGCTAGTAGAGAAGGCAGGCGATCTGGAGGAATTAGAGGACAGGGTGACTATGATCCACATACAAGCACACAGCTCCTGCATAACGAAATCCTGCCTCAAAGAGACAAAGCTCTTATTATATATACATTTCATCCACACATTTTAAATTAGGGTTTAAGCAGGAAAGGCATCTTAAAGTACCAGAGGAAGTATAAAACAATGAAAGTCATGGGCCGAACTGTAACTACTGGGAAAAAAAATTCCATATATAATTGAGTCTCAGACATAAAAATCTGAGGCACAGGAAGTTAGTCACAGGGAGCTCTGCTTCACCTGTCTGTTTCAGCAAGCCATGCCCACCCATGAGCAGACATGAGAGAGCAAGTTAAACGTATTCCCTATGAGGGGGAGGATGTCAGCAGAAGCGGAGAATGGTAGTTGAGTTATGTAAATGCATCCTGGTAGTAGACGACATTTCCCATGTACTCATACTACTCAAGTAATATGGTTGTGTTTTCTTGATGTCTATCAGCCCTTCTTTGCTGCAAATTTGAGCCTAGCACATGTTCCAATTAACTCAACTCTTTGTTGCAACTTGCTAAGTTGGATGTCCTTTGCCAAAAAGGGATAGGTGGTTGGTTACATAACAAGGATGAGGATGGACTCTGTTGCCAAGTCTGCACAGAGTTGGAAGAATGTGTGTGGTATGGCTGAGGGTGGTAGAGGGTGGGAAGAAAAGGGGAGACCGCAGGAAGGATAATATCCTTATAGACAGACTTTGTCAGGGACAAGCCTGGTTGGCTGTGGCTAAGGCAAAGAATTCCACAGGTAACCAAACTGGAGCTAATGAAGAGTCAATATGCAGAGTACAGACTAGGTTGTCTTATTAACAAGCATTTTCCCCCCAGGGTGATGCCTCTGGGAGAAACAGATGACAGGAGAGTAAGGGCACCTTGATCCAACTGCAACTATAACAAGATATTTCTATAACAAAAAAAGAGGTGCTCAGACTAAATGATCAAACAGACCTTGACTCAAAAAATTCAAATAAGATACAACCAGTTCAACAGTGTGTGCATGCCCTCATTTGAGTGAGTCTATGTTTAAGGAAACAAGTCAATCTGACCTCTTAAGCAGGATTAAATTCATCTTAGACCATTATACTAGTCAAAATCCCTTGCAGAAAGCTGCTGTGTGTGTTCTACTGCAAGAACTATTCTCAACTCTATTCAATAATCTCCAATTTGTGAAAAGTCAATACATTACTGATATGAATAGATGCTCACCAGTGAAGAAAAATTAACAGAATACTAAACGGCAGTCACCATAAATAATCCATGAGATTAATTCCTTTGAAGATAGGATTGTCGCAGTTGCTCATCTAGCCCACAAAATTCTGTTTTCAAAAAGACACAGTCCTTAATTTTCTCAGCAACAGGCAAGGGGAAATGCCAGAAAAGTAAAATTATTTATTTAAAATATGAAGTTCTGCTTTTGATATAGCTTCCTAGACAAGGCAAACAGACAAAAATGGAAAATTAGTTCACAGTTGTAATTTCTGTTTTCAGTTTCTACTGACATCTATTTTGCTTTCTTAACTGAACTTCTTTAATTAATCCTTTTCTGGGATGAAAAGATGCAGATAAAAGGACTTTATGCTTCTCCAGAGGACCCAAGTATAGTTCCCAGTCTCCATAATAGGCAGCTCTCGATTACCTATGATCCCACCTCTGCCAGCTCAAGAGAATAAAGACTCTCTTCTAGTCTCTTTGGGCTAACACACATACACAAAACAAACAAACAAATAAACAGATTTATTCAAAAGATTTTAAAAAGGTTTTTTGGGTTTCTATTTAAAGCAATAGGACATCAAGGTGTCAAACCGTGAGGAAATTGGCAGAGTTGGCCAAAAAAAACTAAGTCACAACTGCCAAGTGACAGCCGTGATAAATACAGGCATAACTATTGGCTATTGACAATGCGAGAAAGGAGACCAGACATGTGCAGCTCCCTCAACTGCCTCAAAGACTAAGGACTAGGGGCAGGTGTCACAAAGCAAACAATCTTCACTGGGCCAAATGCAAAGTAATGAGGACAGAACCTATCACGCCATGTTTAATAGCATAATTTTTCTATAGTAAACTAAGGGGTGGTTAATGAGGTTCCATCCAATAAGTTGTATGAATTGTGTCATTTGAAAAAAAACCACAAAAATATTACATTAGTTAAAGGAAACATTTGACAAGCAGTTTCTAGTCCCTTGACCAAGTCTACATTAGGCAATCTTGCAAATGACATAATTAACACAATTTTCTTATCTGATCTCTATTTGCAATTCATTAAGAATAGTTTTCCACAGGATTGTGCCTTCTAAAGGAAACCAGGCATATAAGGACAGTTACTGTCTAAGAGGTAGTTAAGCTGTGATAAACACTTTTTGAATCAATCACTGCATAAAACCAATGATGCACCAAAAATGGCACAACTTCATCCCTGTGATGAAAGGTGAGGAATATTTACAATAGCACACACAGAAGCATACTTTTATAGACAAATGTGTGTAAATGCATACATATTCACCTCACAGTATGAGAATGTCAAATAATGAATCACAGAAAGAAAGAAAGAAAGAAAGAAAGAAAGAAAGAAAGAAAGAAAGAAAGAAAGAAAGAAAGAAAGACTAATAAAACTTCTAAATTTTCCCAGAGCTCAAAGCCTCATGTGAGAATGTGGTTCTCTTCATACTGCAACCAAGATTAAAACCACTATCGAGCAGTGTGTGTGCTGTCTCTGAAGCAGACAATATTTTAAGAGGCGAATCACCAACAACTGTACAATCCCTTAAAACCATTAGTTCTGAATGTGACTAATGAATATGTGACTAATGAATTAGTTGAATGTGACTCTCCCATAGTCCCTGGGAAAGAGCAAATACATGAGCCCTATTGACTTTCATAAACAAAGGGAGAATCAAGTTCACAGATGATATCTTTCCTTCACAAGCCCTATGCTTCTTATGAAAAGTATTACTAAATTCAAGGACAGCGTTAGGGGCACCAGTGAACAAGGCTTATCATAAGAGACAGGAGAAGATAAAGCTCTGCCCTCAGATTTTTTGTGGGGAAAGAGTAGGAAGGTTTATAAGAAATCAGTCACTACATGAGGAAAAGGCCACTTCTAGATGCCAGCTTTTAATCTGCAAGCTTAAAGTCATTATAAATTTGTGTTAAATGGCACAAACTGTAAGAGAAGAACAGCATCTATTTCCAATGTACATACACTGAAATCAATCAACATTTGTTTCTCAGATACTGTACCATTGTAACCTTCAGCCAACGACAAAGTCAGAAATAGCATGGCCACACGCTTTAGTTCAATCTACCTTAAAACATCAAGGTACCCACTTAGTGGTAAGTTCCTGGGGTATCAGAGAAAACAGAATTAAATGTCTAACAGCGACTTCTGTGGAAGCAGAGACCTTTGTAAGTTTACTCTGTATGATTTTTAATATACTTCCCAGAGAAAGGTTCAATTTGAATGCATAGTTTTAGAAACGAAGACACCGAGAAACAAAGAGTTTTAGAGCTTAGTCCTGAAGTCTGAACTAAATCCCAGATGTACTAAAGAGGAGGGCCAAAGAGAGGAAAAGGCAAAAGCAAAGATGAATACACACTTGGTTTCAAAATAACTTTGCCCTGAATAAGGAATATTAAATGCATAAGATCGTTTACAAGATACAGAAACTCTTCAAAATTCAAAACACTACTCCAACTGTCTACAGATATGTTTTCAGGAAGACTTTTCCTTGTCAACCATTTTTAATAAGAAACACGGGGCATACGTGGGGCAATTTCACTTCCTCCCACCCCCGAATTGGAATCATACTGTATGTGAGTGAAGGTAGGCAGGCCTAGGCCAGGCAGGTTAGGTCCTTGTTGGTATGTTTATGTCTCTGCAGTAACCTAGTCTGTAAAGCCTAATTAAAGCCTTTTCAATTCTGCACTCAACCTGCGTGCACTCAAGGTACTTCATGTCTAGAGTATAAAAACCTGAGTCTGCCTGAATACTTTCTTAATAGATAAGTATACTTGGAAAGATTATTTGATTTTTTGTTATCAAAGATATTCAACAATTATATTTGTAAATAATGCTGCTTTAAACCATAGTTTAACTTCTTAAAATAGGTAATGCAATTTTAACTGGAATACACAGACAAGGGTGGCACAGAATAATCAACTGCATTCAAAAACAAACAAACAAACAAACAAACAAACAAAAACAACAAAAAACATACTCTTTCGATTAAAATAGACAGCAGCTTCCAGGCAGAGACGAGGAAACACATACATAAAATGATGCCTGGAGCAACCAGAGTCTTGTGTGCTCTCTCAACAGTTAGGGAACCACAGATCCACAATGATAGGATTCTGTGGGTTATTTAAACACTGATGTCTACTATATGTAATAAAAATATTTTTCAAAGATCCTTAACAGTGTTTTAAATATATCTATTCATCTTCTAAGACGTCAGGTAGATGTTAGATTAGGTATATTTCTAATTTTTTGATCCATTTTTGTTAATAATTTCAACCATTAAAAGGAAAAGAAAAAAGAAAAAAAGGAAAAGAAAAAAAGAAAAATGAACGATTTTTAAAACCCAATTACCTTAAGTTTCCAGCTACAAACAAAATCTTAACTATTTTATATTTCCCTTTACTTCTCTGACAAACTATATTTAGCCTGACTTTACTGTTGTTTCAAATGATTCTAATTACAGATTTTTTGTGACTGAGCTGAGGAAAACATTACAAGATTTGTCCTTCTTACTCTCTGCTAGTTCCTTGTCCTAGAAGCTACACAGAACTCCCAGCTCTCTGACTGATCATGGCTGGGAGCTCATTAGGCTGTTCCTCACGTTAAATTACTGAAAAGGGTGATGTATTTATAATACAGCTTGTGATGCTATAAAATGGCTCATCAATCTGTTTTATTCATGGAAAGTCCACATAAGGCCACTAGTCTGTTACTGGCAATAAACCTTGGGTGCATCTTCAAAAGGCCTGCATATTAGATGGTGATTTATGTCTCTGTCCAAGAAATCAAACATGATACTAACAAGACGAGGGATAACTCAACTGACACTTTCAAAAG
This sequence comes from Meriones unguiculatus, assembly GCF_030254825.1. Taxonomy (NCBI): domain Eukaryota; kingdom Metazoa; phylum Chordata; class Mammalia; order Rodentia; family Muridae; genus Meriones; species Meriones unguiculatus. Next base: position 63,787,505 of record NC_083360.1, read on the forward strand.
CAATGTGATTTTAGCCGTAAATCTGGTGGATAGAACATACACAGGGATGAGAGAAAGACAGATGATTGCCATGTATATATTGAAGGAAAGGTAAGGTGTTAACATTAGCAATCCTAAGCACTTAGACCTTAACGCCTTTCCCAACTGTTCTCTGCACTGTATTTCTTACATGGTACCTCACAAATAGGAGATTCACTTATCATCTCCTATTGTGTAGCCAGAATGTTCATTCTTATTCAAAGACAATGACATAACCTAAGTCATGGCCCTTAATTCTGCCTAATAAATATTTGTCTAGCTGTTCTGAACTTGTAAAACATAGGGTATTTCTAACGAGAAACAAAGGTCTGACAAAGAGAATGAAAATGTTTAGCATGAACATGAGAAGCCAAAATAATTAACCAAATCTTGGTATATTGCTTTCCCTAACAGCCCTTTTTTATGATACATTTTTTTTTTCTATCTTAAGAGCGCAGGAACCCCAGTATAGTACAGAATCCTCACACCTTAAAAAATTTAAGTTTAAAACTGAATATAAAGCACATGATTTTTTTAACTCATGAGTAGTTGGTGTTTTTTTTTTTTTCTTCTTTTTTTTGGTTATAAAACAATCATTTAAAGATCATTAAAACATAATGTGCAAATGTGCACATACGGCAATAAAATGATGTCCCACACCGGAAGAGCTCAAGATGCTTTACATGAATTTGCTATTTGTCTCCTCAATTGGCCAATTTTAAAATAGTCACTTCAAAGATTAATGTTACATTAAACAAACTCCACATATTAACGCTCACCAAGTTTGTCTGCAGTATTCTATTTGGGAAAGAAAAGCCTCATTTTTGAAGAAGAGGCTCTTAATGTTGTAGCACATTTGCTGTCACCACCTTTTGTCACCATCAGGGTCTTACAGTCTCCTTTGGGCAAAACTGAAAGGTACTAGAGTTTTCTTCCTGTAGTATATGAAGCAGCATTCTTAAAACGAGGACAGGAATGCATCCTCCTGTTAGTTTTAGTGACAATAAAGCACCCAGCTTCATGAAGAAGGAACTGCACAACCTTCCTTGGGACCCTGGGCAGACACTATAAAGAAAACAGTCTTGATGCACAAATCCCCAAAGAGGACAGTTACATTTCCTGAAAGTCACGCTGCAGCCTCTTCTTCCTGTGGTATATAGGTTCATAGTAACGTGGGATTCATATGCTTGTTTACATTTAGCCAATGCAAATATGGATCCACATTGGTTTGTTCAGCTAAAATTTACTTGATATTGTAAAGGAAGTAGAAAATATTTAAATGCTGCAAAATGATTGGAAAGCTCTGCAGAGCTTATGATGACAGCAAGCACAGTGAAATCACATAGACTGATGGATCTTTGGAGTGTAACTATTAAACAGCTTTAAAAAATAAAAAGGATCAATTAAGTTAGAGAGGTGGTTACTTTCCTCTTACCTTGCCTATCTCTTTGAAACAGAGAAAGAAGGGAAAAGTGGCCAAAATTCTATATTTAAGTGGCTTCACAGAGAGATTTCTCTTTTGATATGTAAAAAACACTCTTCTCTTGCCTCCACAAAGCCAAATCACGTGCATGCAGACAAACACACAAACACAACACACATATATTCTACACACACACATAAACACACACAAACACAACACACATTTTACACACAGGCACACACACACACACACACACGATGGACCTCCAGGATATCTTAGATAAATAAAATTTTAAGAAAATAAAGAGTTCCTTTCTGTGCATTTTGAGACACACACAAACAAATGCATACACTCACTCCAAGATTCTTTCCTCTCATGCTCTGTCACAGGCAACACCAGGGGTGGGGGTGGGGGGCCTGAGCTGGCAGGGAGGGAAGAACAGAAGCAGTTTCAGCAGGCATCTGTTTCTCCCTGTGCCTGAGCACCGGACACTGGCATCTCTTGCCCGGGCTTTTCCTGTGGGGTTCATCTAGTCAGCAGGATGGGGAATAGTTGTCTGCACCATACCAAGGTCAGCCCGCCAGGTCTGACAGTCTCTGTCTCCATACAAAGAAAAGAATCAATACTTTTGGACTACGGCTGTGCCCTCAGTGTAAAACAACAAACATGCAGCGTCTGACATGTTTCTAGGTGATTTGTGGCAGAACCTCTCCTCTGATCTGTATCCAGGAGCTGCTGTGTTACTGTTCTGAGCTTTTCACCTCCCCCACCCCAGTCTGCGGCCCCTCCTGCCTGCCCCAGCTCTGTGATGTCTAATGCTTTACTCAGGTACAGAGGCGGGTGTTGTACCCTACAGCTACTTGTCACTCAATAAATCACACCTAGGAGCTCAGTCTGCACAGTGATCTGGGCTTTAACAAAGGATCAGAGGGACAAAGTACAGGCAAGATAGTGTAATTATAACAAAAATAAAACATTCAGGGAGAGTGACAAAGCCCCAGACTCTGAGGGAAAATGCCACTAGGGATCATGCCTCTGTCGTGTTTCCGAGTTTCACTATTAATGTACCCACCCACCATTTATTTTTGTCGTTCTTTCATTTTCTTCTGATTACATCCAGGGCACAACATAAGTGCTACTAATGAGTCCTTGGAAGCAAGGAATGCTCATCTCGGATGCTAAAAGTCTATGTAAGGTAAACTGAAAGCAGAGAGGCGCTGTCATAAGTACCATCTGCATCTTTAGTTTGTCCTTACCTAAAATTTTTGTATGTAGAGCCACAATCTTCTCAAACAGCCCAAAATGAGAAAGCAGTACCATAAGGAAACTACTAATTATGATTTAAACTCCTCTGAACACCCAGAAAATGATTTAGCCTTCACAAAACATGCTCATTTTGTCCACATTAACTTGTGTGGAAATAACCTTCTATAAAATTTTAACATACATCATATGTTATTCAATTTGCTACAGAATAATTTTATATTGTTCTCTTCTTTTTTTCACTACTACCCCCAGATCTATTTTCCAGGGTCTGAACCATTAGGCAAGTCAGATGAGAAGGTTTTGGACAGTTTCTTCTCTTCTAAATATTTTAAATGCAGCCTTTTGAGTTATTCCAGCAATTTCAGTCACATCAGACCCCTCTTAATGCAGAAAAAATGATGTTCCATCCTGCAGGTCTCACACACATCTCCCCTGTAACTGTTGCTGATGAAAATAAAAGTGAGTTAGAATATCTCCGCACTTCCTTCCTAGTCAATCAATGCCTGACAGCACCAGCTCCTTCAGCTATGTACTTCAGCCATGATGGATCAATAACTGTGGTTTAACAACAGGGAGCCACCAATCATTATACGGATGATTAAAAGGGGTCTCACTCACATGCACCTCTGCAGACAGAGCAGGCCAGAGGATCAGAATACTTGCCACACACACTTCATAGTACAGAAATCCACATAAAATAAAGGGAAATGGAGTCTGGAGAATCATTAAGATGCAGCAAAAGGAAATGTGAAACACTTCATGACTGTGTCTGTTTTCACCTCTGGTATCATAGAAACTGTGAGAATTCTGCAAATTCACCACAATGATGGCAATACCTTAGCATCACTTAAGAGTCTGAGTTTATCATGTACACTTACACACGCACACGCCCCACTAAAATGTGAACTTACTCTTATAAACCTCAGCAGCCATGCTTCTTTCTACCTTACTATATAAAAAAGAGTCCTCCTTGAACATCTATACATCTATCTTGGTGGGGGGTGGGTCCTTTCTTTTTTTTTTTTTTTTTTTTGAGCCAGGATTTCTCTGTGTAGCCCTCGCTGTCCTGGACTCACTTTGTAGACCAGGTTGGCCTGGGACTCACAGAGATCCACCTGACTCTGCCTCCCCAAATGCTAGGATTACAGGCATGTTCCGCTGTACCCAGAGAAATGTCTAAAGGATCCTAAACTATTCTGAACTATTTCATCAAAAAATAAACAAATTTTGTATTAAAAAAAATTTGGCAACCGTGGTAGACAATTTAAAAAATGATTTAGGCTTTAAAAAACCCACTCTCTTTAAAAAATAAGTCTTTAAAAGGTCATTCTATAACCTTCTTCATGTACCTTTACAGGATATAACCTTAAACTCACTTACAAAAATGCTGTAAATTGAAAAATTAAACTATCAAATTCTTTCTTTCAATGGAACAAAATTCTTCACAGAGCTGATTGCCATTCCTTCTCTATTTAGAACAGGAGGGAGGCACAGTCCTGGCCTTGTCAGTGAATGAACATGTGGTGATTGGGGACCACACAAACTTCACACTGTTCTGGAAGCCCTGGATCCAGGGGCCTCTGACAGCCAGAAAGATGAACAAGAAGGCTCAGTGGGTATGGCTGCTTGCTGCCAAGTCTGATGAACTGAGTTAACTCTCCCAACAGATATAGTGGAAGGAGAAGATAAACTTTTGCAAGCTGTACTCTGACCTTCATATGTGCTCCATGGCACGTGTGTACTCACATGCATACCTCCATGTAATTGGCGTGTGCTACCCTGTGTGTTCCTTTCTCTCTTCTACCCTTCTCTACACCTTTTCTTCCTCCCTTCCAATCCCCTGACACTAAACAGGAGAGAAAAAGGATAGAGGGGAGAGGTGGCACCATTATCTTTAGAGTACTTCCTGTTGATTAGAGGCATCAAGTTCCTTTATTGTTGCCATCAGGATGTCTGATTTCTTCTTTGTCCACTGCTACTTGACAAACCATAACCAACAGCAGCAACAACAACAAAAAACACAATCAACACTAACCAACCACCAACCACCTATAGGGACTATGGCTTTTATATACCCTCTGAAAAGTCCCCAGAATTACAAAGGTCCTGAACTGACAGAAACTGTCTGCCCTGGCAAAATCACACCTCTGCTAGACCACGAGGCAAATCATAGTCACCTGCCGTGAGTCATTCTCAAAATCAAGTTTTAAGGGGCTGGAGAGAGTTCTACAAGAGCACTTCTCTGCCATACATGAGACCTTGGTTTAATCACCAGAACTGTATAAAATAATATAACAACAACAACAACAATAATAATAAAGTTGTTAAGCTCAGCTCAGATCTACATATAATGAGAAAGACAGGCAAAACAATGCTGAAAGAAAAGCTTGAAAACAATAAGCTAATGGGGTCTCCCTCTCCAACCCATTCAGATTTATTGAATTTGGCTATGCAAAAATGTACGCAAAACTAATGTCAACAATTTGAAGAGTTGGACATACTATATGTTCACCTTACTGTCTCCACATTTAAGGTAATGAATGTATCTCTGACCATCTTCCTTTTAGGGCTTTTCTGGTTGTTTTGTTTTGTGTTAGAATCCTCACTGTAGGATCTATCTACTGTACCAACAACTTTTTAGCACACTTAGTAATTTAAGTATAGATATTATGTTGTACAATGTATCTCTAGATCTTCTAAGTAGACATTTATAACCACTGAATAAAAAGATTGGCTTCACTGTGTGCAGAAAATAAATAAGGAAATAGCAGGTTAGTTGGAGTTTGAAATGGAAAAAGTGGGCAGGGACTAAGGAGAAGGAGGTTTCCCGGAGGACTTCCTGGTTTCTGACCTGAGCGGTATATTGTACGGCTGGGGGCATGTAACATAGGTGGTGATACCATTAACCCACAACAAAGGCCTTCTGGAGGGCAAGACCTGTCACTGACATCGTTAGCTTCTACCCACCGCCACCTCCAGCTTTTAAAGGAAATAGATGAACTTACGAATAAAAAGCTATATGGAAATGTCTGTGCTGTAGAAAGAGTTAGGTAGTCATCAGAAAATGAAAAGGAAATTAAAAAAAAAGGATTAAATATAATCACTCCTCACTGTATACAGGGGAAAACCAGTATTATATAATATCTTGAAAAAGACTAATATTTAGAACACACAAAAGTAAACTAAAAAAAAGTATCCAATTAGAAAATAATGAAAAATCAGAAAATCCAAAGATCTGAAGACTAATAAAAGTGGTTAAGGAGCATTAATTGTCACTGAGCCATAAGTGAAAAACTAGAATGCATGAGATGAGGTCAGCTCTCCACAGCCACTGTGGAGAGGAGCGGACACAAGTTAGATAGTGAGAGGCTAAGGCAAGGCAAGAAGAAGCAGGTGGTGTGTAAAGACAATTCCCTTTGGAATGGGGGATTCAGAATGACAATAAAAAGGGGCTGCCAGGTACGGACAAGAGTGTGAGCTGAGCATTTGTTAACTGAAAGGGAGTACTCCTGAACTAGGAAAAAAGCTCTTCTCATAGTTTTCTAAATGGTAGAACAATATGCAGCCCCTAAAGATGATAGGTTACTCATAACACTATAGAATATGAACACAAAAATATAAAGGAATGTACTAATCCTGTCTGTGGTACCACAGATCAGCTGTGGACATTATCAACCAGTGAATATAGGGACCACAGCACTGATGCCATTTTGCTTCTCTTAAGGTAGCTGGTGTCAGAGATGCTTTTTCAGAACTCTGATTTTTTTTTTTTTTACAAAACTTGTATGTTTTACAGATGAAGTAATACATTTTCAACAAAGAAACCTCCTACAGAGGAGCAACAGAGGATCGATAAGAGAATTCCTACAGCAAGAGCAGGATGACATCCGGGCACCCATGAAGAGAAGAGGGTCTAACCGCAGCGTGCTGTGACATCTGCTGTGCTAGTTTGGTAATTCTCTAAAGCAGGACTACATGAAGAAAGAATGAAAATGTTTTCACTGTTAAACTGTTTATAATTGACAACGCTTTCAAAGTGTGTGTTCTTAAATGCACTGGCAATAATTTCAAAGTACGGAGGAACGCAGCCATATGGCAGGAGAGAAAGAAAAAAGAAGAGGAAAATACTGAACAGGCCATGTATTTTAGTCAATTTCCCTGAATGTCACTGCAAAACAAGGCCACCTCAGTTTATTCTGCCTGAAACTACAGCACTCATTGGCTTAGCCAAGTGTTCTTGGCTAAATCTGTGTGTATGTGTGTGTGTGTTTTAACCACAAATAGCTCCCATACTGTTCAGGATATCACCTTTTTGGATTCCATGTCCCTTTCCCCATGAAACAGGCTAAGCCACAATTAGAGGGAACGGTTCCAATGTTAAATTCTTAGCAATTCCTTTATCCTTCTAAATTCTGGGAAAGATCATAGGTCTTATTAAGTATGTGCCAACTCTTTTCCTCCACGACATCAATAAGCAACTTTCATGTGTCTGTTAGGGAAAGGCTGTGTTTTAGCACAACCCATTCAGAACAGACAACCTCACAGACAGACACCCATGTCAGCACTCTCTTAACCCTTTCACTCTCCCATTCTTGTCCTTTTCTTTTAGCTCTTCTTTCTGTAAATGCTTATCCAATGGCTGAAACATGCATAACCTGTTGGCCCGATACTATCGCAACAGAAGATATTTAAAGCAACAGTTTACATAGTCTTAAAATAATCAACTAGGTTCAAAACTAGAATAAGGCAATACATAAACTACTGATAGTTGCAGTTGTCTTCTTAGAATGGGGTTAAATCTGAACAGGGTTCATTAGAGAGGTAGAATAAAACACAGACTGAGTTACAGAAAATACTCAACACACAGCAGTTAAACAGATGGCTAGATGGAAGAAAGACGCAAAAGGGAGGGCCACTCGGATGAGCTGACTTAATACACGGGAGCCCAACAGAAATCAAGATCATAGCATACTTTCAGGTAAAAAGACGCCTTTTCTTCATGTCCCTTTCCTTTGAGATTTCAAGGCTATATGCACTGATAGCCAGGTGGGTGGTTTCTCAACTTCACCCAGCTTCTAGTTTGTTCCTATGTCAAGGTCTTTTAAACTGTCTCTTCTCTCTGCTGGTAGGTTCTAGAATCTTGCCCCATACAGAGCTAATTCTATCATTTTATTAAGCCTCTACACAAATGCTCTCTCCTCCATCTTGGCCATTCTAACATCATCTGGGATCATCATACTCTCTCTGCCCCTCTCTCTCTCTCTCTCTCTCTCTCTCTCTCTCTCTCTCTCTCCCTCTCCCTCTCCCCCTCATCCGCCATTTTCTTAATTCTTCTTTGTTTCCTCCATTGCCCACATTATAGTTCACAATTATTTTGCCCACTAATTATCCACTAGAATATTCCAGATCACAGGACTTCAACATGCTCTGCACTATATTCTCAGCAATCACACAGGTGCCTGAAAACTACGTTCACATAATGTTTGTTAAGTGAATACATCAAAGTCACTGCTTGGAATAACTTCATCAATCTACCTTCTTGTCTCCATTAAGTTTCGGCCATACCAGGAGGACTTTCACTGAACAACCCCCATCTTTCAAGCCTCTAGAACCAGCTTGAACAGCATTTGTTTTCTAACACAGCATTGCTTTCTTATCTGTATCCCCCTGGTTCTTAACATACACCATTAGCACAGTACTTAGCATTCTGTATACCTTGCTTATGTGTGGAGCTGCCTGCGTCACAGAAGGCATAAGGTACCTTTCATGTCAAGTAGCACAGACTGTATTTGGCTTCCACAAATAAAGCCAAGTTTTCTTTAGAAAAAGATTTAAAAAGGGCGGGGGGGGGCGCGCAAGAGGATTTGATCTGAATACCAACAAAATGTACTAAACAACAAGACTGCAACCTAAGATCTCAATCACAAATACTCAAAAATGCCAATGCCACCATTCTCATTTAAAAGAAAGCATTAACAAGACTCAAGTAACTCTCCTTCCCAAAGTCACAGGGTGTAAGTGAGGGTACAACCTAGAGCTTGCTCTCTCTGCTCCTAGAGAGAAGGAAAAGGCAAGCCTAATTTGTTCCCCAGTCACCAAAGGAACACAGAGCAGTAGATAAAACACTCATTCAAACAGGAAATCTTGGGTAAACCATATAACTTTTCTCAAAGTACTTTCTCATTTATAAAACAGTTGGTACTGCCCAACCTGCCTCAATGCCAACCAAGTTCATGCACAGAGGTCAACTTCACCAGTATATGTGAGAGTGATTAGTACATTAGATAGCTCCATGGTAGTAGTTCCTTAGAGACAGAATCATGTGTGGGTCGTCAAAGAGAAAGCTCTAATGCCCTTTTCTTCACAAGCCCAGGAACCAAGGAAGTCTGGAGTTACCAGTTCCCATGTCACATGCAGGGCTCCATTAGCCACAGCCCTAATGCACTCTGAGTGCTCTGGAGCCTGCTATTAGAGCAGCCACCAATTCTGGTCCTCTCATGTTCCTGCCTGTTTTTAAATTTTACGCATGTGATTATACATCATGTCAAACAGACTCTAAAAAAGGACCAAAACCACTAATAAATAAAATTTCTTAAAATGTTTTAAATGTCTTTGTAGATGTCTTAAGAAAGTTATAAATATCGACTGTGTAATTAAATATTAACCGGTTTTTTTTTTTTTTAACTTAAACATTCAATGAATAAAACTAATCTGAAGTTAATCTGAATTCCTTAGCTTTGGAGACAAACAGTAGAGACGCGTCTACGTTTTTGGAGTGTGTGGCAAACCACATGAACAATCATCTTCAAACCACCAGTTATTTGAAACAGCTGCAAATTTTTTTTTTCTAGAAAAATAGGCTGGGATTTAGAGCCTTACAAGGTGAGAACAATTCAGTTAACTGTTACAAAGGAAGGTTCACTTCAACCATTAAACTTCCACTAGTTCCTAACATTCACACAGTAGCACATGAGGATATTTTGGGTATTCAACATGGGTATTTTGGTCCCCTAAGGGGAGGATGTTATGATGTTATGCATTTAAATGTTTTCATGCATATGATACAAAAGACAGTAGACACAACAATAAAATGAACAAGAGACCAAGGCCAAATTTTATTTGACATGAATCCACCATATCTCCAATAGTTTCCAATAGAGTATATCTTTAAAGAAACATGAATTAAAGTGAGGCATGGCCAGAGATAACTGGGCAGATTTGAGTTAATCATGAGAGAAAACATTTACCTTAACAAGGCAAAGAGACATCTGAGAGCCTAAAATTGGGAGAACTTTCTGCTTCCCAAAACACATTTTTTGTGAGGTTAGTTTTTTGTTTGTTTGTAAAAATATTTTTGAAAAACCTACTAAGCAAATACTTTTGATGTCACCACTGTTCCCAGTCGGTGTCCCAAAGTCATGACCTTCCCTCGGAGCGTGCACAGTCTACTCTAGGTAGGTCCTTCTTGATCAGTTAATCCATTTCATCACAGAATTCAGCAGTTCCCACCAACAATATCCTGACCACAGAAATGCCATCCATTCCTTGAAACCATCCTTGTCACCACAATAGCTCATGCATATTCAATATGAGATACGATGATTTCTGGGTGTGAACCTGTGTCCAGGTGTGTGACCTTGGACAATTCTTTTTAAAATAAAATCATTCAACTGAATGATCTCAGCTATCCTCATGTTCTTGTTATCAATATTCTAGTTCTCATTGTATGAACTCTAAATTGTTTCTTTCTAAACTCACACTTAGATGACTTTGTATGTTATTAAGTGTGCACACGCACACACACATACACCAACATTTTAGTGAACCTCAAAATGGGGGAATCACACAAACATACAGACCGCCAAAACAACAACAGCATTTCAATGATGCTCAAAATGAGTGATCCTGGCCTGAAGTAATCTCATTCAAATTCTCAACTGGAGAGAAAAGTGTGAATATATCCTCCTTACTTCTTATGAAAAGCTTGAAAAGCAGACACTCACAAAACCCAATTTTTTTCCATATAAACATTTGCCCTGATATGTAATTTCTTGTTTAAATAAATGTACCCTTAAACCTACAGGAACTTGTCTAGAGTCTACCTAGAGAGTCTGAATACATTCAATGTGAGTCCAAAATGGGGAGGCAATTCTTCAGCGAGAAAAAAATCTAACCCTGATTAATGCTTTTGTATTCCTGAGTCTGGTTGCAAAGGAAGTGTCACAAGGAAAGGGCAAATTCAGGACTGGTGAAATCAGTGCTCCTTGTCAAACAGTGCACAGGGTGGGAAGGGCTGCACGTCACTGACCTGAACAAGCTGCAGAGCCCTGAGAGTGTGCCTCGCTGGCATCTGCTCCCATTGTTGAGCATTAACACGCTAATTCTTTCCAATGCTACCCTTGGTCATAGCTGTGATTCTTACCAGCCCTTCTAGCCAAAACTTGAAGAGAATTCCAAGACCGATGGAGTACCGCTCCACCTGCATAACATGTTGGTCCTTCAGCTCACAGCGAAACCGACATTTAGCCTCTACCCTTGCTAGGACTAGGATGGAGGAGGAAACTGAAGAGAATTTATCTTTGTAGGAAGTAAGTACATCTTGAAGATTTCTCTATGGTTAAAACAAAAATGAAAACATGATTTCTATAAAGGGATACTTATCTGGTCTGATGAAAGGAATAGAGTTTCTCAAAGAGAAGTCCTTGAAAATTACAGAAACAAAACAAAAAACAAGAAATTTAACAACTGGGGGAAAATGGGTATCAACAAGTGACCACACGTAAAGAAAGACAGTGTGTTGCGTTTAACTAACACGTCAGCAAGTTTGCTCTCCAGTGAACTAATCCATTTTAAAGTTGACATCATCCAGCATTATATTAACCTCATCACTATGATAAAGAATCATAGAGAAAACAAGAGGTAATTTGGGAACTGGACCCTTTTCTGACCCTAAGGTTGACTCTAGCCACATTATTTTCTTTCTCTTCATTTGTAAATTAAAATTGAGTAACTCAGCATAACTACGCATTCCGCATTCCTGGGTACTGAACCCTGAACTCGGGCTTGCTGAGCTCTATCACAGCTCCAGTGTGTTCAGTGCCTTCCCCTCACTGTCTCCTGGAGCTAAGGACTAAATACATGGACTTGTACTTGCTAGGAAAGGGCTCCGTCACTGAGCTAAATGCCCAACCATCATATGTTTGGTTTTCTCCTCTTCTTCCTTCCTTTCACTCATTTACGCGAAGGCACCATACTGTAAGCTGGAGGGACCTAGAGCCATGAATCAAGATGCTATCATATCACAACTACAGGTAATAAGAACAATTAAGATGGGTGTGGTGGCACACACCTTTCATCCCAGCACTCGGGAGGCAGAGGCAGGCAGATCTCTGAGTTCAAGGCCAGCCTGGTCCACAAGTTAGTTCTGAGAAAGCAAGGGCTACACAGAGAAAACCTGTCTCAAACAAAACAAAACAAAACAAAACAAAACAAAACAAAACAAAAGAATAATAAATAATTTCAAGTGTGTAGTAAGAGCAGACATACGGAGGCATGCAGAAAGCTGTGTGAACAATAGGGACAGAAAGGAAAACTAGGTGGCTCAAGGTTGCAATGGAGATTTTTTTTAAAGAAAGAGAAGTATCTGAACTGCACAGGAGCAAAGTGTACACTACCACAGTGGCTTCTGTTTCACCAGGAATTAGTATTTGGTGACACTTTTCTGTGCACTGAAAGTGCTGCCTTGACACTGCAAGACTTTGCCTACTGAAACCTAATCACTTCTTCACTCAGGGAAGTGTTTTAAAGGTGACTAGAAGAGACACGGACAAATACATAACTTCTTTTGTTAGGCGGTCTTTATTCTAATCATCTCCAACCAGAACAAATTTTACTTTCGAACTCACATAGTCTAACTTCTTGTTGTAACTGAAATTTTCCAAATTTTCTTTACTTAGAATTAGGCATTCATTAAAATTAATTTTTTTTAGGTTTCATTAAAATTATGAGCCAAAACCATCTAAAGTGTAAACTCCTATCTGCCAAGCTCTCCATAGGAAATGTTCAGTAACTGAAAAAATACAAATCACTATAATTAATTTCTAGAAACAATTACAATAAGAACTCTCAGAATGAAAACTAGTAAGGAAGCCATCTGCAATTAACATTTTATTTGAAGAAGTATTAATGGCATATTTTTGTGCTTTCAATGAATCTGTATATTTGCAAAATAGTCCTTAAAGTACTTTGTGTATGAAATCTTACATAAAATTTGAATTTCTGCTTTAATAAATAAAAGGTCATGAGTTTTTTAGTATACCTCTCCACAAAATAAATTCTTTCCTATGAAGTTCTACCTTCTAACATACTTTCCTACAGAGCTCTATTTGCCCAAGGGCATCTCTATCTATCTGGTTTTGGTCTCATCTTCCATTCTCTGTTTTCTTCACTCTAGTAATTTTGACATTCCCTTGATCTCTGCTATCTTTGCTGCAAAAGCTCTCTCCTATAAGGCTATATAGGTCTTTTATTTTCCCTATCCTTACTTGAGTAAGACACACAGGACATTAAAACCATTAAAAACACTTAATGTAATTAATTAAAACAACAATTTAGAAACATATACACAAAATGGTTACTACTAACCAATATTTTCCATCACCTGAATGAACAAAACAACTGACCGCCCATCAAACACCCTGTAATTTATGTTGGCAATTAAGTAAAAAGTGTTTCAAAAAACTCAGAGGTCAGCTTCCATTGCTGAGACTCGGTTCATTCTGTGGCCCAACCCCAGCAGCAGTGAGTACACTTCCAGCTAACCCAGGATGTTTTCTTGATTCAACCATGGTAGCAAGTTTATCTCGTTTGCTATTGGTATAAAATACGATTACCATTGATCTCTACAGGGTCACACACAGTTTTAAGGTGATAGAATCTTTGAAAAATACTCTCAGGCTTGAAGGAAGTCACATCTGTTTCGCTTCAATAGAATCAGCAGGATTAACTTGTTTAATGTTCTTCTGATACTTTTTCTACTTTTTAGATACAATATTCATATATCCCAGGTCAAATGTTTATAAACTAGTGCTAAGATACTATTTCGTGAAAAAAAAAAAAAAAAAAAAAAAGCAGCAAGGTCCTAATTAAAGAACTAAATATTAGCTGGTTACAAAACTACTGTCCGGAGTATGTGTTTTGGTCGTTCATCCAGGAAAGGTAATAAGATGTAACCACATACCTCCTTTAGCCACCTCTAATTTTTAACAACACCATCCACTTTTTAAACAGTTAAACAACTTTCGGAGTGCTACTTTTATTCGGGGGTGCTTTTTGTTTCTGTTTTGGTTTTCCACTTTGCAGCTCTACAGAAGAAAATATACAAGCAGGCCCTTGCAGGGCCCACACTCTACATAGAACAACTGAAGTACTATTCCTAGACAGGAAAACCAATGCCATGGTTAACTAAAAGTTAGTGGACTCTCTGCTTCTTACTAAATGTCATAAATTGAAGAAGTTATCATCAATTGCCCACCAAAGTTAATTCCCAATTATAAGAAAGGAAGAACCACATGGGTAGATAGTACATTCAACTTTTGTTTTGTTTTGTGTATATGTGGGGGTTGTTCTGTTTGTTTGAGACAAGGGTTTCTCTGTGTAGCACTGGCTATCCTGGAACTCACTCTGTGAACCAAACTGGTCTTGAATTCGGGGATCTGTCTGCCTCTGCCTCTCAAAAGCTGGGATTAGCAGGGACTCTTATGAAAAAGGAGAATGGGGTTAGAAGAACTCAGAGGGGACAGGAGATCCACAAGGAGACCAACAATATAAAAAAAAAAAAGATCTGACCCCAGGGGGTCCTGCAGAGATTGATGCATCAACCAAGGACCATACATGGAAAGGACCTAGACCCCCAGCTCATATGTAGCCCATGGCAGCTCAGTCTCCAAGTGGGTTCCCTACCCAGCAGGTCAGTCTCTGATATGAACTCTATTTTCTGCTCTTTGATCACTTGCCCCTGGTGGGGTGGCCTTATCAGGTCACAGAAGAAGAGAATCCAGGTCAGATAGTAGGGTAGGAGGACTCCCTGTTTTCAGTGGACTAGGGGAGGGGATAGGGTAGAAGAGGGAAGAAGGGTGGAACTGGAAGGAGATGAGAGGAGATGATTGTATCTCACAATCAGGATACAAAGTGACTAAATAAAATATAAATTAATTAATCAATTAAAAAAAATAAGTGCATTCCACTGTGACCCAGCAAATTTTTGTTCGTGTTGTTTTTGAGACAGGATCTTTAATATGTACATCAAGTTGGGCTTGAACTCAGAGTTCTGCCTGACTCTGTCTCCTGAGCACTGGGATCAAAGGTATGTACCACCTTGCCTCACCTCAACTTCTTATTGATATAATTACAGTAAATGAGATATTTAGTCTTTGACAACATTAATAGAACAAAAAATATACTGAGCCCAAATATCTATCAAACTCTTAATACGGAAAGAAGAAACAACTATGGAAAGTTCACTTCAAGTTTACAAAGAAGGCAATAACTTTGGGGTTTTTGTTTTGTTTTTTTGTTTGTTTTTGTTTTTTCTGAAATCTACTATGAGTAGGGCACCATGCAAAACAGCAGAATATACAGATAAACAAAAATGTGCATTTGCCCTCAAGGACAGAATTTTTTAGGTGAGCTTGCTTGTTCTCTACTGTCACAGAAATCCAGATTTGTTCAAACATACAAGTAAAGCGTATGCACCCTTTGTGCAAACAGTTCCTTGATTTTCCTATACACAAGGTAATTCCATGCAAAAATCAATATTTGTCCCATTTTTCAGCACACGCATACCTCCTGGACAAGTGCCAGGCACAATGGACAGTGCCGAGACAATGCAGATGAGTAGGACCAAATCTGACCCTTCCGAAGATCACAGTACAGCTCTCATCAGACATGTTTACTTACCCTCACTTCACGTGGAAGAGCCGTCTTGGAAATAGCAGATTATTTCAACACATCCGTAGATTGCTAGCCCCTGGCAGTAAAAGCTCAGCGTGTGCATTCAGAACATTTTTTGTTGTTGTTGTTGTTGTTGTTTTTACTTCTTGGTACCCTATGGCCTGTGGATGGGGGACTTCAAGGAGAGCCTGCCACGACAGTCTGTTATTGTTACCAAGTCCATGCTTTCTCTATCAAACAATGAGGTTGTTGCCCTGACCTCATGTGATCTCAGGTTCAATTGGAACATAAATAAATGACAGAAGTAACATATTTAACAACCATAGGATACATTTGAAATAATTTTAAGCCCATCTAAGTTGTGATCAGTTCAGTGACTTAGGCCTGTGAAGAAATCCCATCTTGAAACATTATTGCAACCATTATTGTGGAATTCACTTTCTGATTTTGATATATTGAGTTCTTTTCTTGCCTCTTCTTACCCATAGATGTATAATTTGAGTCTGCTGTATTCTTTCAAAGGAAGAATTGGCAGGGTGGTTGCTGTTACTTAGGATAAGTATGTAATCTCTTTGACTTTCTTTTGTTGGGCAAACTGCCCAGTGAATATCAATTTTTTTAGAGCTACAAATATGGTTTTAATAGATTCACAGATTTTAAATTATTATAATTCAGAGCACGTCTCTCCCAGGGTGAGCAAATAATTCATAACAATCCATGTAGATGCAAAGGAGATGACAATTGATCAATCTGTATGTGAGTATACTGACAGAGTTACTGCTCCTCTTTTCTTTACAAACCCTCCCCCCAACACTCATGCAATTTTCACATGGAAAGAAATGCCTGTCTATGGGAGTTCAAATTAGTCATAATATCCACTTTGGGGACTGAAGAACACTTACTGTAAATCAGCCACTCAGAAACCACACTTGACATATTTTGGTTATAATATAACTGTAAGTTGCATAATATTGTATGTATTGATTGGCTCTTGAGATTATAATGGAAAGCAACTGCCATACATTGAAAGTGACCAACCACAAGGCAGAAAAATTGTTCCTGAAGATCCCACAGACAGTCATTTTCCTTATAATTTAAACCTCCTTGTCCTCTACACAGTATCCTCTAACACACATATATAATTAAGACTGTATTTTTTACCCTGAAGGGCTTTGACCTCACACCAATACATGTTCATCTCCCTCATGCTCAAAGAAAGTTCTAGCAGAGTAAACTGAACTTCTTTAATGAAGCAGTGACATGTCTTCTGAACCAGAGAAAGAACAAGTTAGAAAAACAACCTTCTGGGAACAATTCCCAGACTGAATGAGTAAGGTAAAGCACCTATAAAACCATAATAAAATCTGCCTTTTCCGGTGTTTCTCCATTCAGCAACTTTGTCTTCAAAAATAAAGTAACTGGAGAAATGTTAATATGTAAGATGCTCTCTGTGTTCTGGACTTGGAATGTGTGTCTTCTACCTTCCTGCATGAATGGAGAACATACTCTCCTCTGCTCCAGTACAATCTCTCTCCTCTAGTATCATCATCTACTTCTTTATAAACAAGAACAGCCAGAACCAAGTCAGGTAGCACACAGTGAGAAATCAAGGTCAGTTACTTATAAAGAGCAAAAAGTGTTAAGAAACCAGCTGTGTTTCCAAATGGAAAACTGATGTCATTTCATTGCCTCTGCATGATCTATCATAATGATTGTCCTCATAATTTGGGGACCATGACTCTAATATGAAAGCTTTAGCTATAATAAAAAAAATACATATAATAATTATGTGACTCTGCTGCTTCTGTAAGAAACTGGTTTCTAAAAGACTTTTTTATTTTTGGACAAACAGGTAATAAATTGTGCATAGTGTTTTATTCCACTGGGCACTACTCTTTAGTTTCTCTAACCCTTCCTCAACTTTATCTTGTGTCGTGGCTCAATAAAAGCATTAATTGTACCTTCTGAGGTTGCAGTGACCGTCTGGAAAACTACAGTGAAAGTTTGGGCCCATCCTTTAAACTCCCAAAGAATCAAATCACCTGGTGGCAGAATTTTGCTAAATAATTCTACTTTTAAGCAAAAATTATATATATGTGTATGTATGTATGTATATTAGCTGAAAACATCCTATATTCCAGAATTAAAAACAATGGAATATACTTGGGATGATGTCGGTGGATGTGTACTGTCGTGTGAATAAAGTAGTGACTTGTGTCATAATCATGATTACCCTGGTACTAACATGAATAGTCAGTAGTCCAAGAACTGCCCCAAATTACAAGGAGAAATACAAACAATTCTTTCATATAGTGAAGTGGTGGTTCAAACTGTAACTGAATTTACCCATGTAAAACATTATAGCTCCTAGGGTTGTAGAGCAGCAAATGTTTCAGAGCTCTGCTTATGAAACAAACTGAAATCAACACATGGATTCCCACGAGCTTTTGATCTTCTCCATTTCATTTCCTGTTCCAGGTGCACTAGCCAAGGCTGCCACTGAGAGCTAACCAGCCACATCACGTAAAGCCTGTCCCGTGTCCTTATCATTCCAGACAATCACAAGTATGCAGTGTTGTTGCTTAGAGGGCCACAGTAATTAACACAACTGAGAGCCAATGAGTAAACATTTTTCCATTTTATGTTCTGAGAGACATATTCATGATGTGCCTCTGAAGGCCTTATTGAAAATAAGCACCAATCATTAGATGTACTGATCACCTCAACACTCATCTTTACACTGTTTTTCCAATCTCCCATTTCTTCTCCAAGCTGTTTCCTAAACAAAGACACTTCATAGAAGTTAATGTCATGATCTGTCTAAGAAGGACACAGGCTAAATCAACTTTCAAAGGAAATACTAAAATGAATGGCTAAAATAATATCAAGTGCATCAAAATGGAGGAAGAGATGGGACAATGACATAATTCATAGTAAAGAAAAGCACATGGAATTAGGAAAGGAGGAAGCACAGGAAGGTTAGATTTTTCACATGCAGAAATGGAGAGCCTATGGAGAAGGCACACATCAGAAAAACTCAAGGTGTTTATACATAGAGTCTTAACCACATACTGTTTTTTGCCTTTGTCAACAGGCATCTATTTGGCTGATGACACATCTCAGGGTTTTTCATGGGCTCAGTCATTCACATCACTGCCAGGTGGGAACATACAGCTCCATGTCGTTTTCTCACGGTACTTTAAAATCTCTGTCCTATCAGATATAAGAAGCTGGCTCTGGTCAGGAGGTTGAAAAGTGCAGCTGGCCCACAGTTAAGTCACCTCTTCGACTCAGAATTCCCTGTTGTACCACATGCCTGGGTTCCAGTCAACAGACACCCTAACTTTAGTATTTGTTGGATACAGAGTATCTTGACAGGCCTCCAGAAAGCACACTCAAAACCCAGCAAACCTATCTGCAAAGTTTCACAGTAGCTTATGACCTAAATAGTATAAGCAAGAAAGTAATAGTGAAAAGTGTGTATGAACACATGTAATGTGAAGTCTTACATCACTTTTTCTCATTAAGCAAACTCTAGCAAACAAGTTATGGGTGACTTGTCTTTAGTTTTTTTCTTTGTAGTTACTGATTCCCAAAACCACAGATATACACTGCTAAGAGTCAGGAATATTGCTATGACACGATAAATGACACACATGAAAATGAGAACAATATGTCTAAATAAGACAACCAAATATTTGATTTAAATGTTTTGGCCAGTAAAGAAGTCAGTATCCCAAATTTTAAAAAACTTCTCAATTGAGATTGCATCAAATCTTTCATAGCTGCCCCATGCCCAATCCTTAAAGGACTGTTCTGTTTCTATCCTCTCTATGAGATTAATTAGGAACAACAAATTCTAATCACTAAGCTCCACTCATAAAATATTTTTGAAGAGAAAATTACATGTCTTTTTTTCTTCCAATTTATTTGTAAAATTATTGGACAACATAAAAGAATGCCAAGGACAGTCAGGCAAGCTGAGAAAGAGGCCAGTTACAATCAGATCTTTACTTTCCCCAAAGCAATGTTTTTATCTTATAACATGAAGAAATCAACTCAGGAAGTCAGGGGAGGGGAGGAGAAATGGGACCCAGAAACAAGAAACTAAGGAAAAGTTATACATCAAATGCTAAATATCAACACAAACAATTGAACATTAACAAGATTCCTCCTTGCATTTTTAAAAGTGTTTATCTTCTGTTTCGTAGCTAACAGAGATGCATTCATTTTCATACAAAAGATAAGGAATGGTCATTTCTTGGGTAAAGAATAGACTTATGTGACTAATAGTTATAAACAAAATTCTTTTGTACATCAAAGAAAAGGAGCCTACTGTTTATTCAAAAAATTCCTAATGGGTTCATGTATTAGTAAAACTTTCTTTTTATTTGAGACCCAGCAGCATGGCACAGTGTGGCTAAAGACAGCAGGTAGCTCTGATAATGAACTTTGCGAGTTTTGAGAAGATAATAACTGAAGGCAATTTGTTCTTCCGGGGTCAGTAGATTACTGGTTCAAAAGAAGAAAAATCTCTAGGGATATTTTGAGATTTTAAAATAAAATAAGAAAGAAAGCCAGACATACACAAAGGAGTGGGGGGAGGGAATCTGGCTAATTAAAATTTCCAGCTCTATTGCTGTTCTATATATACAAATCCGTCAAGAAAGGCCTGCAGGATCAGACCTGTCTGAGAAAAAAGTATACCATCATCACATTAATTGTATTATTACTTCATAATGCCAACCAGCCAGGTTTATACAGAAGAGATTAAATAACAAGATAACCTTATAAACAATGCTCATTTCACCAGTGTACCAAGTAAGTTTGATTTATATCACTGACTGTTCTTCTAATTAATTTATGCACCCACGTGCTTTAATTTACACAGACAGACACCTACAGTGAGGTAGAGATAGCCTTTTTTTTTTTTTTTAATGTCTTGACCTTTGAGCTGGGTTCATGTTTAGTCTTCTCAATGTTTTTAGTAACTCAAAAATGAAGAAACTGTTAAGGCCCTGCATTAAGGTTAAGCATGAGGAAAGAAAATGCTTTATCAAATTAAATATCTATTATCCCGTCAACATTTATGTTTAATTTCAGTTGGTATAACTTCACCTAAACTTGCAAGTAAAGTTGCTCCTCAAAGTTCTGAGTCAACCAATAAATCAACCAACCAACCAACCTCTTTCTCTCAAGTTCACTTCATAATCAGCATCAATTAAAAAAAAAAAAAAACAAAACTATGCATGTTTTAATGTAGCTTCTACTGACAGAGCAGAGGGAAAAGACGGCTAATTTTAAAACATGATTTTTGCTAATATTAAGGTGTTGAATAAAAATTTTAGGCTGTCTTCTGGGCACTCACTTATAAAGCAAAGATCACTGATCACCATTTAAAATATAAATGGAGAAAATCCATTGGTAGGAGAAGACTGATCATCATCTCCATTTTCTTAGGTGAACAACAACACACCACCTCAGAATCAGACCCATTCAAAGTATAACATAATGACATCAGCTCATGCTTCAAAACTTTAAAACCACACTGTAACACAGTACCCCAGTGTCAGCATTATTTTAATTCGGCCATTTTACAACTTCTATGGATAGTTTCAGTGTGGGGATGAGAATGTCTGTTTACATATTTAATCGGGGAAAAAAAAAGGCTTTTTTTCCTCTTTGTTATAAAACTTTTATTTATATAAGTGATCAACGTTTATTTGTAAAACCTCAATACAATAACAGATGTCAACTACATTATATGTTTTTGATTATAAACTCCTAAAGGGCAGAGACCCTATCTGTTCAGCTCACATTTTATAGGATGCAAACACAGTACCAAACCCAAAAAGGCACTTAAAGATGTTTTTTAAATAGTAACAATGATTTCAAGGGAACTTAGTCTCCCTCTATGCTGGCACTCACTGAACATTAAAGAAGACTTGTGTTCTCAGGCAATTCCTTTCTTCATGTATCTGCAAATGTCACTTTGCTTTTGAAACAGGAATCACTTACATGTGACTATTTCTACTTCATGTTTCAGAGGTAGCTTTTGAACAACATTAACTGACACTAGAAAGACAGACAGAAAAAAAAAATTAAAAGGCCAGACCTAAACATTCTATGCCTTAGCATGACTTCAGCACCTCTCACATCTCATGCAAGAAGATGTGAATTTTTTTTTCATGGAAAACATGCCAAGATTGCTACTAGAGTGCTTAAAAATGAAGCCTCTTGAATTTTTCCCCCACCACTAGATTCAGGTATGACTGATATCTGCATTTTTAATGTTCTTCTGGTTCTCATGGAACACTGGGGAAATTGGCTATATAATTTAGATTTTAAAGTTTAGAACAAATCATGTAACATTTACTAATTGCTATAGGAATAAAGAAAAAAGCAGGCAGATGAAATCACCTAGCCTCTGACCAACAGTGAAGAGAGTTGAGAGGATTTGGGCATAAGTCTTTTAAAGTTTCTTGGCCACAGCTTCTAAATACTTTTCTTAAGAGGAAAATATTGGGTTTTTAAATTCATAATTTTTACTTGTAAAAATTTAAACAATAAGGAAAATTACTGAGTCCTAAAGACGCTAATATACAACTTTATTGTACTGTTTAAAAAAGCAAAATATTTCCTTTGCTTTTACAAGAAACAGGAAGATTTGTATGTTCTAATATAAAGTGACTTACTCCAACCAAACATTCAAATGGAAGATAATTAGTAATCCTTATAGCTATATAAGGTACGGGTTTGTAGTATAACATACCTATTAAAACCCATGCCCATGTACAAGCCCTCTCAAAATATCAAATTCTCTAATGAAGGTAAAAATTAAAAACTTTCTGTTTCTCTTTATTACCTCCTTTTTGCATGAAACTGCTGTGACATGGCTCAAGAAATCACACCCCTTACTCAGCATTTCTAGTCACAAACATGAACAGCTTATGTCAACTCCATCACCTGAATTCAAACACTCTCTCATCCTAACAGCCATACTAAGAAAGAAAAATGTAAAGTTGATTCCACTCATAATATAACTGAAATATTAAAATTCAACCTATATAAATCCATGACTTTAATGATATTTAAGCAGGAAGAGCAACAACAGCAACAGGAAAATAATAAAGAAAAATGTCTGAAATATATAAAAGCATCTAATGCATATCCTGACAAAATGTAAAAGGAGGATAATGGAAAGGGAAAAACTTTACATTCATTCAACAAATTTTCTTTATTTACTAACAAATTTCAATTGCTGAAGACACTATCATTTTCTTGATTTTTAAAAACAGATTCACAGAGTATACCAAGTAAAAATAAATGAAAATCATCATCTTATTCAAATTTTTCTGTCAATTTTGAATTCCTATGGTAAAAGGATAACTTAAAATTATTTTAAGTTACATAATACTTAAATATCCAAGATACATATATCTTCCTGAATTTTTTTCTCAAATATTAACTTTTTGGTGATAGAAGCTGGTGAAAATATTCACAGCATAACAAGAGTAGATTTTCTGCTCTGATATGCCATATAAAATGGCTTTACATACTGACACTACCTCCCCCTCTTGATCCTTCCAGCAGTGAGAAGCAGCACCACAGAACTAAAATTTTCCTATTTTGTTTCATCAACTAAAATGAAATCCAGAGATTAAAAACACACAGAGGCCATATCCTACAGGTTGTTCTTTTGGATTATGAGCAAGTCTGAAGTCAAGGGCTTCTCCACCAACACCCTCCTGTCAGAAGAAGGCAAATGTTCACCTGAACCTGCTAACTCCTGAAAGATGCTGACCAATAACAGTTTCACTCACAAACAGAAGAGACTCAATTAATATCCCATATTCCTTCTTAAACGTCTTTATGACATTCATTTACATTTCTAAACCCACCAACAGTCATAAAACTTTATGTATTAATGCAATCTTAATTTTACATGTTTTTTTTTCCCCCAAAATAATCGTGGACACCAATCTCTTCAGTGGCTGCAGGTAAACTCTACGTATGAAATGGAATTGTAGATCGCTTTGGTGAAGGGTGGGAAATGAGAGCAAGATGTAAAGAGAAGCAGATTCAAAAGGGCAAAATTTTAACGTGAAAATACAGGAAAGGAAAAGAGAGCATGGAGAAAGCACAAAAGACACACGGCTGGACAAAAAGAAAGGCAAAGAGGTAACCAAGAGGCGAAGGAACAGAGCAAGCGAGATAAAATATTTGCAGTGAATGGCTCTTCTCCAAAGCTTGTCAGAGCTTAAGCCCAACGCCTGCATCTTGTTTTCTGACAGCGAATACCTCTCCATTTTTTTTCAGTAATGTTTTTTTATACCTAGGCAGTCTCATTTTACTTTTCAATTTTTATGTTAGTTTGAAAGAAATGTTCAAAATTTGAGACTTTGTTCATATGTATAGCAATAACTTTTATTTTAGAAATGTATTTTGGCACCTACGCACCACTGCTCAATTCACTGCACAAAACGTCGGCGATTCTCAGACCTTCCAAAAGCTGACAGTCTCGCCCTTCTGAATCAGACGTGCCTGGTCTACGGTGCCTGAGAATCACGTGTGAAGTCAGTGCAGTCTGATGGCTAGTCTAATCCGAACTCTGCAGTGAGGCTCTGCAGGAGGGGGAAACGTACACCTCGAACCTGGCCAAGAGTGCAGCCGTGCCGCCTTTACCTGCTGACTTGCTCTTCCCACCCACACACCTACTGCTCGCCACTGGGTGTGCATTCACCACAGTCTACCCATACCTTCTCGGCATACCACCAACCTGGTGGTGCTCTTGTTCATGTCCAGCCTGCAAATCCAAACATTTTGCAGTGCACTTCAGCACACCTACCAAAAAACCCTTCCTATAAAAATTCATCATCGAGCATACCACTTTTGCTGTATCGATCCTACAAACTGTAACTCTGGGAAGTGGCTCAATGCCGTGTCATCACCGCACAGCAACTTGTTTCATTTACAGTATCTGTTTCACTTCTACTCATGAGCTAATATAATTCAATT
Organism: Meriones unguiculatus; assembly: GCF_030254825.1. Classification (NCBI taxonomy): domain Eukaryota; kingdom Metazoa; phylum Chordata; class Mammalia; order Rodentia; family Muridae; genus Meriones; species Meriones unguiculatus. The sequence goes on from NC_083360.1 coordinate 63,812,181, forward strand.
TTTTTTAACTGCACACAGGCTGCTAGACACATGTGCATGGCAAATGGAATCTGAACTTAGCTTAACAGCCTCATTTATTCCTGATGGTTTAAATTATTTCATCACAATTAATGACACCCCCTCAGCTTCCTGTGCAGCACTGCCAGATGTTCAGAGACCACAAAGCCACTCTCTTCTTTGACGGCTGGTGACAAGTTGTCCTCTGAAGGACATTCCCTAGGTGCACAGCCGGATGACACCTCCATTGCTTAGCACCTCTCTGCCTCCCAGAGTAACTACAGTGAGGAAAAAGCAGGAAGTCACGAGAAACCAGCACACGCATTAGTTAGGGCAAATTCTGTGAAGTGCTATAAACTTGGGAGGAACTTGGCTCCTGCTGGAGTCCCTAACCTTGCTGTTTAGGAAAGACCTCTGCCTCTACCTTCTCCACACTGGTATTTACTGATCGTATGGAGTCCCACGATGGCATTGGTCCCAGAGGATGGCAAAGAAAGATCATAGTGTGAACTTTTCCTTCCTCGCTTTGGGTAATTTTATTTTGACAAGTACCTTGTTTTTAAGAATGAACAATTTGAAATTACTGTCTCTGTCTTCAATCATGACTATCCTCTATTCTATTCAATAAAAATGTTAAACAGAAATACATTTTAGCAACTCTGGCTTTACCCTATTTACTTAGGTGTAGTGGGGGGTTTTGTTGTTGCTTTTGTTTTTCCAGGGGCTACTGGGGTTGTTTACTTTTGTCTGTTATATTATTTCATTAATTATTCTTAAAAGACATATTGAAAAACAAAGTTCCTCTTTCCTGTTCTGAATGTGATGCCTGACCACATTAATAACAACAATAAAAAGTCTTAGTGTAAAAATTCAGAGATATCTGCTGTATTCTTCATTTGAATTTCATGCAAAACAAGTTCATGTAAAAACAGAAATCACAGGTAGCTAAGAAGGTGGCAGAAATAAACACACCGGCATGTTTACAATAAGAATTCAATTCATGGCTCTGATTTGGAAAACATTTCCATAAACTAGAGAACATGTGGCAGACATTTTATGGATTATTTTTTAAATGTTTAAAAAAAATGCCCTGATCTTATTCAGGGAATAAGGGGCCTTTTCGTTTGCCAAAAAGTGTAATAGGAAAACAGAAAGGCCACCTGTGTCAGCCCACCCTATAGCAAGAACATGAGCTATACGGGCATCTTAGAAACTGTTTTCGAACTGAGATGAGAAAAAAAATCAGTATCAATACAGATTCTAAACAGATGCAAAAGGCCTCTGTGCATGTTAGTGATTATGTGTGTGGCCTCCCCAACCCAGCTAATTCCACATGCTTCCCAAACTCAGTACACTTTTACAAGCTACTTGTGATTGAAACTACAGCCTCCTATAGAGCAACTTAAACAATGAATTCCAACACAGGGAAAACAAATCAAGTCAAACAAGGTGACTTTTCCACACCTGGGATGGACTTTTTTTTTTTAATCTTAAATGACTGTTGTATTTTACACAGCATTCAACGTTTAGTTTTTGTATATTAAGTCCTTTCCTGGGGTGTCCTGTGAAATGGAATGTCTTTCTCAGAGCTGAGGGGCTGTAGTGGTTAACACTCTTTATAGCCAGCAGACAATAGTAATCTCTTAGCACTCAAGGAGTTTCATCGAATTTTCCCTGGACTGAGACTGAGAGGTAGATAAAGAAAATAAACAACTAATTTCATACAGTGAAGTTCAGAGAGTGTCATATGGACCTCATTCTGTTGTCTCGGAATACTTTATCTGAGGGGGAAAGGAGCTAAGTAAACTTTAAACTCTCATGTAGGGATGTATTGCTTGTGTGTCCCTGGCAGATGTGGAAAGGAGATGAAATGGGCAAGGGAGAATCAAATATCCTTTCACTGCAGGTTTGCTGAGGGAAAGAGCACTGCAAAGATTTCACATCTGGCAATCATTTGTCAATAGCTGGACAGAGAACGGCAGGAAACTTTCTGGCTCTTGGATAAGATGAAAAGACAAAACCATCTCTCTCTCTCTCTCTCTCTCTCTCCTCTAACACACACATGCACACAAACGAACACACACACACACACAAATACACAAGGACTACTACACTTATGCTCGGCCACGGCTACCACCACAACCAAATTTAATGACCTTCAGATCTACTCTACTCCATGGTAAAAAACATGCAGTCACTTGACTTGTTAAAGCTGCAGTGTGTGTACATATTTCAAATAAACCCCAGGGCTGATGTTAGAAAATCAAAATCAGTCAAGCAGAGACCGCCTGGTACTTTGGGCAGGAGTCCTTGCGGTTTTAGTCAATAAACAGAATCTGAATGAAAGACACCACAGTAACTAGACAGTAACGTTTTGAACAGCTCTTAACCTGAAGGGAGGTGGGGGAGGAGAGGATAGGATGGTGCACTGGTGACCAGGGACGGAAGGCCACCAGTCCACTCCAAGCTGAGTACCTGCAATGTGACTGCTCAGCACACAGTCATGTGTTGTTTATAACAGACAAGCAAACAAAAAAAAATGGAGAGAAAATAACATTACATGGGGTGTTATATAAATAAGTGAACCTGCAGAGGTATTTTAACAATCAGTTAAAACTATCTAGTAAGGTGGTAAGGGAAACCTGTCTCTACATGCTTCACACCGATGCCCTACAGACAATCTGCGGGGTGATCACCTTTGTCCCGGTGGGTTCATCATACAATAAACAAAGTTTTCAAGAGACCCCCGTGCCACATTAATTAAGTTCTCCAGAACCACAGGGAGAGAAATCTGCTTGCAGTGATGCGCAGGCTCCGGGGGCTTGCTTCTGCTTCGCCCTCACGCTGCATCTAACCAGCGGTGGCTGCTGCGGCGGCGGCATCCCTGCGACTCCGTGAATGAATGCTGCAGGTTGTTTAATAACCTGGCAAATTCACAGTAGCTTGTCAAATTATTACAGGAACGGTGTCATCACTAAACAAGCCTGATCACGGTTAATTACAATGCAGACCAGAGAGCAGCCACAATTGTTCATTAATTACAGGAAGCACCTCATTTAAATTTTATGGAAATTTACACTTGCACCCCGGTATGTCTGGAAAAAACACACACAGAGAGAGGGAGAGAGAGATCCTTCACGCATTCACAGAAGAAAGGAGTCTGTGGTTTATGAAACAGCACAGTAAATTGTGTCTAATCTGGTATTGAAATATTGTTCATTATTTACTCTAATTTTCTAAGCACTTCAATGGTGAAAAACACCAAGTCAAAGCTCACATCGTGAACTCCCAAGCAAGAAAAGAATGGCCAAATTAACCTGAACAACTCAATCCCTGATGAGATGCTGCTTGGCTAAAGAAGGTAACTTTTTTCTGGTATATATTACGAAGGGTCTGTCCTAGAAGGACCACTTCCTAGAAGGCAATTGTGCAGATATACAGTCCAGTGCTGTTATTTGCCAATTAAGCTCCCAAGCTAAGCAGAAAATGGCCAGCTTCACAAGTACTTCAGAAACCACTGAGGAAAATAAGCCAAGACATAAACTGAACTGACTTTCTAGCTACTGGGCTATCAAACATATTAACCCCAAAACACAACAGATACCTTTGCTAAAGTCAATCCAGGCTCAGACTTGTAGGTCAGTTACTAAAGACCAAAGATACAAGGATAAGTATCAGGAATCTCAAAATCATTAAGCCATGAATCTGCTAAGACAGCTGAAAATGTAAGAATAAAAGGCAAGGGTTTAACAAGAAGTGAAAGACAGAAAGAGGCTTCACCAGCCATGAGAACTTAAATCAACTAATGTACAAAAACTAACCCGTACATGAGAGTTTTCCCTAAATGTAAACTCTTTGTAAAATAGAATATAAGCAATGTATTGCTTCTAAACTGAGCTTCCCTGGTGGTTACACTGAGAATCATGAGGCCAGGCAGCAACCCTCTAGCCTTGACAATGCCTGGCACTAGAGAAAAGCCTAAGACCAAAGCAAGAAAAAAAGTAGATGGCTCTGGCAAGTTCTGCAGTGAATTCCTTTAAGTCCACAGCTCTTTCTCTCACATAAAAAGCGGAGCAATCTAAACACCATGACAATAATGAATGAGATGAAGCTTAAAAATACTCCCAGAACAGTTAGCTGGTAAAGAACAGATTGAGTTTATTGTAACTGACATAATATGGCCAAAATAGGTATTACTAAAATGTATGAAAGCCAAATGCAGGGGAAGAAAGGAAAAGAGAAGAAAATGGTTTGTGTTCCAGCTAATTCACCAATCTTTCAAGAGACTTAATTTTCCTCTTCAGTCTACTAAATAGTGTTACAGGAAGAAGGAACTAGTAATGTGATCCCTTTCGTTACTTTGTGAAAGACTGATTTTCTTTGCAAAACCCATAATGATTTGTCAACCATACCGTTTGCCTACAACCAGAATTTCACTAAACTTGTACATATACTTCTTCCCTCTGTAATTATGCCAAGATAATATGCTAAATAAATATTTTTACATTTTATTGTAAACTGACATTGCAAGCCCATTTTCTTCGTACTATAACTCAAAATTGGAAACAGATTATTCAACAATCCACACAGAGTGGCTGTTGGAAAAACATCCCCATGTCATGCCAAAGGTCAAAGATCAAGATACTCCCCACAAAAAGGCTTTTGTCATCTTGCATTTGTATGTCACACACACCATGAGTTTTCCAGAACTAGTGAAAGCACGATCATGACTTGAATGTGTCACACCTGCTTTTCTACTGTGCCCCATCCATACACCAACCAGACAGTACCAGCTTGGGACACAACGAAGCTCAGGTGGTCTCCTCGCAGCCAAGAGCAGGTGTGCAAGAGATGGCCCGCCCCCTTTGGTGCTTTAAAATCAGAAGACTCCCCACCTTACCTTCACTCCCACTACACAGAACTCAACTGTAAAAATTGTTCACTTTTATCATGTGCTGCATCCAAATTAGAAAAAAAAAACCCACAAAACTTTAAGACTGCACTCAACATACTTATTCTGTAAAATCTAAAAAATGGTGCCAGGTTGAAACTCTGAAAAAAATTGGGTTTATTCATGCCATCCATGTTTAAACTTCAGCCTGTACATTGTAATGGCAAAAACATCCCTCAAAAGCACACAGAAGCAGGGGTATTCTTCATCGTCTTTATATTTTTATTTTGCTATATACCAAGATAGGTCTAATGTTTCAAGGCACACAAAGTGAACTAAAATCCAAGCCAACACTTGTAGGAAAAATGTACTTTGCCCACCTTTCCCAACGCACTAAGAAGATACTTACTGTTAAGTGTTGCTTTTCTTATTAAGTACCAAGGTTAAATTATTTGCCAAAGATTCATAGCAACCTATGTCAGCCTTCAGGGATCAGGATTTTTTTTTTTCCTACTCCATAGTTCATCTCTTGCATGGATCAGGGGATGGATGGATGGATGGATGGATGAATGGATGGGTGTATGGATGGATAAATGGATAATAATTTTCTCCCATTTATAGACAACTCATCTTTACAAGGCCCTTTTGCTACTTATTTGCTACATCGATCCCTCTTTACACTTCTCTCAAGGGTTGGCATCTCTTGATACCACTGATACCACTAGCCTCCAGGGATCATTGCTTCTGCCATACCACCCCCAGCTAATAAAACAGTAAGACTCCAACCTGGACTTCCAGCCTCTGGTCTGGCTCCTCCAGGTTTGGGCAAAAGTCTGCACCCAGCACTCTGCCAGCACATGCCAGTGGAACCTGAGGGGATATGGCCAGGTTAGATGCTGGGTATGGAGTCTGCACAAAATCACACTACACCCAGACAGAAGCAGGGACTTCCTAACTGCAGATCTGAAAAAGGCCATGATGACCTGACACACACCTGACATCTGCCAGGACAAATATACTGAAAATACATGAAACTTAGCTCATCAACTATGGAAAGGCCATTATAAGGAGAAAAGATATGTCCTGGCACAGGGGCACATGCCTGTAATCCAAGCACTGGGGAGGCAGAGGCAGGCAGATCTCTTTGAGTTCATGGCCAGCCTGGTCTACAATAGGAGTCCAGTACAGCCAAGGCTATACAGAAAAACCCTGTCTCAAAAAACAAACAGAAGAAGAGGACTAGGAGGAGGAAAAAGAGGAAGAGGAGAAAGAGGAGGAAGAAAAGATACACATCAATTCTGCCCTCTTGGCCTCAGCCCCACATTTACATAACACAGCACAAAATATCCATAACAGGAAGAAGAGGAGTTAAAAAGGAGAGAAAAAAAGGAAAGGAAGAATAAAGACTGACACACAAACCCTCTCCTGGATGTTGGTAATACCTTCTTTTCACTTGATCTTCCAAATTCCAAAGAAAATTGAGTGAGTGGTACTATATACTGTCTAAAGTTTCTTTCAACTCTTAAAATATCTGTTTAATTTCCCCTTTTCATATAAGGTAAAATTTACCTTATAAATATTTTTGCTTGCATTCTACTGTCTTGTTTGGGGGGGGGGCTGTTTTGTTCATACAGGTAAGAACACTAACCCTAGTATTGGACACATTGTAGTCAAGTGCTTTGCTATCAAAACTCCCAGCTCCCAATACTTACTATTTTTTAGTATAAGAAATGTTATACAAATTTGTTGAAAAAAAACAGCAATAAAACATTTTAAATTAGTAGATGGTTCTTGGCATCGATAGTTCCACCCCATCTATGAAAATCCTTTTTCAGAATTTTATCTTCTGTTACAGTCAGTCAGTATCATCCCTACATATTGCCTACTCCCACTAATTCCATCTTTGATTTTTAAGATGAAGAGAAATGGATTTACAGTCCTTCTAAACCTATTTCCTATTTTTAACAATTTCCCCTGGGGCCTGGAGATCTATCTCAATGATAGATTAAGTAAGGTAAGTGAGGCTCTGGATTCCACCCCCAGAATAGCAAACATGAAATAAATGTTTTCCTTGGTGTTTGCCAACACATACAATCTGTGCTAATCACATATCTACCAACAGGTACCTCAGTGCATCAACTATGCGACATATCACCTCGTGTCTTCCATCTGTTTGCTGTTCAAGTCTTTCAGAACTGCAGAGGTCATCCATGTTAACCAATGTCCTGGTTCAGAGGTCAGTTCTCAGCCAAGTGGGCTATTTAAGTGATTCCTTCTTTTTCTCAACTAAGCAAATTAGTTTCCGGCTCAAGCTCTAAACAGTTGTTACTACATCCCACTTGCCCTAAGGGCTACCTCTCATACTTTTCAAATCCAGTCAACTCTCCAAATATTTTTAGGCCCAAGACTCCTCCTACTTAAATATCTTCTTTGTCCTTCAAGCTGAGGACCGAAGAGTCAAATGCCTAAATACCATCTGCTGTCACAGTTAGTAAGTCTTGTTTGTGTATGAGACAGGGTCTCATACAAACCAGGCTGGCCTCTACAGTGCCAATCCAACTCTAGATGACCTTAAAGCCCAAGTCTGCCTGCTTCTACCACCCAAGCGCTGGGATTCGAGCACGTGCCACTGTGTCCAAAGTCTTTGTTTTGTTTTTACGTATGTGGGGGTTTTGCTTGCATGTATGTCGGCATACCATATGCATTCCTGGTGCCCATGGGGGCCAAAATAGGCTGTTAGATTGGCTGGAACTGGAATTATAGGCAATTGTGAACCATAATATGGGTGCAAGAAACCCAGGTCCTCTGGAAGAGCCACCAGTGTCTTCACCACAGAGCCACCTTCCAGCTCCCAGTAATCCCTCTTTTCACACAAGCATTTTACCAAGCCCACTGTGTAGGCGCATTATATAAATTAAGTCACTTTTTATCTTCAACAATTTTACATGAGTATTTCCATTTTCTAGGCAAAAATCAAGATTTAGAATATATAAATTACCTCTGGGTTATTTGTTATTAAGTTGTAAAATTCAAACTTTAGAAATAAAAAGGAAAAGAAATATTGAGGACATACAAAAAGAAAACTTCATTTACTGTCATTGATTCTAAAGGTATTTGTTGATTTTACATGTTATAAAGATAATACAGGAAATTACCCACTGTTTGTGTTTTAGTCTAAAACAACATAAGCATTTTCAATAAAGAATGTATACTCTGAGTTATGAAGTAAGGGGAAATCGAGGCATAGAGAAACAGGGCCATGAGGAGTTTGAGTTGTGTCACAAATGGAAATGATGCTGACTGTACCCTGCAGTTGACATGTGGAGGGGTACTAATGAGTTCTGCATCAGTAATTCTCTCAAGGGGACAATAAAAGGAAAGGGATAAAAATCAATCTTAGAATATTCAATATCAAAATGAATCTTCTCCCATCCTGCAAAAGATTCCTATAAAACTCTAACAAATGTGACTACTAAGCTGAATGAAATGGTTTCCATAAGCCAGAATGTATATTTTGTAAATTGTGTATAAACAAATACCTTATTTCACATACACAAAGCAAATTGCTACTTATCTTAATATTATTTGACCATGTCACAAATACTAAGCTTCTAGTTTCTTTTCATCCTCACACTCACAGAATGCACTCTATAAACACTCTCAAGAGGAAAGGAGAAAGTTAAACAACTATAATTACATTCAATTACAACTTCAGACACTTAGAAACAGAGTTCTGAGAGGAAACAAAGTCTTTTAAGTTGGGAAGGAAAACCATAGCAAGAAGCTACCAGCACGTTTCAACAGTCCTAGTTGCAAAGAACTGGCAGTGGGCAGCACTCCTGAACTTGGAGTCCTGGCATTTCCAGCAGGAAAAAGAAAAACATAAGGGAACGTTAGAGTAGACTACCATATTATTAGAGACAAGAGAACTGGGGTTCAAATCCAGCTGCGCAGCTGAGTATGGTTATACTCTACCAAACCCAGCCAGTGTCGGTCAGTATCAGAGAGATTCTTCAGTGAAGATGAGCATCAGGGCCTAAAGGACTACAAACTAATCAGCTGTGATTTGGCATACTTTACTCCGTCTTCCGGCCTAAAAACCTCAGAAGTCAGCCAGCTGACCCCAAGCAAGCAGAAAGCGACCTACAGGAAGAACGGACACAACTGGCTGCCTTATCTTTACCATGAACTCACATACTGAAACATCGAGGGCCTATCTAGTGTCTGGAATATAAATATCAAAGCGACTTTGAGATTCTTCTTTACCCATGTTCCTTTGTCCTGGTGTCTGCTTCAATACCAATGAAACAACAATGATTTTCACAAAATATCATAAGGATTAGGACTTTATGGAAATTATAGTTTTTGTTATTCTTGCTTCTTAGTATATTTTGCTTTTAGAGAAATAAAATAATTTTTTGTTGAAGAAAAAAAATTAGTGAGCCAATCAGCTAGTATTTCTAAACTTGATTCCACAGGCTTCCTTGTGGGATTCTGTTGTGAGCATACAGACCTCATTCTTCTGGTGCAGTAACAGCAAGTGAGCGGCCTTGCAAAGGGCCCTGTGAGATCTCCAGGGGAAGCTAAGCTCGGTACCTGGCCGCTCTCTTGCACATACCTCAGGAGGAATCACAGTGCATGAGAGAGCGATTTACAACTCACTTTGTGTATAATCAGCAGAAACAAAAGATGACAACAAGCACAAAGGCCTCTCGCTCTCTTTCTCCTCTCAGGAGATTTCAGAAAGGGAGGGCAAGTGGGCATTCACTTCAGTGTCAAAAGGGCTTCCAGAAAACACATTTTCTGTGGGGCAGGGAGGAAATGTACCAGACTTCCCCACCTCTCCCTCTCTCTCATTCCCTCTCCCTACACACACACACACACACACACACCAAAACCATGACTTTTTATTTGTCTACTTAGTGTACATCTTAAACTGTTAGGCATTAGACTTTTAAAAAGACAACAGAAAACACACTGAATTACAAAGGAATGCAGTTGCAAACATTTGGATGTGAGTGGATGGTAGTGGAGGATGCAGAGAAGGATGAAGACAAAAGAAGAGACACGGAAATGACAACTTGAGGGGTAATATGTTATGAAGGAAGGGGCCCATGGAGCCAGGGACAACTCCACTTGAAATTTAATTTTCCTTTCAAATATGAAACATTCATGTAAACTTCTGCCTGACAGGCATCATGAAAGTCACATGCCGAGTAAACAAAGTAACTTCTATGTTAGCTCAAGTCTTCTCAGTTAAGTTGGCTATAAGCCCAGATCAGTTCTGAATCACTGTGTTTTCGTGATTTCTAGTCTAGTGATGATGAAAGGAATGAAGAAACCAATCAGAAGAACCTTGGAAAGAATGGATATACAAAACTAGATATGAAAAATAGAATGAAGGAAATAGATAATAAGGGGCACATTCCTTTAAGAGGACTCAGGGGCATGCTGGGTGCAAGAACTGTTACATTCCGAGCCAGAGGGAAGCACTAATCATATTTCAGAATGCCAAACAGCGAGAGGAAAACCATCCATATAACACAAGTTCAGGAGAGCCATGAACTGAAATAGCTCATACAATAAGCTAGTCTGGATCTCTTGTGAAAGAGAATGGGGGAGGGGGGTAAGATTTCCCAACACTGTGAAGATAAAGAGGCATGCAAAGCACACTGCTGCCAAATACATGAGTACAAAAACAGAAACAGTAAGGTGAGCTAAAGAGGCTGGATGTGCATCTAACTTACACCTTAATTTCTCAACTGACAATTTAACCGAAGGCAACACTGCAGGCCTAAAGTTTCTATGTCACAGATCCCTAAGCTAAGACTGCCAAGGGCTAAGCATACAGAATCTAAAACAGAAAAAAAATGAATTTTCTGTTCCCTGATGAGAAGGCAATGCATAATTTATAAAGTGGCCATTTTTCTAGTAAGAAACAGCAGAAATATACCCATTCCTACGGAAGCTTTAGATGATGCAGGGACGTACCAAGATGGGGCAGGACGTACCAAGATGGGGCGGGAACTGTTCTACAGGAAGAAGAGAGGATGAGACATTGGACACTCTGAAGTCATGTGATTCTACTAGTCATCAGGTTGACAGGAGTTGACAAAAAGGGAAGATGAAAAAAAAAAGGATGTTTCAGATAAAACCTAAAAAAAAAAAAAAAAGATGTTGCCTTTCAGAAAGATTGTATTTCTGCCTTGTTTCCTACCACTATGTGTGAATCTGAAAAGATCTCAACATACATCTTTCAATTAAAAAATGAATAGAAAAAAAAAAAGGGAAGATGACTTGGAGGTAGAGCCAGCATGGCCCCCGGCAGTGGGCAGTACATAGGAATCCATCTTCCTGCCCAGGTAAGCTGTCCAGGAAGAGGGCTACTCGCTCTGTGGCAGGAGCAACCTGCTCAGGCTCAATTACAGGAGATTTTCAAAGCCACAAACAAGAACACTTTGTTTTTATGCTGTAAAATCAGGGATGAAAGGTTAAAGTCTCTTGTCCTTGTGACACCCTGAGGGGTCTAATGGAGCATGGATAATGTTAAAATTACACAGAACCTTTCTTCTGGAGTACTTAAAGGGCTTTATACCTAATATTTATTAATTTTCACATCAGGCAAATAGAGACTTCCATTGCATTATTTTCCCTTTAAAAAAATAACTGAGGCCTATCCCTAGAGCTCCCTTCCATGTTTGATGAAATGGACAAGCGGAATTAAGACAAACTCTTCCAGCTACTAGCAACTGGAAAATTCTAGCATGTCCTAATGCTTAACTTACACCTTCCCATTCTCAATTTATTTGGGTTTTAGTTCTAAAAAAGGATGGAGTGATTTTAACTTATGGTACTGACAGAATTTTTTAAATATTTTTTTAAAAAGGTTCAAAACTGCATTGGTTTCAATTGGTTCCACTCACATTCTTGTAATTCAGTATTTTAAAAACTAAACATTAAAGTTGTTGCTTAATGGTATACATACATAGTCAAGTTTTATAGTCATAATTTAATTAAAACTCAAGTACGTTTATTCATGTCCAATATTTCTGTCTTCAATGCTCAACTCCAACCCTCCTACAAACAGGTAATATTAAGAAACCCAGAGTTGGGTGACAGAGACAGGTGGATTTCTGTAATAGGCCAAGCAAGTTTATAGAGCAAGTTCCAGTACAGCTAGGGCTACACAGAGAAACCCTGTCCCTTAAAACTAAAAAACAAAACAAAGAAAAAAGGACGCTCTCAGTGGCTGGCCTCTCTGTCACTTCCTGTGAGTTCTCATCTCAGAGCCTTGTGTTTCGTAGCTGTGTAAGAGGAATCATTGTTTCCTATACTGGCCTGGCGGGCTTGGTAGGAAGGCACACATGCGACACTTTTCTAAGAACCCAGAGAATGCACTTCTTCTGGCACCTACAATGTGGCATCCAGCATATCTTTCCCATGAGGGCTCAGAAGCTTGAGATGAAAAGAAGTTTGACAATGATGAAAGCAAACTTCAAATCCCAATGGGATAATACAGCAATAAGGGAAACTGAAAATCTCACTCTGCCTCATTTCGAGTCCAACACGACCAATTTTAGGAGACTTCTTGCTCTTGCTGGATTAAGAGGGGAAAAAAAATAACTTGTCTCAGCTCAAAAGGGCTGTTCTACTGGAAAGCCTTGATTATCACATATTTTACCCTCTGCCCTTCTTGTACTAGCCAATTCCCCTACAAATAAAATACCAGGCCATTTTCTGAGTATTCTATGATACCAATGGCTTGACTTTTAAATTTAAAAAGCACAGTTCCTAGGAAACACAAGTGAATAAAGTCTATAAAGAAACCTAGCCCACTGGGGCACATGGTCTTGACAGACACAGGCAAGAGCCCACACTGGTAGTCCTCAGTGTACCTGCCCGCTGAGCATTCAAAAACAGGAAGCCAGACTACCAGTGGAGTAAAGGTTTTCCAGCTGATAATTTCACTTAAAAAACAAAAACAAAGACACAAGTACTGAGGAAGGAAAAAGGGGATTCACATGGGTATGAGATCCAAACCTTCCAAAACATCACATACTCTGTAAAACACAGCAAGGGTGCCAGAAGAACAGAAGTGTGAGACAAAGAGCCAAAATGATCAGGGAGTGGTATGGCCAACTCATATACACTGCAAACATTAGCAGGAAGTTGATATGGGGACAGGGACTAACAAGTGGATAAAGAGAACTAAGCCAGTCTAGGCCACTGTCGTGGCAAACTCCTGAAATCTCAGCACTTGGGAGGCTGCGACAGGAAGACTTTGATCTGGAAGCTAGCCTTTCTCTAAACAAACAACAAATTCAGGCCTCCTTAAGCTGAGCCTCTGTACTCAGTTTCTCTGTCTGGCTTTCCACGATAAACAGGAGCAGGTGCGACACAGACCTAGAGGCACAAGCCTGTGGTTCCAGAATTTGAGAGGATGAGCTGGATTCAAGATTAAGGCAGACCTGGGATACATAGTAAAATTCTCTCTGAGAAAGAATCAGGATGAATTTCTCTCTATAGAGAGCTAAGGAGCAGAAGCCTTTCTCTTCAGAGGGTCCTATTCAGAAAGGTTTAGAAAGGTGTTCACATCAGAAAATAATGTGCATATTTAACTTGCTCTTACTTTTAAAAACATAAGAACAAAACCAATCAATCAGGTTATTTTTTCTTTAATGATACTATAAAGGAAAAAGTTGATTGAAAATGCATATGCCCAACCAAGTACCATGCATAGGGATAACCTAGAACCCCTGCACAGATGTAGCCCGTGGCAGTTCAGTGTCCAAGTGGGTTCCATAGTGATGGGAACAGGGACTGCCTCTGACATAAACTGATTGGCCTGCTCTTTGATCATATCCCCCTGAGGAGGGAGCAGCCTTACCAGGCCACAGAGGAAGACAATGCAGCTACTCTTGATGATATCTGATAGACTAGGATCAGAAGCAAGGAGAGGAAGACCTCCCCTATCAGTGGATTTGGTGAGGGGCACGCATGGAGAAGGGGGAGAAAAAGTGGGATCGGGAGGGGAGATGGGGGGGTTATGGGGGGATACAAAGTGAATAAAGTGTAATCAATAAAAATTTAAAGAAGAAAATGCATATGCAAAGAAGAACAGTAAATTGAAATGAAACATGATAGAATATATCAAGTTTCATAGTCAAGAGAACAAACACTATCCCAAAGAGCACAACACTACAAGTTATCACTGAGCCACCTACACTAAATCAGTTATTGCTTTTAAAAATGAAGTAGCAGCTAATGATTTAAGAGATAAAATACAGTGGGCGTTTAGTACTAGATTCACCATACAAATGGCCACCTAGATATACAAACACCTCTGAAGATGCCTGCTGTCCCATTTGAAATGAATTAAGCTGAAAATGAAGACTGAGCTTAGAGAGAGTGTCCACAAACCCTACCATGAGCCAGATGAGCCCAGGTATCTGAGTAGGAGAGCCACAGACTACAACATACTGGCAAAGACCAATAAACTGTGCCCAAAGATTAACAAAGCAAGCTCATTTTCTCTAAATACAAAGCTTCAACTTGGGAAAAGTTAGGAGAAAGGAAGCAGAACATTCAGGCCTGCTGTTCCAGACAGTAAAAACATTGTCAACTTGAACACAAACTATACTGTTCATAGCACAATCCTCCTCCAAGCCTGCCAAGGACCTCAGCCTAAAAAACAGAAAATAGACACAAAATTGATTTCTGTGAAATATGCTGCATGCCCACAACAAATGCACCAATCTCAGTCGGGGGAAATGCAAGGGAAATGAAAAGTTGCACAAATCTGCAGCTCAGATAAAAAGCAAAGGTAAGCTCTTCCCACCAGTGACATCTTTGTTACCAAGGATTTTAAGAGGTGGGGAATAAAATAAAAAATTTTCTGTATTTTCCATTGGGGATCTTCTTGTATGCTCTTCCTAAGTGAGCATGCTTTATTCCTTAAATTTAGTGCTTTGAAAGCTTAAAGGGGAAGGTTGGTAGGAAACAGAATACTACACATAAGTCCTTCTGTGTGTATGTGTGTGTGTGTGTGTGTGTGTGTGTGTGTGTCTCATTGTTACCTCATATATGGCGAAAGGTATCTTATGATAAGTAATGCTAGAAAATACCATTTTTTTTCCTCTTGCACTCTTTCAATAGTACCCTACCTAGGTTTCCTCTGTCACCTCCAGATAAACAGAACACCAAACCCTACCCTCTCTGATTCATGTGAATGTTAATCCTGAACTTTCATGCTCTTACTAAATTTTCTGGGTATCAAGCTAGTATCTCCCAAGCAAGCGAACTATGGAAGTGTTATGCTCTTGTTTCTTTGCCAGCGTGTATCCCTGGCCTTGCTATATTTTGCAATGTTATCACCAAAATCTCATTAACAAAGTTTGCCCAGAGCCACTATCATAATTGAAGTCCTATTTTCCAAACCCGCCGATTCTGAAAGCCTGTCCATTCCCGCTTTTGGATCTCCTCAGCAGTCCCTTACATGCTCTGTCGATTATCAGTTATAAGTGTGCACTAGGTCATGTGCACAAACCTTTAGTGATAACCACAACTGATCATTTCTATACTCGCCAACCAGTGCCACACCCCACCAATGGTCACCAATGGTCATACATGTTCTCCTACAGTATACGTAAAGATCTCCACAAACTGTCAATTAAAGTTCTTTCTAGACCTTGCAGAATCCAACTGTAACCTGACCTTCAGCCTTATTTTCTCTTTCCTCAAGAAAAAAAAAATACTTAGTCTAGAGTCCATTTAGCCTATCTGGTGTCTCTGCATTCTGCCTGAGCTTTCCTCACTGGACAGACAGAGTAGTAGACTTGACAGAGCCAGAGTAGGCTGTCTTGGGAATTGTCTCCCCTGCATTCTGCTTTTGAAGTCTCTGTATTTCACAATGGCAACTGCTGCACTGGATGCTGAGGAGAAAGGACTCTCCTCCTCCCCACTGCTCTCAGACACTTTAGGTAATCACTGGACATCCTTGAATTTTAAACTAGGCTTTCTGTTACCCAGAGCAATAACTAACTTATTCAGCTTGTATTCCTACAAAACTGTTTTATCCACACCACTCTACCAAAATAAATAATGAATAAATCTTTTAAGATTCATAGTGGCACAAGTGACAAGACAATTACTTTATTTAATTGTTCTACTTGATCCTCAACATATACTTCTAAGGCAGTTATAGACTGTTTTAAATAAACTTGGGATGCAAAAAAGCCATTAGTTATGTGCAGAGTAGTAAAAGTTCAGTAACTAATTTTGTGCTATCATTCTGCTGAGACAGGTCTCCTCAGATGTGGATTTGACAAGACTTCTTTTCTGACTAAATTTTCCATTTAACCATACTCTCATATATGACTAGAACCCAACTCGACAAAGCAAACTTCCAGAGGTAGGAAAATGGACAGTCACATGTCCCTTACAATGTAACTTGAAGAGGTCTTTTTTTTCCTCACTCCCTCAAATTGCCAGCATATGAAATCTCAAGAGTATAAAAACATGTAGGTACATCAACAGCCTCCCAATTTAAAACTGACTGAGACTCAGGACTAGAAGCAGGTAGAAAGACCCCTTTTAAGAAGCTCCTGAAAGTAAGTACTGATTGTGATTCAGCTAGGAAGAAAGTGATCCACCCATTAAACCAGCCTGAAATAGGAAGAGGTTTCTAAAATACAATGATATGAATGTAGCTTACAGTCTACCGGGGAGAAAAGCTCCATCCCTAATCAACTTTCAAGCAACAGGAAAGTAAACTACAACTTGTGGGATACATGTAGCCCTGCCACCTTCTTTTCTAAATAAAGTGTTATTGAAACACAGCCCTGACTATCTTTTATATATATATATCTGCATGGGCCTACAACAAGTAGAATAGCTACTATAGAAATCATGCAGGAACCTGGCCCTTCACAGAAAAGGCCTGCCAAGCCATCTTTCGTTTTTGTTGTTGTTGTTCAGACAGGATCTCATGTAGCCCCAGCTGGCCTCAGCCTGGCTAACACTTCAAGGGTGATGTTGGACTTCTAATGCTCCTGTCTCTATGTCCTCAAACACTAGAACTACAGGCATAGACCAGCACACTCCAGTGTTGCCTATCAAGCACAAAGCTTGCACACTAGGCAAGCACTCTACTGCCTGGGCAACACCCGATTCCCCAACTTTTAATCTGCTCAAAAATTAGGCCTTCTTCCTAATCAATATCACTTTCCTGAGTTCATCATACAGAAATAATTGTATAAATTTAAGCAAGGACATTCATACTGAGGCACAATTCATTATTTTTAAAATATTGTAACAACCAAGAACTCATTATTATGATACAATAGTATAATAGGGATCTGATTTTTTTTAAATATATTTTCTTTATTATTTATACAGTATTCTGCCTACATGTATGCCTGCAGGCCAGAAGAGAGCACCAAATCTCATTATAGATGGTTATGAGCCAACATGTGGTTGCTGGGAATTGAACTCAGGACCTTTGGATGTATAGCCACTGCTCTTAACCTCTGAGCCATCTCTCCAGCCCTGGGATCTGATTTTTTTATAGGTACCGTCTGTATCCCTCTCTCATCTCCTCCCTCTCTTTGTCCGTTCCCATACTCTCTCTCTTTCTTAGAAGAGCGTTCTAGAAATTAAACCCAGGCCATGAATGCTTAGACCATGCACTGAGCTGGTCTTCCTGCCCCACTGATGACTACATATACCTGTGCTATAAGAGATAGATCTATGGCACCTCTGAGGTTTTTTTTAAAACCACAAATACATACAGCATAATCATTTTAAATTCCATCTAATGTTCTAAATATTTGTATGTGTATGTAAATGAAGAAAGAAAACTGAAAAGATGTTAATTAAAAGATTCCTTAATGGTGGTACTTAATTTTTTCCTCTGGTTTTCTTAATTATATCTGTTTAATATATTTGCATCCTTCCTATAAGAGTCATGCCAAAAGAATGAGACTATTAAATATTAAAATAGTGTTCATGGTTTAGACCCTTCATTTTTTTTTTTTTCCACAAATTAAAAAGGTGGGCAGGTGGTGGCGGCATTCATCTTTAATCCTGGCACTCAGAAGGTAGAGGCAGGCAGATCTCTGCTTCAGGGATTAGCCTAGTCTACAGAGCAAGTTCCAACACAGCCAGAGCTACACAGAGAAACCCTGTCCTGAAAAAAACCACAAAGCCTACAAAAAAACACAGAAACTAAGAACATACTTTCAAAGGAGGGGTGTTGTTCTTGCTGTGTTTTGTTTGGGTCAAGCGTTTTTTGCTTTTGTTATTATGTTTCTGTTTATTCTTTTTCTTTGTTTAAAGACTGGAAGTAGGTCGGCCCATCAAAAGCCTGATTACTTATGAGCTTGCCTCCCTGATACATGAGGCAACCTAAGCCATGGATAAAGTCCTACCTTCATAGAGCACACATGGAGACCGAGGGGGAGAGTGTAACAGAATTGCTTCTTGATGTAAGTATATTAATTCGATCAGTTGCTTGCTTCTGAGTTACTATAAAAAGGTCCATAAAGTACCCAAAAGCCACATAAGACTTTAGAATTATGCTGCTCAGTGACTGATTCCCAGTGAAGAGTAGGAATAGAGATTTCTCTCTCACCTAACTTCCTTCAGCACAGGCAGCTTCTACACGATGGGCACCGTTAGTGTTTAATCACTGAGAAGCCAAGTAAATGCATCATGCAGGTAATAAGAACCTGCCACCACAGCTGATGAACACATGCACGCAGAACACAGTGGAGGGGCTGGAAACTATCACAACACCTGACAAAGAGGACAATGATTGCTGTAACACAGCTCTCCCATTCTGCACCAAACTTCACAGGCTTCTTTCCCAAGTCCCACACAACGGGTCAGTCCAGCCTCAGGGAGATCGGACACTTTTCCCAGTCACAGCACGAGATCAGTCCAAACACAGATCTAGTCAACGAATAAGTGTGGGTACTCTCTGTATTCACAGGAGAGAAATCACATTTCTAACAAAGTACTATATAAAATTCCAATGTAAATTTACCAGGTGAGAAAACTTAAAATCTATGTCTTATAAAAAGGATCATAAAATTATGTCAATTACTTTTACAGACAATTATTCACTGTAGTACTTTCTATGTTATTTTACTAGTTAATCTTGGTTCATTTTCTGTTCTTACCTTTATTCATTCAAGTACATAGAGGACTGAAGAGTTTTAACCTTTTCAAACTGAAGAAAATTCTGTATCTTCAGATATAATTAAGCGAAGAATTATGACCTGGTTTTCAGCCTCTTTCAATACTGAAATTAGTTTATTACTATGAAATACACAAAGTCTGTATACCTTAAAATTAAACATGCAGAAAGTTGTTCTTTGGAAAAATAGCTGTTTTTTTTTTTAAAACAATGGTATTTACACTATTTCTTACAGATTAGCTTCTTCTGTAAATTCTACACAGGGATACCACTCACACAAAATAAAATCTTCAATTCTGAGACAGAGAAGGAAACATTCTGCCAGGCCTTGTGGTCTAAGGTTCGGGGAATGAAGGTAGTGTTTGCCTGTAACCACATACTCCATGCATCCAGGCAGAGATGGGATTCTATCTCTCTCTTTCCATATACAACACCTCTGGGTTTTTATCAGTTCCTTATATTGCTTTGAAAGTGTCAGGGTGAGTGAGGACAAGTAACAAGGAGGACTCTGGAGGGGGACATATAGACCTCCCTGGGAAGGGAAAATAGATTTTGTGGCTGGGCTGGAGGCAGGTGGGGATCAGAACATGAGGGATTCAGTGGGGGAAGAACAGATAGAAGGACAAAGTACTGAAGGAGATAACTGGAACAGGGGTACTTGGGTGGCGATGTAGAAACAGTACGGTGGAAACTTCCTAGAAGTTATGACAATGACCCTAGCAAGGGCTCCTAGTAATAGAGGTTACAGAGACAAACTAGCCATCTTCCATCAACCAGGAAAGGCACAGAGTGGTAGGGCTAGGACACTAACCCAGCCACAAAACCTTCAACCTCCAACTTGTCCTGTCTGCCAGATATGCTGGGACAATGGCTGCTCTGAGCTTGTGAAAGTGGCTAACCAATAACTGGTCTAACTTGAGGCCATCCAGAACTTCCTGGATGACCAGAAACTGGAAGCTGGGTAGCCCAGAGACCTAGGGTAGAACCAAGCACACCTGGCCAAAAAAAAAGTCAATGAAATTATTCCTAATGATAATCTGTAATATTCGTAGATTGGCACCTAACCCTGTGGTCATCAGAGAGAGGCTTCTTCCAGCAGCTGATGGGGGTGGATGAAAAGACCCACAGCCAAACATTGGGCAGAGATCAGGTAATCCTGGGGAATAGTAGGAGGAAGGACTGTAGGGGCTGGGGGGAGTCCAGAACACCTGGAAAACACAGCCCACAGAACCAACTAAGCAGGGCTCATAAGGGCTCACAGAGACTAAAGCTGCAATCAAGGAGCCTGGTTGTTCTGCATGTGCTGTAGTTGTTTAGCTTGATGTTTTTGTAGGACTCCTAACAGTGGAGAGTTGGGATGATCTCTGACTCTTCTGTTGCTCTTGAGACCGTCTTCCTCCTACTGGGTTGCCTTGTCCAGCCTTGAAATGAGGGGATGTGCCCCGTTCTTATTGCATCTTGCTATGCCATGTTTGGTTGATCTCCTTGGCTTGCTCTTTTCTGAAGGGAAATGGAGGGGCAGTGGATTTAGAAGAGAGGAGAGAGGAGGGTTGGTAGGAGGAGTGGAGGAAGGAGAAGCTGTGGTCAGGATATATGAGAGAAGAATAAATAAGAAAAGAGAAAAATATTCGAAAAGTAAAACATTTTTTTAAAAAAGGGGGTGGTCAGGATGATTTCTACACCTGACTTGCACTGTTTTTAAGATATCTAGCACAAATAAGGAATGCTTAATTCAAGTAAATGATTAAGACTGGTGATATAAAGATAGACAGCCCCAACAAGAAGGTAAAGTGAAAAGCAAAGGCCCTAAGGTCAGTCTTGCTGGATATAGATTTTAGACTTTATTTCTTTGTCTATAAAATCTTTCCTCAATGCTATTTAAAGTATACAAGGTAAGAAAATGAGAATAGCATGGCATGAACCAAAGGGTGAAAGTATGATGTATTAATTCTGATGCTGTAATGCTAACAGGCCAAAGTAAACTATACCCAAATACTTATTTCAGATATCAAAATGAGGCATTCACATTTTGTGTGGCTAAAGGAAGACAGTTCTTAGGGAAAACAATAACACTTATCAGAGAATATCTATGACACAATAATATAAAACAATTTTAAGAACTGAAACAATCCAGGGGCAAAACCAGTTAAAAGAAGTATCTTTTGCTCACCAATTGCCTCAAGGCTGTCCATAAATAGGAAATTATCCATGTACACATGCATGTTACTTGCTGTTATTTGAGGTTTACATAAATATAAACAGCTTTAGCTTTTATACTATCTTGATGCCATGATTACAGGTAACTT
This sequence comes from Meriones unguiculatus, assembly GCF_030254825.1. Lineage (NCBI taxonomy): Eukaryota > Metazoa > Chordata > Mammalia > Rodentia > Muridae > Meriones > Meriones unguiculatus. The sequence goes on from NC_083360.1 coordinate 63,833,572, forward strand.
TTATAAAACAATGGAAAGGCAGCAGTCCTCTTAAAATCAATTTTAAGCTCTACCATCAAGTGGTAACAAGTACATGACAAAAGGATTAATTCAAGCAAACAGTTAAGACTGATGATACAAAGATAAACCAGGTCCAATAGAATCTGTCATAACGGGCATCACACAAAGAATGAGCTCATTTTGGGGCTTCTGCCTGGTAAAGCTGTTAAACAGGGATAAAAACCTGGACCGATGCAGAACAGTGTTCTTAAAAAGATAGTAGGGTAGAAGAGGCTGCTTCTTGGTGGTCTGTTACCTCCCTTCTTACAGGGTTAGGAAGGAATTTAAAAGTTTTTCTACACCTCACTCTACTTTTTCATTGTTTCTAAGCTGTCAAGCTTCCCTAGGAAACAAAGCTACCAGACAACTCCAGGTGACTACCGATTGTGAAGGACTGCAATCTCCAGAATGTTCTCTCCTTTTACCTTCCTCAAGGTCAGCATCCTTTCCCCACTGTAGAATCAAAGACAAACTCCGTGGTAGAAGACTTGCCTAACATGTAAATGACCCTGGTTTCAATCTCAAACACTGCATGAATACAGGGATGAAAGAACTAATGAATTAACTGATTTACTTGAAAAAAAAATGTGTAATGGGAATCTGTAGTCCTAGGACTCAAGAGGCTAAGGCAGAAAATCTTGAGTTTGAGACTTGTCTGGTCACCAGGATGAGACCTTGTTGGAAAGTCACAGGCACAGACATACTGGAAATAAAGAAAAGTCAGTGTTGAATTGCCTTATGCAAGTTCACAAGGCTCACGAAGGACAAGACAGCAGGAGCATTGGAACTCAGGACCAGTCAATTATCCTAGGAAGTTCGCAACAGGAAATGCTAGTGACTGGCAAAAGGGACAAAAATATGTTAAAATATGTTAAAGGATAAATGGCAATTTTTTAAAATGAAATTTCACTTGGGAAACAAAACATCCTGATTTGGCTGAAATGTTCTTCTTAGAGATTTAATATTGGAATAATTTCACTCTTCCCTTCTTGGAAAATAAAACTTTTAATAAATCAAACTGGAAAGGATTGGACAGAACTACAACATCCTTTTTATAAAATTTTTAAAAACTGCTTCTATGATCAGGATAATCAACTATATTTCCAGATAATATATATACATGATAGGTTATTTGGGGCTTTTATTTTACTACCTAGAAAAGAAAAACACCTTTGAAACTGGTTATGAGAAATAATAGAAAAGAAAGAAAAAAAGCAAGTACCAGGATAATACAACATTCTTTTTAAAAATCACATTTTAAAATTCCCAACTAGAAACAAGAATTACCCAATTTCCAACAGCATATGAATAATCATACAGAGTAAAAGGAAGCAATTTTGTGGACATCACCAAGAGTTTAGGGAAAACGCTTATGAATATGTCTTAACTTTGACATCGCAAGTCCACATATAAATCTTGATTTTGGTATAAAGTTGATTGCTTGCTGGTTTAAGACTTCCCATAAACAATGTCAATATATGTTTAAAAAGAACAAACCATCACACAAACACCACTAATCAGATTAAACTAGGGAGGTCTATCTTGACAAAATCATTTTACAGAACTGCACAAATCATGCCCTTAAAATCCTACATAAATTGAGCACACTGGCTCACTCATGCTTCATTTTTCTGTTTAATATTCATGTTAAATTTCTGTTATGTATTTTTTGGAGTAGTCACTTGTCAGAGGAAAACTCTTAGTTTAGTACCTTCATAAGCTTCTCCTTGTAACAATTTGGTAGGTAATAAAGCGCAGGAGTGCACAGGCGCACACACACACACACACACACACACACACACACACGTGTCCCTACAGACACTTATAAGTGCATTTTTAAGGATGGGAATACAATACCTCACAGGAGCAGGGAGACAAAGTGTTAACAGTTGAAAATGCAGAGGAGCAGCAGTTCGAAACTAAAACTCCAACTATTATGATGTCTTTTCTCAAGATAACACATACTTCTCCTCTTCACAGGGCATCAGTTAGAAACATGAATGCCTTGCAAAGGCACAATGCAAGATAAAACTGTTACATCAGTGTACATTTTAATCTGTTATTAATAAACTTGAATCAGGTCATGAAACAACCCAGTGTTATTTATAACATACACAATTACAAGTGAAGTTAGTCAAATCCTATCGGTCTTCAATAACTGTATGTCTGAAACAACTGAAATAACAAATGTGGCTGAGATACCCTTTGAGAGGGATACAAGAGGGAAAGCCTGCAAAATCTGAGGCCACTGCCAAGCCTGAAGTATCCTAAACCTGAGGCTCCATGCATGGTTTCACAGCACCATTCCGTCCTGAGACTCCAAGTCCATGTTCAAAAGGCTCAGTTTCCAGAATTCCTGCTTTTAAGGCACAATGGAGACACCTGGCTAGAACTGAAGCAGAATGGCTCAGGATAGCCCTCCTAAACGCAGAGAGAGACACACAGAGAGAGAGACAGACAGAGAGAAAGGGAGAGAGAGAGAGAGAGAGAGAGAGAGAGAACAAGCGAGCACATACTTAAATGTTTTGTTTTAAACTCAGACCTTCTGCATTCCAAAATTGTATCCCTCTGACTAATATAAACCGTTGTTATAAAGAAACAGTTAAGGGGAGGGGGAACAGCCAGGGAAAAGGAATGAGGGAGTAGTAATGGTAACATACAGTACCATGAGCTGCAGAGGCCTCCCAGTCAGTGGTGCAAGGCTAAAACATCAGTCTCGCTGGCCTTCAGGCAGACAGCAAAGCAGCCTGGGGAAAGGGGGACAGGGATGGCAGCCAGGGAGGGGGCCCTGGCTTGGGCAGTTTACACAAGGCAGCTCAGCTCCTTTCTGGCTCACTCCTCTCTATATCCCAGCCTCTCTGTGTGTGTCTTGTCATATTTTCTTCAGCTGCTAATTGTCCGGACTGCAAGACTTTAAACAGCCACAGTTTAAGAAAAAGTGAAACCCTCCTAAGTGACCATCACAGCAAATCAGCTTCATGCTGATGGGTAAAATTTTCCAAGGGAAGTGTTCTTCTGATAGTTCCTGAGTCTCCAAGTCCGCAACCCCACCCCCACCCCACCTCTGCCACACACACTCCCCTGGAGGGCTAAATGCACTGTGGCAATAAAACATTCATGCGACTTGGAATTTTAACACAATGCCATTTCCCTAGTTTAACCTGAAAGGAATGCACTAGTCACAACAGACTACATCATCCTGCCATTAAACCCTGCCAAAGAACCACTTTTTGGCCACGCCGGGCCAGCTCTGACGGGAAAGGAGTACACAGACCCACACACTGAGCACAGAGGGCCACCTCTGCTTCCTCGGCCTTATCCAGAAACACTCTGCCCTTGAACATGACCCCTGACCTCTTGCATTGTGACTGGGTTGGGAGGCATGTGTCACCCTGGAACTTCTGTACAGCCTCACGCTGACCTCCCCCTCAGCAAGTCCTTGGGCAGACGCCAGCACCCTCTCTTTATTATTACTGCTACCATTCAAGGTCCTGTGGCTTCACAGAAGGATGCTTTCTCCTGGGCTAGATAATGTTGTGAGCTGCTGTGGGGCCTACTCCCCTTTGTTTGTTTTGTATTAAAGAAAAAAAAAAACAACTTCACTTTGCATTCATAATGAGGTTATGATTACTGACATGACCATTTGCTTTGGGGACTACTCATCAAAGGTGCCAGTTCTTTCACATTTAAGTGACATTTAATCTAGACTTACAAAATACAAAACAGAAGTAATTCCGATGTCTCTTGACAATTTTAGAGAAAAATTCAAAGGTGAAGAATTCTACAATATATAGTTACCCGTTTCACATAGCTGAAGTATTATCACAACACAAACAAGCAAACATACTAGATTTTAAACTGCATTTCTTGATTTATTCCTTGTGCAGAGAATACTTCTCAGCAATGTAAACAAACAGCTAAGAAACAAAGAAGTCTGCCTGCACCTAATAAGAAGGGTTAAGTTGCCAGCAATAGCTGAGGATGTAGCTGGGTGGCTCACGCAGCATGGACAAGGCCCTGGTTTCAATCATCCGCAAGGTAAAGACGTATAGGTCAGTAGAAATAAAATCACATTAAACATTTACAAATGTACATAAGTGTTCATGTCAGTGCTTAAGATGACATCCAGGGTCCCAGGCATCCTAAGCGACTGGTTCCATAGTGAGCCACATCCCTCAACATTAACCTTGGTTCTGGCATCAGTGTGGATCTCAGTTTTTAAAACCAACACAGGTTTATAATAAATCACAGACAGCAATGTTACCACTGACTATAATTTTGCACATGCAAAACATCATTTTTCCTTAACATCCTTTTGCTACCCTTACTGCAGGTCCTCACCACTGAAGTATGGCTTTCAGAACAAGTTTTTTGCTATCTTTTTTTTTAATCCCATTTTTTAAAATCACTCATACTGCTTTCTCCAATAACAGTTTCACTTTCAAACTTGTTCTGTTAATTTGTTATCTTCCTCTTTTCTCTTATAGTTAGTCATAGCAGTTGGGAAAAGTCCTCCTTGTTCTGACCCAGCTCTGCAGAAGTTAGGTGTCCCATTGTCCATCCTCTGCAGTGAGACTGCAGCCCTTTGCAGTAACAAATGAAGAACGTCTTACTTCTTTGAGGGAATACCCTAAAATACAAAATGATGATCTCAAAGCAAGTTAACATGCACACAGAAGGCAAAGCCAAGTAGTCCTCTTTAGTGCAATTTCTGTCTCCTTAGTAGCTGGAATTAGTGTAAGCCCTAGTTAAAAGACCTTTTTCTTTCCTTTACACAGACATTATCATGCTTTGAAAAGTCATTCTAATCCCTTCACCTTAGCTAGGCCATGCCAAGTCCACAGAGGAGGACAACAATTAGCTCCTTTTAAAATGAAGAAATCATATTTGAATGGAGGGAAATCAATCCAACACAGAAGCAAATGTTAACCACATAACTATCCCCACTTCAAATTAGAAACACTGATCAAACCACCAGTTTAGACTATGAAACAGAGCAATAAAGACATCCGATTTTCCTTTAAGGTATTTGATTTAATATCAATGAATTCAAATTCCAGTTGTGATGTCATCCATTTGAAGCTTACTAAAACTGAAGACAGAGCAAATGAAGCCATGAGATTAAACTACAGAAGATGATGTCTAAGCCCCAGGAGGCATACTTTTCTGTGTATATCAAATCAATCAACACAGTGATCCCAAAGTGTCTGACAACCACATCTAAAACACGTTTCCGTTTCTTTATTGTGTGCACAAGTGTGTGCCCACCAAATCACAAGGGTAAAGATCAGGGTACAATTTGTAAGAGCCAGTTCTCACTTACTGCAATGTGTCTCCTGGGAATTAAACTTAAGTCACCAGGCTTGGTGGCAAGGACCTTTACCTGCCAGGCCATCTTACTGGTGCAGAGACCAATATCTAAAGAAAGAAAAGAACCCAGGTCTGTGCACCGGAGACACCTGCCACTACACCCACCATCACCCACATACATGTAACCTCTGAAACACTCTGGAGGTCAGGGCACATCAGTAAATAAAGTGTAAAAGCACTCTTATTTACAAACACATTTCTAACCAATTTTATCACCTATTCACTATGTTACAAGTCAGAAAATCATAGATTGCTACAAACATCAAAACGAAACTTATTCTGCATGAAAAGATACTGATAATAAAAGCAAGTGTAATCAGAGTAACATGGAACCTGAAGAAGAGCGGTCACATCAAAAAGTTCCCTCCACAGGCGGGAAGGACAGCTCAGTGCGTAAAGTTCTTGACATACAAGCAGGCTGGACCTGCGTTTGGTTCCCCAGCAGGCAGACAAAAAGCTGTGCACAGCATGCCTATAAACCCAGCCCAGGGAAGGCTGGGAAAAGAAAATCCCCGTAGCCTCTGGGCCAGCCAGGCAAGCAGAATAGCTAGGCTATGGGTTCAATGAGAAAGGACAGGCTAAAGATAACACTGGCATGGTCTCTGGCTTCCGCACCCCACGTACTTGCATCTGCACACACATGTGCTCCTGTTCAAACACACGTGTGCGCGTGCACACACACGCAGATGTGAAAAGTCTAAAAAACAAACAAACAAACAAACAAAAACAAAAAACCAAGAAATTTTGCAAAATTATTTTAGTAAGGATGTAAGAAATGATAAAAACGGCCAGAGAGACGTCTCAGTGGTTAAGAACACTGACTTTTTTCCAAAGGACCTGGATCTAGTTCCCAGCACCCACACGGCAGCTCACAGCATTCTCAATGCATTCTGTAATTCCAGTTGCAAAGGATCTGACACCCTCACACCAATGTACATAAAATATAATTAAATTATTATAAAAAGAAGTGATAAAACTTGGTAACCATTGGCAATTTTCATTTTTTCTGAATCAGAAAACTTTACCACATTAAATGATATTTAAAGACTTGAGTTCAAAACGTCTACAGTATGTTTTCAATTCTAGAAAACAAAATAAGTAAGATATTTTTCCTCAACAGCCTCTCCTATAAAGAGCAGATATTATTTTATAAACCAATACACCTATTTTAATTTTGTTTCTTCAAGACTTCACTTTAAGCTAATGGATTGGTTAAACCAACTCTCTCTCTCTCTCTTACTCATTAATACTGAATGTAGGAAAGCCTCAGAGTTAGGGGGGAAAAAGGAAAGGTACAGACAAGAAAAAAAAAGAAAGAAATTATAAAGAGGTGGACAAGACCAAGCAGAAAGAAAAGCAAACAGGAGGGCAAGAGAGTATGAGAATGAGAAGAGGAGCAGTGGAAGAATCAGGTGGGAAAGCGGGAGGGGCTGAAGTTCAAAGGAGTGGCTGGGGGAGACAGGAGAGACTGAAGCCCCTAGACACTACAGTAGAATGGGCAGCTGGCCGGGGATGCTAATTCAGCGCTTTAGCCAATCAATGCCACTTGAAAAGTACAATGAGAGCCCTCACTGGGTAGATGTCAGGGGACTGAGAAAATGCATTCTCAAGTATTTCACATTAAGAGGGAATAATGTGTTAATTTATAACTCTTCACCCTATACACTCGGATTATCTATCTGTGTCAGCGATTTGACTTCTTAAATTTATCAAAAACACACGCAAAGGGAGGCAGACTCGGTTTTTACCGCTGGGAAAGGAGACAGTTAGGAAAGGCCTGTTCTGAGTATACCATGCTTCCTCCCCCTTTTTGGCTCAAGTCTTGGTAAGGACTGAAGGGAGATTAGGGGAGGAGGGGAGGAAACCCATGGTCCAGTTACTAAAGCAACCAAAGACAACAAGGCTCTCCTGGCCTGTGGTTGATTACATTAGGTGCCATCCGTCAAAAGTGACACAGAAGAGGGGAATAACTTGAATCAGCAACCTGAGCTGCCATCATCAGAATTTACTTTACGGAAACTTACTGAAGTCTCTCAGTACACCCAGAGGATGAGAAGCTGCTGACAAAAGAGACTGTAATTAAACAGTGCTCCTCAATGCCACCAGAATTTCATAGACGGAGCTTATCAAAGTGGGATGTGACGGTAGAACCAACCTCCTCCTATTTGGTTAGTTCTGAAACAGGGAGAAGAGAAACTACTTGGAAGAGCCTTTTATTTCTTAAAAAACAAAAACAAACAAAAAACCCTGAAAAACCTTTTCTATGAAACTGAACTCCCGAGATGGTTTCCTATACTACAAATATATATACTGTAAATTTCAACACAATGATAGCAGCTTCTAACCTGAAGTACAGAAAGACTGTTAGCAATTTATGCTGCCTAAATCCATGGCTTATCTGACTTACCTTTTCAGGGAATAATAAGCATTGTCACTATGCAAAGGCAAGGCTGTTTACAATTTTTAAATAAATGGAAAAGGGTACATTTCAAGGAAGTGTTTTAAGAGCATCCCTTAAAAGATATGACGGGAAAAGTGTTTCTACATATTTTCACAAAGTTACCAGGTTGTAACTGCATTGACTTTTAAGATTCCTTACACTGTGCACAGCAGTACTTGAAGCTATAGGAGTATTTTTATGTGTGATCTTACAATTGCAACAGAAACAGACTTTCTTTTATTTTGAGGACATTCGTATGTAAATGAATGCTGATGAATGGAAATGAGATGCTGCACATGATGGACAACCTTCAACATTTATTTGAAAAAAGGCAAAATTATCTCACTCGCTGAAGGACTCTTTTTCCCTTACACAAATGGGCACTAAATAAATAAATAAATAAAATAAAGACAATGATGGACTTTCCACCAACTTCTATTGGCTAAATAGCATCTTACAGAGACATGCAGAAAACAAACATTCTTTTCAGTTTTGCACCTTTCCTAAAACAGTATAAAACAGTTAACTTTTAAATGAATATTAATTAGAAACTAAAATAATGAGCACATAGCCAGAAATTTTATAGGTGCACTGAGTCAAAATATCAAAAATAATATAGTTATTTAATGAATTTTATTTACTTCCAAGGAGGTAAGTAATGAGAAATTTCCTGATTCAAGATCACAAAGTGTACTATTTCCTTTTTTCATAAAAATCTTAGAAAATAAGATGCTACTATTCTAGACAGTGCATGCGCAGTGAGGAAGAATCACATACCTGTGTGCTTTTCTAGACTCACTGTTTGTATCCACCGATTAGGAAGAGTCCATCCCCAGGATTTTTTTTTTTTTTTTGCATCAATTACCATTCCTGTCTGTCCATCCAAGCTTCTACCACATACATATCTATTCTTATCATTATGGTACCATTAATCCCCTTCTCCTCTTCCCCTCCCCCATCACACTCACCTAAGGGGTTAAAAGACTTGAGTACATTTGTGACTTGTCAGTGACATATAATACCCAGGTCCTTCATGCAATCAGCTTTGACTTGACATGTATTTGCTCATCACAGGACCCACATTACTACTGGGAAAATGAAGAAAAACCTAAATTAACACTTGACATTCAATATGGTCAAGTCCTTAATTGGCTGGGCTTCCTGAGAAAGCAATTTTCTATTCCCCAAACTGTGCGCGTGTCATGTGTGGAGTGCAGCTCTTGGCCATCACTGCTGTCCCTCGCTCCCTCTAATGAGAGCAGATGAATTAGTGCTACGTGACACGATTTGAACAGGGCTTCCTCCTCCTCTCTCCCTCCCCCCAACCTTTCTCTTATACCAGTGACAGCTGTGTGGCAAGAGGAAGAAAGAGAAATGCAAGAGCCAAAAAGAAAAAAAAAATCCTGTAAAAGATGATCATTTTTAAAAATGAACCTTAAATGTCTTCTTGAATCTGAAACTAACAGGACCATTTAATTGTGGGGGTGGGGAATGGACTGTTACAAAGATCAGGGGAATTATCTGGATATGGTTGATTTGGGTTGTATTAAGCATTTTTCCCCCATTCCAGGATAGTTGCAGTATTAGATTGCACTTGTCTAATTAAAATGGGATTTACATCCACTTAAAAGGTGTGTTAAAGGTCTGGAAAATGGGTCAACTAGGAAAAAAAATGAAGTGATTATTAATGTAAGGTAAGTGTACATACAGATGAAAAAGTTCCTTCAACATCGAGATCACGAAGAACCTGCAACACAAACTCTGTCACTACATCTTGTTTTCAAGCATCATCCAGCATCTGAATTCAGTGCTAGCCTCGTTATCTGAACTATTTTGGTTCCGTGCCCTTTTTGTTGAACCACTGCAACAACAACAAAAAGATTGCTTGAACACTGACTCTACTCCATCACTTTGTTCCATGCTCTTGTAACATCTGTCTAGCTCTGTAAGAAACAAGTGAATAGATGTAAGAGAGAAAGGCAGAATACAATCTGTTCTGACCCAAGATCCAAAAGGTTAATTTAAGGGATTCCCTAAGTATTTACTTCCTCATTTTGACCCCAAAGAAGTAACTTTAAATGTCTCCCTGGCTTACCCAACACGATGAGAACACATGGAACCAGGGAATGGAAGGCAAGATGACCCGTCTAATCAAACACTCGAGAAAATAACTCATCTCAAACAGATGCACATGTGAAATGATTAATGGTGTCACAGGCACCTTAGCACTTTAGATCTTTATTCACTTTTAGATGAGAGCCAAGGTAAAGATGTTGTCAGTAGACAGAAATTATTTCAGGGTTGATTGGAGCTACAAAATCAGTAAAAGTATACAAACCAAAGCTGTTTCAAGTGTGGTCACCTTCTAGGTAGAGTAATCATAGAACTGTTCTTTGGCTATAATTTATTTAAGTAGCATTTCAGTGAGTGAACTGCTAAATTTAAAGAAATGAAAAGATGAACCGCTGTTATTTGTGTACAGTGTATAAAATTACATTTTAATACCAAAAATGTAATTTTTCCATTTGATATTTGTGAGATATAAAAAGCCTGGAATAACAAAGCCTGGAAGATACTGTAGAGACTAAAAGACAAACTCTAAGTAAGTAAAAAACACTTGAATTTTCCAAGTTGGTGAAGCATCAGAATTTTCAGATAGAACGAATACTCTAATAGATGAGAATAACAGTATTTTTACAAAAGCAAACCAACACACTAGATACATACTCTGCATCTATTACCCATCCTGTGGTCAAAGCACTGGTATTCCAGTAGCATCAAGATTTCTTCAAAAATGCACTTGAGACAGCTTGTGAATGGGCAGTCTATCAGGTATTTGGAAGAACTAAGTAGTTTAGTATTCTGGGAAAGCTGCAGTCTAATACATCCAGTTAACTGCTACTGTAGCATTATCATCGCTCAGCAACAAATGGCAGTGTATGCTGCCAATAGCTTTAGGGTGACCTTTGCAGTGCTGACTAGTCCGTCAAGTTCCATCTCGGAGATGCAAAGCACAGACAGGAATAGTTTATTGACTGAGGTAGGAACAGAAAGACAGGAGGCTACCAAAAGGAACGTGCTGTTGTCACTCAGAAAAGAGTGACTTCCTTTCCCTGAGAAGAGAAGGGTATACCATGAGATAAGGCTGAGCAGCCTGATGTGCTTCCTCTTATCATTGGCCTTTTATAGTAAGAAACACCAGCACAATATTAACAACTTTACATGTTCTTTGCCATCCAAGCTACACGTCTGTAAAATCCCAACAGGGTTGAGGTGGGCAGCTGAGGAGTGGGAGTGAAGAGTAAATTGCAAAGACATGAGTTCTAAGATCAAGAGCTGAAGGAAAAAAAAAAAACCTGTTGATATTGTCTCAGAACTTTACATCATTTATGACCCATGTTATTTTCATGCATGGGTAGTGTCCAACCACTACCAAAAGGATCTGACTACAGAATTCAAGTACAGGGACTTTGTAAGGAACTGAGAAGTTGCAAATGTCACCTGGAGATAGTCGCCATGAAAAGACACATTTTGATTTGGAAAAAAAAGAAAAGTTAACTGTGACTATGGCAAAGGAACATGCTTGATCCTGATATTCTCTTAGGGATGAGCAGGCTTTGAAGAGCATAGTAAACCTGAGATGGTTCTGTGGCATGTTGAGTCTTAACGTAGGTTGGCGCCACTGTCATGCCTACACAGAAGCATGCATGCGAAGTTGGAAACACCTGCATTTAAACAGCTCCAGCTTAAGCAGAACAGAAAGTGGACCCTTTGACTGCATTCACTTTATGGAGAATTCTACCTTGAACTGTGAGAGAAAGCTGCAGCTTACTCCCACCTCATTGCCACAGCTAAAATGATACCACAGCTTTCTCAAAATAAATAAATAAATAAACAAACAAACAAACAAACATATATATAAACAAAGCAGAGAGAGAAAAGACAGCTTTTTAAAGCCGGTCACGGGTAATCACAAAATTATCAAACATGCAATACAAATGTCACTTTATTAAAAAAAAAAAACTAGTAATATCAAAAGGGGTATACTACTTTCTCTTCCAATTACTTCCCCCTTTACTGCTCTTCCTAGTATTAAAGTTCCTCCCTCACCTTGTATTAAAAATATTTAATCTAATTCCCAGTCGAAAGGTTTCTGAAAGTGTTGGTGGCAGCTGAGTTGATAATCCACGTCCTGAGCACAGCATCCCACCTCTTTCCAACACACTGACAGGTGCTTCGTTCTAAGCTACATCTACTCTTGACTTGAGATACTTGACTTACTACAAGACTAGCAAGTTAATGAGTTAATATCTGGTCTTTGCTCCTAAAAAAAGCTTTTTCTGCAGTTTTGGAACAACTCAAGAGCTGTTTGTGTTTACTATAGAGAAGGTTCCCGTCTGTCAGGTTTCTGACTGTCTAGATACAGTGATCACCAAGTTCCAGGGAAGAACCCTAGACACACCTAGGTCCCATTTGTAGATGCTCTTGTTTCTTGTTCCCACGAAAATCAATAACAGAATGACCTTCAATTTGAAATCCAAATCAATTAATTACCTGTTCTGTTGAAGACGTTGATATCTGATTTGCCTGGAGAATTTCAATTATGGGTAGCTTATTTCTTTTAAAGAGCTCCTTCAAAAAATATAGACTGACATTGAAAACCTCATCTTATACAATATAAATGATGTTTTCTTGAAGCAGGGATATACTATTGGCCTTGCACGAACTAGTATGGGGATGTTTTCCCCCTGTGGTCTAGCTAGTCCTCATGACATCATGATCAATTGGACTGGTAAATTATAGCAATCCCACAAAGATTCGGGGCCAAGAAGTCACTGCTTAGGGTGAGATGAAAAGCCCCTTATAGTTGAACGTAGCTTTTCATATGCATCAATTACTAACTCAAATCATGAGATTCTTTTCAGAATTTAACATGTATCTATTTCTCACTAACTCTGAAATTCTTATATCCCTGCTTATAATTGAATAATCATATTACTTCATTCTTTTCATAAGTTTGATTTTTCTTTTTATATGGATCATAAGGAAAAGGCTAGACATCAAAATACCTACAAGCAGAAATGTATTTACTAAACTTACTTGTTTTAATTGCAGGGGGAAAATGAACTCAAGTCATCCCAGTGGGGAATTCCCACAATGAATGATCACATGCAATGAAACTATTATCTTCATCCATTAAAATACTATCTAAAACAGAGCTTTCTATCTGGCAGCCAATGGCTGAATATAGCCTACAGATGACTTTTGTTTGGACCACACAGTTTTTTAAATATCTGAATACGCTGCCAAGATTATGAGATTTCGCATAAAAATTGTGTTTCTGGCTTTTCATTAAAGAAAAAGAGAAGGTGATCTGGCAGCCAGGGGGCCTGCATTCTCACCTGACAACAATTCTCTGGACCCAGAGCTGCCACCACCATGCTTAAGAGATGAGAGTGGACCCAACAGGCCCACTGTACTAACTTAATTTTCATGGGCATTTTATTTACATGGGCATTTAGGTAACTGTCAAACTTTAAACTTTCATAACTATTCCAAAAAAGTTTGTAGAACGATTATAAAAAGAAAAAAAAGGGCAAGTGTTTTAGAAACAGATATTTACACATATTTATATATTTCATGAGTTTATATTCATGAATGACAATGAATAGCAAATTTTACCTCCAAATATAGCTATTCCAGTTAAATGTAATTGTGAAAGAAAAAAAATTAAAACAAAATCTAAGTAGTAAATTTCAAATTGATGACCTGCTCTAATACAGCAATGCATTAGACTCTCTCTTATGTGGGTTTCCAATAAACTCCATTCCTCCCTGCAGCCTAGAAAAGATGTTCATATAAGCTGCCACTCAGCTGTAAATGTGCTCTGAATCTTAACACTTCCTTGGTAGAGGTATCATGTACTTAAGTGAAAAATGGACCTTAATCTGAAAATAGTGTATGTGTTTAGTAACCATTTAGGATGCATGAGTTATAAAACAACTACTAATCTTTACTGGCCCCACTTGTAGAGCTGCACCTGACATTTATACTTATACAGTCATTACTGAGGGTTCAAACGACCCCAAAAGTCTTGGCATATTTATTCAAAACTCACTATTACTTAAAAGCAGATGTCTATGACAAAGTCACCCACATTTCTTTCCTTTGGCTTGGTTTTTGCTGTTGTTGTATTTGCCTTTTTTTTTTAACTGAAAGCAAGTGTAAAAATTTTATTTATAGTTCAAAACTTTCAATCAACCGTAACATCTCAGCCTTTAAATCTATTAGTGAATTTTACAAATTAAAATGCCCTACTTATCATTTTATCTATCCATATTAAAAAATGTTATCTCTAATTAATTACTGTAGCCAAGAAAAATTTAAATCTCCAAACAGACTTTATTAAATAGGCTATGACTGGTCATATATCAAGTTATCAGAATAAGACTTAGGTAAGCTGTAGCATACTGTTTTATAATTATGCCACATACTTGAAAGATTATTTCTAAATGGGATGTTTCCTCTTTATGAGAAATGTTTTTCTTTCAACTTTTCTTAAAGAAATCCTTGAACATATTCTAAATAACTTTCACAATCAGACTTTAACCTCAAAATTTTCTTGATTCTGAATAACTGTAACAGCTTGAAACTGTTGACAAAATCATAATGATCACACTGAATTCCTTAACTTCTAGGTGAACAGGAAAACAGAAAATATGCTGAGTGTGGGCACCATGATTGTGGTTTTGGTTGATACCCAAGTGGCAGCGATGCATTCCTATTGGGAAACATTCTTTTGTAATTTCTATTATGTTTGGTATTTGAGCAATTAGAAACAGACACCTGGAACTCACTTATTAATTTATCTTTTCCCTCCCCTTTTATACTTCTTTCCACATCATTTTTTAAGATGCTTCTTAACTTGATGCTCTTACATAAAGGGGCCTTGAACCAGTATTCACCATTTTCTTTTTAAACAACTTTACTGCGATGGAAGATCGAGCCTGTTTCATTTTTTAAGTCTGTAGTTTCTTTTCATCAGTTTATTTTTTAAATAATCAGTGTCTAACAGTAGGAAATTAAAATAGTTAACTCTAGAAAAACAATGTTTGTGATTTTCTTTCTATGTCATTCCAAAACAGCTTTACAAAGAAAAGAGAATTTTCCTTCTTGATGTCCAAAGCCTTCAGCTACTTGAATAACCCTTCAGGCTCAAATCATAACATATCATGACTGCACATACAATTTCCTGATCTTGCTTTTATATTTTTTATAATATTTTTATAATGTACTGCTGTAAAAAATAAACATAAAATAATGAACATTTAATTTTATTTAATCTTTATTTCTGTAGAGAAGAATACTGGTGTCATTTTCCTCCCTGCTTTTCCCCCTATTAGTCACTAACTCCTACAAAACGGAGTCCCAGTGCTGGCTCCGGTTAGGGTCGCCAGGACACTCTGTGGATCAGGTGTGCAGAGCACACAAGCACAAGAGCAGCAGGGTTATCAGAATCTTCCGAGGTCAGGAGCCGCTGCTTTATTAAGAAATGTATAAAGTAGCTATTTGCCCAAAGTCAGAGCAGCCAACTTCTCGCTTTCAACAAAAGGGTGTTTTTAATATAATGAACATCCAGGCTTCTCTGGTCATGAGACAGCCTGGAATATATTACACATGCGTGAATGTGGCCGGGGTGTAGGATACAGGATGTGCTTCCTATCAACAGATTAACACTTCATTTTCATTACTCTAATCTCACCACAGGCTGTGAACACTCTCTTTTTCTTATTTGAACAACAATGGTGCATGAAAAACCAAGCTGATGGGCAGGCTGGGTTCATTAAATGCACAGGGTCTCTATTCCCATAACACAGCTCACCTGTATGAAGCCAAGGTTCTGCTTTCCAGGCTGCTACTGAGACAAGCCCTCCCAGATGTTGGACTTCTGGTGCTTCCTATCCTCCTCCTTGCATAAGTTACAATAAAGATCACAAATAAAGCAAAAATGAGAGAGCTCTTCTCCAGCATGGACTGTGTAGCACATAACAGGACTTGGCAACATCCCAAGATTCTCTCCTTCCCATGATTACTTGCCAGAGGTCTTCAGGAGAACAAGACAAGGATACTAAGGGAAAAGACCATGTCACAGGTATGAGTCAATGTCTCAGTGTGGTGTCTCTCTCTTAGTTTAATTTTTACTTGAAATTTAAAACTCACAAACCTGGCAGTTGCTTCCAGAAAACTGCAGTTCTCTGGCTGTTCAAAACGGCAGTTCACAAAACAAGAAACAGTCACACTACTTCTCCATCAATGACACTGAGCCTCATTTAAAAAGCTAAGCCTGTGTCTCTGAGGCAAGGCTCTACGTTCACCCATAGCACAGGATGGAAAGGGCGAGAGGGCATGCTCAGAGGAGGAAAGTTATTGCATCTGAGGCACCATGTTTATTTCAGGTGGCCCAGCTGCACATACACTCATATAGTCCTTGATTTGAGGCAGCTACTTAAAAACCTTCAACATCACAAAATAAAACATCTAAATCTAAATATCTTCAGCCAGACAATCTAACAAGCCTACACAGCCTCTGTGTCTACACATCACATATAAATGCACAATCACATGGCGATGTGAGATTTGTAACATTTTCTATAGAAAAACAAGAAGACTTTGTCCCCAAAGTTCAGAGCAGGACTTTGGTTTTCAGTTCTATCTGATACATAGGATATACATATGTATATACATATATGTAAATATATATGCACACATATATACATATGTATATAAGTCTATGTGTATATATATCTATGTATATATACATACATATCTATGTGTGTGCATACACATACAAAGTAGAAACAGTATTTCATATTGTCCTAGTTACCTGAGTTTGCATTAGGTTCGAGAGGAGGTCAAGAGAGCTTGTAGGCATTCTCACTGAAGAGACACAGCATGAGTATACTTAGTATATAATATCACAGTATCTTACAAAGCAGCAGCCCCAATCCAGTGCCCTCTGGCACTGGCAGAGGGCACATCATTGGCAGGATTTTTTTGCTCATGCCTGATAAGGTGTCCCAAACAGCCATCCTAATGACAGAACTCTGATATGATATCTTCCTTGCTTTTAATTGTAATGGAAGTAGAGGAAAAAAGCATTATTAAAACTCTGCTAATGGAGGTTCTCATTTTAATATTAGTTTTGTTATTATGTTAAGCCAGCTGAAAGTAATTATTTTTTGTCAGGTAAAATACTCATTATCCTGAAGTTTTTCTTTTCAAGCCCCCAGTTCAGACGCTATGATCATCAAATGTAAATCCTAAAGAATTGTCTAGAGAACAAATAGCCACAAAAAGGCACCTTAATAGAGTTGAAAAACCCATAGCAGTCACACACAAGCACAGCAGGTAAATACTGGAAGCCATAGCTTTCCAATTTACAATAATGTTTTTAATCTTGGTATATTTAACAACCTCCATGCCTTTTTATTTTTTTGAAGACAATGACTTAAATGTGTTCAATGCAAAGCAGTGATGAATCCTCACATGATACGTACAACACATGTTTTAAATATCTGTTTCATAATGCCATGTTTATACTGGCTGTGCTATCGTTTCAATTGTTCTTTGCAATGTCTGAGCTCTTATTAGCTGCAGGTTACCTTGGGCACATCTCCTGCTGGTCGCCCTGTTGTTTATACTCTTCCCTACTTCTAAGAAGACATCCATGTTTGGTGGTAAGTCCAAATATATAAGACGATAAATCTAAAAATACGTTCAGGGGGGAGAAAAAGCAAACTCCCTTTGACTCAATCTTTCTCATACAGGTTAAGGATCAGACTGGACATCCATCAGCAAACCTCTGAGTGACAAGCTGTAGGTCCCTGGCCACCCTGATTTGAAAGGGGAAAAACAAAACAAAACAAAACAAAACAAAAAAAACTCCTCTAAAGTAAAACAAGGACAGTCCTGTCACAGACATGTAGAAATGGCACCACATTCCTGAACTTCTGTCAGAATTGACAGACTGGCAAAAGGATGCCTTATTCAATGGTTGTTATTTTCAAGCACATTTTAATTCCTTTCCATTAAGGGAAAAAAAGAGGCAGTAAAAAATAAGGAACTAATTTTATAATGAGAGAAACAAGGGGAGAAGAGAACAAAGTAAGAAAGAAATTAAGTCTATGAGAAAGAAAACAGGAAAGAGGAACAAACTATGCTTGTACTTAGGCCATTAAATAAATGTCTATCAGCCAAACAGCAGTGATAGTCATAACTCAAGATCCCTACCTGACACAAACCCGAAAAACAGTAGCAAAAGAACATTACAATTCCTAAGGACAGGTAAATAAGATGTCAGCTATGATACAGGGAATCCGTGGTTTCAATGAGTAACTTCCTAGAGTTCAACATTATTCTTCCTTTACAGAGAGAAATGAAAAAGTGATGGCCTTAATTAAAGAAAAACAAAAGGATATTATATTGTAGGTAAAGGATCAATTCTTTTTCTTAATTAGAATGATGATTAATAAGCCGAGAGTTTGATTTCTGAACTCGCCAGTTTGAATAATGCCTTGTTTTCCTGTAGGATGCCCATTAAGAAAAGCTCTGGCTGCAGAGGCAGCCAACATTCTCTCCTCTCCGCACTCGGTGGCACAAAATGCTGTGTGCTGTGTCCCATCAACAGGACACTGCACTCTGTCCTCACTCAAGTCAACTCCAGTCATAAATGTTTTACCGGAGGGCTGAATGTACACTATGAGATTTGTATGGCTTCCTACAGGGAAGGTACAAATTAAAAAAATAATCAATACTTTTATTTCTCCTATTCTCTAAACTTGCTTCTAAGCCTGGGGAGGGAGATGCTGTACAGGCCAGGCTCAGGGGGAAATGTAGGCTCAAGTCACAGCTCTAAGCACCCTCTTAGTGATGTCATCTGCACATACTCTTTTTCTTCCTAGGGTAATGTTGTCATCCTATTTCCTCTATTTTTACTAGCTTATCTTCTACAGGAAACTCCTGCCTCTTATTTTGTTTATATATCAGGATCTAAAGGCTGCTGTTCCTACTCTGTCCTTCCTTAATTTCTCTTAAGGGAACAGAAGTCAAAGTTCCTCAAAAGAGTCTTTGACTCCCCTTTGCCTCCAATTCCCACGTGCTTCAGCGGATGAAGGGCACCCAGAAAAATGTGGATGCCAGCTACTCTTCTGGAAAAGAATGGCATCAGCTTTGGCAAATGTGAGTGACATCAATCATTTCCTATGACCCCAAACACTCTTCTGGCCAAAGCCTTGAGAACATTGGTCAGTGATTGGCAAACATACATCCTGAAAGGCACAAGAGGAGCAGAATTCGTGCTTACACATACACAAACACACTACAAGCTCCAAACATTCCAAAGGAAAGAATTCCTGGGACCATTATATCCCATGTTCTTGAACAACAGTGAGTTCTAGGGAAAATGACTTTCACTGAAAAAGGTATCCCAGGATTCACTGTTTTCCCTACTGCCACAAAGGTTTCTCACTGCACTCTGGGGGGGAAATGAGTTAGCCCCTAAAACAACTTAACCACTCTAGCACACTTATGAATACAGGGTAAAAGCAAATTCCAATTTCTTCTTTTTATACTTTAAAAAAAAACAAACAAACAAACACATATTCTAAGCCAGAATACCAAGTTAGGTGTAGACAAGCATTACCTACATGTGCTGACTGAAGACTGACTGTGCAGCGTCTACTGTGTCTCCCTTTGATAAGTGTGCAGTGTATAAGGCAGGAAAGGAGAAACCCTAGGACTTTTGTTTTTCACTGAAGTCTGTGACGCCATCTCACTATCTGTAACGGACTGTTCCTTTGGAATCAGCTCCCTGTGTCACAGCGACCTGGCAAACTTGAATGCCTTCCCTATCACTGGAATCCTTGTAATCCTGCCTTGGCTGTGACCCATTCACTTCTGCCCCAACTTCCCAGAGACGCCTTGCTCAGCATCTAATTAGAAAGGGAGGAATTGCCATGGCTTTTATCCCTGCCACAAAACCAGGGAGCTATATTGCAATGGAAGCCATAGTCTGTCCTGTTGTATTAATCAATTCCCATAAAGCTATATCCAATTGGCTCTATCAGTGAATATACAGACACACTTAGAAATATGAACACTGAAAATGTCCACAAGTGTAGACATCCATTCTTAATTGATCTAGTTTTCAACTGCAGTTACTTGACTCACCTTAGAAAAAGGGTTTACAAATTATATAAATACAAGTTACTCCTTTACAGATAACAAAAAGATTGAAAAAGATCAAAAGGAATCCAACTATGCTCAAATTCATTTTAAGTGATACATGCTGGCAATAAGCTTTACATTTGTGAATGAGTTCATACATGTGAAACACATCTGAGAATACAGCTGTGCATGCTTTCTCACAATAACATACACATGGTATATTCTATGTACAGGGCCTACTACATTCCCATTTCATTACAAAGTGCACAACACCTGTTAAGCGTGATGTTAACACAAACTTGGAAGTAAAGGCTGAAACATAGGCACTTGCCTTTCTGCTACAATTTCCAATTCAACACTGCTGTAATATTTGGATGATTATCCAATTATTCCTACTTGTGTGCTACAATATTAAAATGAATGTTAAGGGTTACATTTCAATTTCAGTATGTACCTATTATTAACATTTCAAAATACAGCACCTCACCTCTCGAGTCAGAACAACTGAAACAGAGGTAACAGCAGGCTAATTCAACAAGCTAAAACTATTCACCACCAAATATAAACACTTATTTTAGCATAAGGGTAAGTTTTGTCAAGTTAATCCTTTTTAAGTAAGACATGATTACCCAAATACACCAACTGTAAGAAGGAAATGTTAAAAAGGAAGAAAGAGAAAATAGAGAGGGAAACCTAGGGATGGATGCTGCCTGCCAATGAAAGTCATTTTCAAAGACCATTAACTATCAACTGCTTTACTCATGGATCTGATTAAGTAAGACTATTCATCCTATGTTTAAAAGGATGTGTAGTTTTGAGGGAGAAGCTCTGGAATAAAAATATATTGCATGAACTATAAAGAACCAAGGCACAGCACATAGTTTAGACACTGGACTGGACTTATGAGAAATGCTGCCTGTGAATCTGTAAAATTGTTAGTGATGTCCAAATTATTTTTGGCAGGTTAGAAGACAGGGGAAAAAAAAAACAGCGTTTTCATTTTAAATAAAATCCTATGACTGAAACTGTGTTTGTCCTCACGAATTGAAAGTAGTAAAAAGCTGCTAGAAGAAAAATTTGTAGAGAGCATGCTTGTAAGTGGAAAATGTCTTATATAATTCATATATATTTTTAATCATTTCTCAGAGAAGTGGTAGGTTTTATACTAGTCAAAAAGTTTACTTTATCATATCTCTGGCGAGCAGACGGTCTGATATTAATGTAAATCACTGATTTAATTTTTAGCTTTCTCGATTTTGTCCCTTACCTATCTAGAAAATGATTTCTCTGGTGATAACTAACACATCATGCTAATGAGAGGATCTAATGCACAATAGAAAAATGTCACTACTAATAATATTTGCATGAAGTTAAATAAAGCAACTGTACGAGAATGTCAGACAGTTGTTCTTTAATAAGACACAGTTTCACAATGAGATTAGGTTGTTAATTTTGTTACATCACTGGGTGAATCCTAAATTACTCCTTAATGATGCACAGAGTCATCTATAATTCTAACTTAGGATTTCACTCTACTCCGAAAAGAGATGTTACTGAGGGATCAACATTTTATTTGAAACAGGTTAAAAAAATAAAAGGTATAAACACTTCTGGTAATATGTGAAAAGTACACTAACACCTTAACCTGCCTAGTCTCATTTCTTAAAAAAAGATTTCAAATAGATCAAACCATACCTTCTCCTGGAGTAAGCTATACAGATTTTACTTGCTATGTTCTCAAATATAGGAACCTGCACACAATATGGCGAAAATCACCTTTCAAAGTCTTATTAAAAAAAAACAAAAGCAAAACAAAACAAAAAAACTTCCAAAAGCAAGCTCTTTTCTCTACTACCACCTCCCCATTCTCTTTTTAACAATACCTTATCAGTCTATACTGAGCAAAATAAGGTTTGGAACTATAGAAGATAAAGAAAAAGAGAAAATAGTTTTTGGACATTATCAATTTGTAACTGATCAAACTGAATCCAGAACTCTCAGTTACAAAAGTCAACAGTTACATCTTTCAGGGCTCTCAAATGTCTGTCTACAAGAAAATATTCTTTTCTTGTAAAGAAAAAAAAATCACAGTTCATTGTTAGAGAAAATAATGTAAAGTAGGGAAATGAAGTCAAGAAGTCATGTTTAAAGCTTTAAGGAGAACACTTAATTCTGGTGAATCTGAGTCTTTGGACCATTAAACCATGTGTTAATATCAGATAAAAGGAAAGATTTACATTTGCGAAAACGTAACTTCATTCAGGGGAAATACAAGACACAGACTGTTGTGTCCTCCTTCCTAGCTTACCTTTAGAAGACACAGACCTAGTGTACTGAACTTCAGTGCTCATCAGACACCCCCAAGCACACATGTTCTCTGTAGCTTACACCATATGTGGTGAGTTCTCGACAGCTCGGTCTTTAAACAGCCCAAACTCCTCTACTAGGCAGTCTTGTCCAGTGCTCAGAGACGTACTCAAGGAAACATTAGTTTTTAGTCTACTGTGAAAAACTGCATCTAAGAGATTTTATTCAGTTCATGAGATGAATTTTTACTTAGAAATGAAAATAATCACCCAGATAAGCCTTTTTTATCCTAAAAAAATAGATATATAGATTTCTGCACAGCTGGTTAAATTAGAAAAACTTTTATCTTTAGCAAAAGATGGATATTAAATGTGAATATTAAACTTAATATGAACATTAAAACTATTACTCCTCAAAATTGTTGACGTTAAGAGATAGCATTTCAGGAAGTGCTACACACACATACACACACACACATACACTCACACACATACACACACTCACTCTCTCTCTGTGTGAACCAGCACTGCTGATCCACCACACACAGGAACAACAAACACTTTAAACATTCACAGCACACAGACTTTTATATTTAGACAGAATTTGAATTTAAGCTTACACAATCTAAAATGCCATCTTGAAAGAGAAAGAAAAGCACATACACACATGTAAATTCACACCTCTTTTACATGACTTCCAAAATGCACAGAAGCTAAACATTTAGTAATTCTGAATGTAAATGGAAGCCTACATATCACTAACTACACCAAAACAACAAATAATAGATACAGCAAAATATTTCCATCATAGTATTATTTAATTGTGATTTTCACCCTTTGTTGTAGTATTCTGTTTAAGGAGGCACCATTAAGCAGCAATGCCTTCCTCTATCTTTAGTCTCCTCACAGTCACTGGTGCTCACCATAAGCATGCATTCATACAGGTACACACAAAACAGATCTTTGTGGTGCCCACAAACAGCTGCACATGAAACACCGCGATAGGCTGATCATACAAGTTTCTCTATGAGAAATTTTAATTATTTTCCTAATTCTGAGCTATGTTTTTTGTGTGTAATTTGCTTTTTTTTTTAATCTTAAATGTTTTCCACCACTTAAAGTCTTCTTAGATGCAAATCTACTTGGAAATGGGCTAGTGCCAAAGAAGCAATCTAACACCATCTATGTGGTTCAATAGCCATTTATCAATTGATCATTATCTCTATCTGTTTTATTAACTGTTTTTTCACTAGGGAGATATACCTAAAGCAATCTAACCTTTCAAGGCAGGCATGTGCATACACACTCCACTAAACTCAAGGAAAACCCTGATGGGTGACGCCTCAATCTTAAAGTGGGGCACACGTTATCAGGGTCTAACGTTAGTGATGCTCCAAGCCCGGGAGAGCCACCCAGATGGAGGAGTGCTCCAGAAAAACACCTCACAAAGCACACCACAAATGACACGCAGCTCTCTGTCACAGCACAAACGAACTTTCCACAAGAAGAATGGGGCTGCACAGAAAGAGTTGCTTGCTGGGTTTATGTTGATTGCATTTAAATCCCAGCTTACTGTATCAGCAGTTATCAGGGTCCCTCTACAGGATGTCAAAGTATACCTTATTCCGATACATTTCTTCTACCTAAAACTGGCTGATAAAACTGTTTACCAATTAAATGCTGCAAGAGCCGGGCTACATGCACTGTCTTTGGCAAATGTTTATTTCTAAACTTGTGACAGCTTACAGCTTTGCAAATTGTTTTTCTTTACTTCATTACCAAACATTTTAAAATCTACCCGAGAAAGTATTCAATTTCCGCAAACTCTTACATACAAAAGATTTCTATTAGGCAGCAGTTGCAGTATGTATTTTTTTTTAAGAATGGGGCAAGACGGATCTTTAAACAGCCTCCATCTAACTTAACATCCCAGTACATCTGTCAGCTCTACTTCGGTGCTGCGTGGATGATAAACTAACTCTCGCTTTGTATGGGTTTGGGGTAGGCTTCTGAAAAGCAAGACGCGTCTAGGAGGGAGGCACCAGGGAACTTCCCTCCCTCACTTGAGCACAGTCCAAGAGGAAAGTTTCTGGGTTGTTTCCCCTTCGCTTCCTCTCACCCTCGCTCCCCCGCGGAGCCGCAGAGCCAGCAATTGTGCAAGAGGAGCCGGGCGCGCAAGGCGCAAATCACCGAGCGCTTGGTACGGGCGGCCGCGGGTGATTAATTATCCGTCCGCTGGCCCGGAGCTCCCGGGGCGGCTCTCCGGGCCAGGCGGCAGCCGAGCCGCGGGCGGCGGCAGAGCGAGGAGCGGCTCCTGGAGGACGCGGGGGCCGCGCCGAGTGTGAGTGCACCGCGGCCGGCGGGCGGCGGCCGGACGGCGGAGCGGGCGGGCGGGCGGCGAGCCGAGCGGGTTGCGCGGCGGCCGGCGGCCGGGGGAGCGCAGGGAGAGCGGAGCCGCGGGAGCCGAGGCCGAGCGCAGCGCAGCCTGCCGCCCTCCGGGCCGCCCCGGCCGAAGCCCGCACAGCCCGGTGCAGGGCCGAGGCCGGCTGCTCCAGACAACCAGAGTCAGACCCGCCGCTGTGAGGGGCCCGCGTTTTATGACTGTTCGGTTGCAAGACCTACTTCAAGACAGCGGACACTTTGACCAAGTCCTTTCACACAGTCAGGGAGAGAACATTTGTCGAGCGGTGGCTTTTTCTCTTTTTAACGGGAAACAAAGAAATAAATTAAGGCTTCGCAGGACCCAGGCTGCACACTGTGAAACTTTGCAACAAATGCCTTCGCTTTCTCTAACTTCAGTGTCCTTTCCCCCCTTTTCCTTTAAGGAGCCCTTGGGGGAAGCCATGAAGTAACACTGCACATTCCAGTAACACAGTTATGACAAAATAGATTTTTTTTTTTTTAATTTCAAAATCATTTAGAAGGAAAAGTAGCAGGGGGAAAAGGGCACACAACAACTCGAGGTTTCTTAAAAAAAAAAAAAAAATAGAAAGTAACTTACCTGTTGGGACATTCTGAATAAGAGGTTAGTATCAGCGTTTTGCCATGTCCCCATGAACCCTGGCTCAGCCGCAGTCGTTCTGGTTCCGAACTGCATGGAGTTGTCAGTACAGGAGTCTCTTAAAGTCAAGTCTCTCGCCCTCTTTGGCTCTCTGTCTCTCTGTGTGTCTCTTTCTCTCACATCCACTTCTGCCTCTTCTGACTGAAAAGTGAAGGTGGATTTTTTGAGCTTCTTGGCAGCCAGTAGCAGGAGTATAGTGTAGTTAAGAAGCTGGCTGAACTGTGCATTTCATTTGGGAAGGGGGAGATCTGGGGGAGGGGGTCAGAGCTTCCTTCGCACCTTCTGCACAGATATCCCTATCATTTATGCATAGATTGTGACTCCCCGAGCTTGCCTTTGCTCGGTTTAACAGCTGCCTGTCAGGTGTGCAGGCAGCACTGGAGACCCAACCATCAGCTTCAAACCCTCAGCCACTGCATGTCATTGGTTAGCCAGGAGTCAACTGCACCGTTCCACTGTCAGGCACCAAATGACACCCTGCACTAACCCCTCTCCAGATACACAGATAGATACACACTCGTGCGCGTACTCCATGCAATGCCACGATCTCTGTCCACAGGGCCAGGGAGAGCCAGGGTCCTTCCCTGGGAATTTTTCCCAGCAATGCTTTCTGCTGTAACATGTTATATCCGACACCAGTCTTTGCTTTAACACTTGTAAAACTATGATACTTAAATATTCTTAGTTACACTGGAAGCAAGTGAAAGTATTTATCTGGAGGAGAACATAAAGTTTGCTCAGTTGTTGTCTAAATATTAGCTGTCACAAATCACACAGTATATGCTGGGCTATTTATAACCACATATAAACTCATAGAGAAAACAATATACACAAATTTGACCTTATATGCTAAAGGGTAAACAAGCAAAACTACCAGTTAAACATAAAAGATGTACAATAAACATATGAAAAAATAAATATATACCACTTAATATCAGCCCTTCAGGCCATTAACTACCACACTGAAGGTTAAGTAAGGAGAAGCTGAAGGTAGAGAAGAAAAATGAATACCTTTTCGTAAAGCTCAGAAGCTCAATAAATTCCTTTGTTAAAGTTCTCAGGTAAGGCATCTACAATATCCTTTTAAATCATAAAAAAAAAGGCAAAAGATGAAGAAAAAAAAAAGCCTGTGCTATTTCAGGCAAAAAGTAATACATATAAAAACGCCATTTTTCATTTAGGATCTCTATGAAAATTTCTATACTGTTTCCCTGCCTGATGAAATATAACCTTGATAGCAGGTCATATTTTTAATTAAACCAGTTTTGAAACAAAACATTCATTTATTAGATAGTATTTGTCTTTCTTATTTATGGAAAAGCAGAACTAAACAACCCACTGTACATAAACATTGTAACTTCAAAATGGAAAGCTAAATTCATGCCATCTCATAAAAGTAGTCAGCAGGAAAAAGCCATCCTTCCTAAACTTAAAATGTACGGAACATTAATCTTCAGCCACTTACAAATACTGAGGACAAATGTACCACTCTGCTTGCTCCTTCTTAACTAAAGAATAACAATAAACCTTCCTCTCAGAAACAACAAAAGAAACAGAAAAGCGCTTCAATGGCAGCCCTGTGTCATTAGTGGACAATGAGAAAAGATGAGAAAACGTACACTATGTTGACACAAATGTGCCTTCCCTTCCAGAACTGACATCTCCTGAAAGCTTTTCTGTTAAACTTCCCTCCAGTTCACCACCATTAGGCACAAAAAAAGTCTCAAAAGAAGCAAATTCAATATCTGAAAGGAAACAAACAAGAACCCAAAGAATTGTTGCCTTAAAATATATTAAGTCCACCTGTGGTCAATAAAAATATTCTTTTGCGGGGGAGGGCGGGAAAAGCCCCTATGAGTCAATTGTCAACGGTGACTGTACCTTTACTGCTATTACCCACTTAACTCCCTCTAAAATTTGCTAGCCTCTTGATTTCTGAAGTGGCACTCAGAGCCTCAGTCAAGCTGCCTGCTCAGCTCCTGACCTTCCCACTAATGGCTGTTATTTGTGGGAGGCTTAAGGACACTGTCAATAGCAAGCTTCCTCCTCGCTCCACTCAAGCACTGTTGTATCGCTCTGCCTGCGTGTTCTCTCTCGCCTCTCCTGCTCCCTCTCCCTCTCTCCTTTTCCTTCCCTCTCCTCCCCCACTCTCTCTCACTCCCTCTTCCTATTTTTCCAGCCCCCATCCCTTTTTTTTTTCTCAGTTCTGAGACACCCTCTTCTTTCCCAGGTATTCCCCGCACCCCCCCCCACACACACACACTAACAACACAAAAATCAACTGGCATGCAGCAGCAAGCACCTGCAGTAATAGACTCTTTTATTAAAACTGTTATTCTGCAAGACTTGAAATTCCCTATGGACCAGGCCATGTCAAAGCCGATATAATTAACTAGAGGCTCAGCAACGGATCAATTACCAGACAAGCAAGTGATAGTGAAATCAATGAAAGATCATCAGCCACATTATCAGTGTTGCAACTCATTAGGGCAAAACTGAGAAATGTGCTCAACGAGAGCCCAAGCAAGGTGGCATTACAAAACAAAGGGCTAATTTGGAGACCCTGCTGTGAACAATCTGTAACAGAATTAGCCTTTTTTCCCCCTAAACTGCACAGCTCCATAACTAAATGTGACAGACTGAGAGAAGCAGTTTATTAAGACACCAGCCCCAAGTTTATTTAGTTCATAAACTCTCTCCTAGAAAATCAATACAGTCTGTACGGGGTTATTAGGTTGACTAGCTAATACATCCAAATCTGCTCTGCCCAGCCAGCAGTCCTCTGACAAAATGCTACCCAGAGTATGCAAACTGAGCTCTCTCAGCCTGCCAGGTCTAACTGAACAAGCCTGCCACATAAATGTTACCTAAATATTCCCGCCACAGCCACACCTTAACAACTATCAGGGTAGCCTTGTAAGATTTCAAGAAAAATCATAATTATACAGTATTGTACCTGCTAGATGGATTTTATCAAACAAAAAAACCTTAACTAGTTCCTAAAACCAGTTTTAAAAAAGAATAGAAGCTTTGTTATAATAACAGACAACAACCCAAAGAGTTAACCACAGATAAATATGTTAAAATACAGCACAAACTTAGAACGTTTGTTATGCTCTATAAATTTTAAGTTTTAAATCACTTTTAGTAAATTTTAGAAAATAAAAATCTGATCCCTCTAGAAATTCCCTAAATGTGCTCTGTGAACTTGTCATTCCTTTCCACAGGGAAAGTGTAGAACCGTCAGTCCCCTCCCTCATGCTCTTCTAGCCAGTAAGAGGCTGGACTCACTTTAAAGACACAGGTCCAAGACAAACAAACAGCAAAACCAAAGCACTAAGACACCTTCTGAGGCTTTCCACCGGCTCCGCGCTCTGTAGATTACGGAGTAACCCTCTGGAATTATTTCTATCCAAGTTATTTACAACTAGGCCACTGGGGTAAACATCGCTTTCACAATGACTGCTTTCTTTTTTCCCTGATTTCAAGTCATGTACTTCATGTTAAGGGATCACAACTATGAAAGGTCACATGAAGCTTCTCTCATTCACTGAAAGCAGAGTGGGCTGTGTACAGAAGGAAGTCCATCAACTAGTTCTCCAGTTCCTGAAGAAACTATAGGAGTAGTTCTTTATAACACACAGCAGCAGCAGCAGCAACAACAACAACAACACACACACACACAACAACAACAACAACAACAACAACACACACACACACACACACACACACGACTCTTAAATGCATTTTACAATGGGAACTTAAGACCAGGAAACTAAACAAGGTTAGGGGAAAGACTGTTGGAAATTACTAATAATGTTCCAAAGGGGGAAAAATGTACTATTAGTATGCCTTCCTTCAAAATTCTAAATCCTAAACCTTATTTTTTTTAAAATATTAACTAATATTCAGTTTATAGATGCTACAAGTAAACAGTTATTCCCATAACCTTTAGCTGGTGCCTTATCAAACATTTCGTAAGTCATGTAATACTTTTAAAAGTCAAGCATACACACTACACCTGTACTATATGCACATAATCTGGATAGTAATTAAAAGCTGTGATTACACGAAACTCTTGCTTTTTAAAACCTTTTTGCACGTAACTACACACTGTGCATGTGCCCTCAATGAGACCCAATTAGTTACAGAGAATTTGCATTTCAGTTAGTGCGGGGTAACAAGACTACAGGGAGGCTAAGCTAGAGTCTACCAGCAGGGGAAGGGTATGTGCTCTTTCCTGCAAGCTCTGTAAGCACTAATTCCCACAGTGACTGCTTAAAATGTTACTATCTTTTCAGTGTTTTGGTAGTGAGGTGAATTTGGGTCTTTCCCTCTATCTTCTCAAAACTACACTTTGATGCAAAAGTAAGCCACAAAACTGAAGGACCATGTCAAAGAAGGCTGTTCTGCATGTGCTTCTGGAATAGACTAGTTTGTTTACTGCGTTAGTTTGTTTGTTTTTTAAAGGTGGAATAATCCATCTTTTTGCTTTCTTTATATTTTTAAAGACAAGGCCTCACCATGTAGCCCTGGCTGGTCATTATGTGGACCAGGCTGACTTCAAGAGATCTACCTGCC
Source organism: Meriones unguiculatus (assembly GCF_030254825.1). Lineage (NCBI taxonomy): Eukaryota > Metazoa > Chordata > Mammalia > Rodentia > Muridae > Meriones > Meriones unguiculatus. The sequence continues at coordinate 63,863,594 of NC_083360.1, forward strand.
TCTGCCTCTCAAAAATGTGCTCCACAGTGCCCAACTTTACTTTTCCTCTTGGTATTTCATTTCTTTAAAATGCACTGCTCCTTAAAGTCACTCTTTGACTGGGAACAGAGACCCTATGTCAAGGCCATGGTTCTGTGCTAAGATACTCACAGACTGCACTGAGAAAAAATTGGAGGGCTTCCTATATTATTGTCGTTATCATTATTATTATTCTATTCTTTTTTTCCATAGCTATGACTACAACAATGTAAATACTGAGCAGATATAAAATAAATGTATGGTTTGTGTGCACAATTGAAGACATATCCCCAGGACTTCCGATGGCTTCTAGAGCAATACCTGTGATTCCCTCGGTTCAGTTCAGAGCTGTTAGCAGATTCTGTAATCTGTGATGACAGTATACTGGCCTTTGCTCTCCTTTCATCCACTATTCATTTCCAAAGCTTGGTTAAGGACAGAGCCGGGTTAAAGATCAGTGGTTTTTCATGTGACACACACTGGTATTCATCTAATGGCTTGTCGAGACAAAACTGTCCCTGTTCTTGCCAAAATAATAAAAATGACGCTCCACATCGCATGACAATCAGCACTTCCTCATGGAGAAACAACTCAAGCTTTTTGTAATTCATTTATTTTCTAGGAAAAAAAAAAGTTAGCTGGCTATCCAAGCTCAATGTAGAGAATCAGGTTGTCATTCTCAAAGGAAGCTTCAATGTTTTCCCTCTCAGAACTCTAAAGCAACATGTAAACTAATCAAATGCAACTTTAACATCTAAAATAATGCTGAAGCTCAGGTTCCTAATGCATTAAGGTGCATGACTTAATGTATGCAAATTATGCAAGAGCAGCAGGCTGGACTCAGTCACTGAGGTGGGGCAGGCAATTGAGGAAATGTCATTTTTCTTGAGAACAAAGTGTGGGACTTGCTTTGTAACATCTGTTGGTCTGTGTGAAATGTTAACAGATGTCTTAGGTAGAAAAAAAGAGAAAGAATTAATAAAGGAAAACTCCTCTGAACAGATAATCCACCCAAATTTCCATATTCCTAAGGAAGAAAGTTGACAGCAGCCTTTTCCCGTTGTGAAACCTGCCATCCCTACTTTATTGTGCTAAGTTTCTTTTTCTATGTGAAGTTAAGGAGAAACAATTTTGATTAACCATAAAGATTCGGAAAAAAGTAAAACTAGTAAGAGTTTCAATTTTCATTTTTTTTCAAATTTTTGTGTTTGCTTTGTAATTATATAGTAATGCATGCGTGTTGATTGTTTTTCCTTAACTCACAGATAGAACTTGATAAAAGGACAGTAAATTATCCATCGCCCTTAAACATACAAATCCAAACATGATGACTACACAGAGGAAATAATACTGTACTCTATGTGCATGCTGTGGAGAAGAGAAAACAGGGGAGATTAAAAAGTCCTTCTTAAAAATTGCATCATTTTGTTCTGTTTTGTTTTGTTTTTGAGACAAGTCTTTCTACATAGCCCTGACTGTCTTGGAACCCACTATGGTGACCAGCCTGGCCTCAACTTGAACTCAGAGACCTGCCTACCTCTAGGAACTATCTTCTCTAATGTAAAGATGCTCACCATCAAAATTAAGAGTCCCCTAACATTTACACCTAAGTCCTTGCTTGCCAGCTGGCTCCCAATTTCTTTCTTTCCGTTCCTATCTAGTGTTTCAGTAGCCAACACTCCCAAGCAGTAGCATGTGGTAATTGTGGATATCTGTGTTCAAATTTTAAGGGACCTGGAAAAATTTGTTTACTTAGCAATTCTTTTTCTTGTGTCAGTTTATTACATGACTGAGGCAGACAGGCATGGAGCAGTCTTTAACTCAGGATAAAGCCACAGTGCATGGGCAGGAGGGACATGGTGGTTCAAACCTTTAGTTTCAGCACTGGGGAGGCAGAGGCAGGTGGTCTCTGTGAATCTGAGGCCAGTTTGATCTGTGTAGTGAGTGAGTTCCAGAGCAGACAAAAGCTGCATAGGGAGATCCTTTCATGAAAAGAAAAGGAAAACAACAACAACAACAGAACGATGATTCAAGGATGTCAACAACTGGATGGAACCACATATCATGTGTAAATGATCTGAATGACACAGGCAACTATTCTATTACTTTTTCTACTAAAATCTTGAAGACAGGAATTTTTAGGTTTAGTGTCCAAGAATTAGCTAATTCAAAATTAAGGATCTTCATGGAGAGGAGAAGAAAAAAAATCCCGTTGTCATCTCTGATTGGAGTTTTGCTCCCTGACCCTCTCTCCACCAAGAGCCTGTGTGAGAATTTACATTACTTCATATTCACAAGTATACCTCTGCTTTGACAACCTGAGTTGGCATTTCAGCATACAGACGCTTCAGCCAGAACGGCCTGAAGATTTCCGGGAACTAGATCACGTTCAGTTGGTAAAGGAGTGCACGTAGGCCTTCGCTTTCAGCTATTTTCCCGCCGACCCATTGTGGAGACTAAATACTCAGATGTTAACTCCCAGGAACACCAGCCACATCAGTTCACAAGATGGAAATGATAATTGCTATGCACCGCAAAAAGAAGAAAAGTAGTGGCCAAAACCTTACTCGTTAAAAATGTCTTTATATATTAGGTGACCAAAAAAGGAACACAAGCTCCCTAAGGAAGGGTGAGCCACTTCAAACAGTGACGTTAACATTCCTCATAGAAAATATCACCTAGAAGTTTCTCCCAAAAGAAAGAAGGTGCTCCAGTTGACACTTGTCTAGCTTGACTGAGATGCTGTGTCTGCTGGTGCTCTAATCAGGGCTCAGTTCCACAGCATACTTCAAGGAAACTCTCAAATGCTATAATCCTTTGATACTATGAAAATATGAAAATGGACAGATTTGGACAGGGTGCAGGAGATAAGGTAGTTTACAAAATGCTAAGGAATGGCTGAATCCCTTGGAATCAAGATTCACAGTTCAAAAAAGCATCTTTGGTCAGTAAGAATCTTATGCCTACAAAAGATCAAACATTTTACTACCTTGTTTTGATCTAATAACTGAAAAATTACTTTAATCTTTCTGTGTGTACAAGCAGTGACAAAAGCTTTCTTGCTACCATGAGCTACAGTCGATGGCTTTTGGAGAAAATCTTCTGAAAGAATCAGTGGTGTCTTTCCTTAAGTGAATATGAGGAGTAAAAAAAACAAAAGCAAAAAATAAAACAAAACCAAAAGGCTGGAACAGGGAGGTGCACTGGGGAATTACTTTCATATGACTATGAAAGTCGGGGGATTATAAAAATAAAATTATTATTTTTTTATTTACTTCCTTCTAAAAACTACAGACTGAGATGCTGGCAGCTTCAGTAAATATGTCATAATACTAATTTAAATTACAGTCAGGATGGAAGACTGAGACTCACTCACACACAAGAAAACCACATTACAAGGCGGGGCTCAAAACCTTACAATTATTTGAAAATAAAACACTTAAAGTTAACACATTTTTAAAAAGATATACTAAAAATAATACATGTAATTCTTAAACCTAAAATAAATTTAAAAATGGAAATACTAGAATGGAGTTTAAAAATGCCAGACTGTTTTACACACACACACAAATGCACACACACACACAAACACAAGCACAAGCACAGACATACATATACACACATACATACACAAACCACATACACACATATACTCAAACATACACATATACACACAGTTACATAAACACACAATACACAAACACCCAAGTAAACACACATACATACACAAACACACATGCCTTCACAAACACACACACAGGAACACACAAACCCATACATGCATAAACATATGCACACATATTTACAAACATACACAGATAAGCACACACATATACATATACAAACATACACGAATACATACAAGCACACACACATACACACATACATTCACACACAAATACATACATACACACAAACACATAGAAGCTCACATACATAAACATGCACAAACATACTTAAACACATATAAACACAAACATACATACACAAAACCACACAAAAATACATACATAAACACAAATTTAAGTGAGAAAACACTTATTCAAAGAAAATTTGAATAACTTAAAGAAATAGTTTTTCAAATTAAAAAGCTTTAAATGGGAAGAGTGAGGGCCTCTGGTGGGTGACATCAACAGGAAGCAGGCAGAGGGAAGCTTTTCAAACACAGCCATGCTACCTGCCCATCCAGCTGGTGGCCCGGTCACGCTTACCTTGTGAAAGCTCATCAGTCTATGTACATACAACTGGGATGGACACACACACAAGCACACACGCACACACATACATACACACTACATTTTAATTCTCAAAGATTACCACTACTAACAAGTCAATTACTAAAAACAGCAATGATGACAATAAATCAGCCCTGGGACTATGTGTAAAAAAAAAAAAAAAATGAAAAGGGAGGAGGAAGAAAAGAGATGAAACAAAAAAAAATCACAATCAAAATCAAAATCATTCTTCCACAAAATTCTACTTCTTACAGTATCTTCAGAGAAAAAAATTGTTGAGAAGCAAGTAAATATAACCGTTTTCTAAGATGAAGATGACGAGAGAGCAGTGAACGGTGGGACAAAGAGTAACCATGTGGGAAAGGACCCCAACAGGACAGGCAAAGCAGTGAGCGCGCTGAAAGGACCTAGGGAAGAACAACCTACCTCAAGCTGAGACGGATCAACCCCGCAGCATGGGACCTTGAAATGTGTTTGCCAGTCTTGGTCACCGAGCCTGCCCTCTGATTTGTAACTGAGGCAATTTGAAGGTGGGGAGGGCACAAAGTGTGCCTGTTGAGAGATCAGAAGAGAAAAATTACTTATAATCTTCATACAGTATTGTACAGAGATGCTGGTTACATCAATAAACTTCATCTTCAAAACTGCAAACGGAACATACTCCTCCGACCACTCAAACACGTTTAAAAAGAATTAATCACTAAGGTTTACGGTAACCAACAGTTAAATATACAAACCATAGGAGAACAAACAATGAAGTAGGAATAACAAAATAGTTCACTGATGGGTAACAGGGCAGGGGGACTGAACTCAGTGCTTCTTGTGTAAAAGCATAACTCTTTATTAAGCTTAACCCACCACTATACTAGTTTCTTTTCTTTAAGTAGGGAATTGGAGAGTTGTGAGGGTGTCTGAAACTGGAGCATCCAAATGCAGGTTCTACCACTATGCCACACCCCAGCCAATAGCACAACTTATTCCATTTTCTTCCACTAATCATAAATAAAGTCACTGTAAACCTTTATACTCACTGTTGAAGAACTATTTATCAAGCTTCACACACCAAGTACAAGAAGCTGTGGAGAATGATCCCTGCTCATAAGAAGTTTATAATCTAGTACGGAACAGAAGCCATGCATACAAATGACCTTATCTAAATAGAGAATGTGGAAAGAACAGTAGATCCATGTAATTTAGGAAAGGATGCCTTCCCACTGATATGGGGAAAGAAAGCATCTGAGCAAAGGCAGCCTTTGTTCTGGGCACCAAGAGACTAGCAATATTCCTCTAGAGAAGCGATCCAGTTTGACTAGAGCAGAGGTAGGATGATGAATAAAGCAGTAATAAAGGAAAGGATGTGTAAGCAACAGAACCATTGGCAAGAATCCCACTCAGCTGCTGTCCTGTTAGTCGCCACTGCCAGCCGAGTCTACTCAAAGACAACAGTGTGACTGTATTTTCTAAGAAAGGTTGTGTACGACGACACACTAAAATGTGAACAGAATGAAGCCAAGCGATCAATTAGGGAACTATTATAATACAGTAGGTAAAATAACTACTAGCAGGTAAGGCTGATGAAGAAGAGCAGAGCACAATGACAGTGACGATGATTTAATAGATAACAATGACTGATAGGTTGAAGGTTAAGGGGGCACACTGCTCTTGCAGAGAACCCAAGTTAGTTCCCATGTTGGGGGTTCACAACTGCCTGTAGCCCCAGCTCCAGAGGATGTGATGTCTTCTGGTCTCCATCAGCACCTGCTCGCACATGCACTTACATGGCAGCACCTTTTACAGAAACAGGAATGAAATAACTCAGGAATGAAATCAAGCTCAGTTTGGGGTAACTGCATGCAGACAACAAGGCCAGAAAAAGACTCCAAACACAGACTACTACTGGAGTTACCACACTTGGATCCATCTATGTAGACGTGATAGTAAAGGGAGACAATATGGCCATGGTGAGCATCTTTGGGGAGACTTGTGGTTATGAAAGAGAAGGCCAATTGTCCTCTTCTGAATTACAAAGGAAGAGAGATGATGGTTAGGAGATGTAAGTAATACTATATTTGGTGCAGAATAATAGAAATTTAGTAGTAAACAGAAATATAAAAGTGACTCCATCCATCAGGACAGGACTTGGAAGTATGTGATGTAATTTGAACGACAAATACTTTAAATGTGTTTGCTATTAATTTCTTATTTTGAATAAATGTATGTTCAATATATAATTCCCAATATATAACTGTGACTAAAATGTTTTGTATTTATGAATTTCTGTGTTCTGGTACAGTGACAAGCATGCATGATCCATGTTATAGAGGAGTTAAGAAATATGTAATTTGTAAAGACAAAGAGGCAGAAATGGTAAAATATTCTTTGGAGGAATTGTGAAAGAAAACAAGGTAAGAATATGTAGCTTGAAAGTTATCAGCATTTAGAGAAATGTGTTTAGGAAAACAGTTTGTTTTCCACTACAGGTTAAAAAAAAAAAGTCTACAGTAAGCAAAGGGGACAAAGCCAGCTGAGAAAAGGATATTGAAGATCTAAGCCAGAGGGAAAATGATATAAAGGGTCCTAGGGGAGAATGTGATAAGAACACAAATGAAAAGGTTCCCTGAAGAGAGGGGGGAAAAAGCCTCAGAAAACAAATTTTCCATGGCTAAGAAAGGCAGGTATCAAGGAAGCCTGGCAGTGGGGGTGCACGCCTTTAATCCCAGCACTCAGGAGGTAGAGGCAGGCAGATCTCTGGGTTCAAAACCAGCCTGGTCTACCACGCAAGTTCTAGAACAGCCAGAGATACACAGGGAAACCCTGCCTAAAAACAAAAACAAAAACAAAAACAAAACAAAACAAAAACACAAAAAAATGCAGGAATAGTGTCCATGTAACTGGAGAGAGAGACTGTGTGCCTGTGTAAATATATAAACAGAACCTGCTAAGTCTTTCAGTATTGCTTACATGTACATAATTTCAGGACTGACTGCTTGGTATTGAGTAACCAATGACAGGGCCCCTTTCGGGGGAACACAACTTCTTCCAGCAGCTCTTAGTTGCCTGTAGCGTATTGTCTGGGCGTGGGACCCCATGAGATTTCCCTCTTCCACTTTTTCACGTTGTTCTTGTTCAGGCCTTGCCATGTTGTAACAATTAGAGAAGATGAGGCCAGGAACTTGAGAAGGAGTGAGGGTGGGGCCATGGAAGTTGTTGGAGGAAGGAAAGGGAATGGAGAGAAATGATGTAATTATGTCGTACTTAAAACAACAATAAATACACTAAATGTTTAAAAAAAAAAACACGGATAGAAGAGTTCATCCAGTTAAGAGCACAAACTAGAGAAGAGCTGGAGAAGAGAAAAGGAGTGGTCCACTTGAGGAGTGAGCAGAAGAAATTCAAAATGTCAGAAAGATGTCAAGCGTGGCTCTGGAAACACTTAAGAAATCTAGTCCCAGTCAGCAATTTGATGAGCTAGAGATGGCTCAGTGGTTAAGAACATGTATTGCTCCCGCATGAGATTCAAGTTTAGTTCCTAGTACCTACATGAGATGGCTCAAAACTGCCTGTAAGTACAGCTCCAAGGAATCTGATGCCCTCTTTTGGCCTCTGTAGGCACCTGTGCGCGTACACACACACACACACACACACACACACACACACACACACGCATAGATACACACAAACTCATGAATGCATACACATATTCTCTCTCTCTAAAAGATTTATCTTTTAAATTTTAAAATTTAAAGGTAAGTCTTTTACAAAGACAGTGTAGTCAGGAGTTGACAATTTTGACACTGAAAACTAGAATCCTTAGAACCAGTAAAGGGTTCTTAATACAGATAGAAATGCCCTGCTCCAGAACATAAAGCCCAGTGGGAAACAGAATTTTGGAAACTATAGTGATTACATAATTACCATAGGGATGAGTTCATGTAAAAAAAATAACAAGAATATATTTTAGGTCAGATTATTTAATGTTTATCTAGTCATACCCCAATTCTAAGTGTTTACAGAGCATTTTTTAAATGGCTGTAAATTTACTCCTGGCTAAATAAATTCCCCCAAGCAAACAAAAAAAAAATTGAAACATTTTAAGTTCTATCATGTTATGTGATTTGAGTGAAGGAGGAGATGTCGAAGAATCATTAGCCAACCTGAGGCAAAGCTGAGGGGGTGAGGCCCTCTGCATCCCTACATCTAACTCCTACCTCTAGGACCATTTGGTCCGGAGTCTTATCAACTCTCCACCCATCAGAGAGGGTGCATTAGCAAACTCAGCAGGTTTAGCCCAGAATCCCTTTAGAGACCAAGGAAATGATGACTTCCATGACCTGGCCAGTATCAACAGCCACCAATGAAGCACCTGAGGGACATGGACAAAGACATTATCTGCTGCACTGGCAGCCGCGACAGCCAGCCTTTCCAAGAGTCCTTTCTGGAAGGACCACTGTCTAAGTGACCTGTCGTACAGCTTTGTAACATAGCATTAATACTGCGGGCCAAAATGAGATTGATCTTTGAGCTTCATGGTCTCCTGTTGTCAACAGTGCATTATAAACCCAATACTAAATACTTTATAAACAGGTCTCCCTACAGTGTATTAGAGAAACAGTGCATATTTTATGCCCCATAGTTAGGTAGCCACATATCCATCAGGCTAATACATTATTTATTAGATACTCAGAAGCACAATAAGAGTCAATAAACTAACTTCTGGATACTTGCATGCAACTATTTCATTGGAAATTGTACCTGGATGAAAACTTTCTCACTAACAATGGGGGATGGAAGATCCTCTCTCAAGTATACCATTAGAAGGAAGCACAGACCACCTGAGTGAGAAAGAAGAAATCCCTATGTCCTGAACATAATTTCTGTTTTTGAACTTTAAGTATTATCCAACCCCATACTCATTTCTTTTGTTTTGCATTTACAGGCCTCTGATTCTTCCATACTCATGGACAGCTCAGGGAAATAAAAATTGGTAGAAACATGTCTATCATACCCTACCTCAGGACAGATGACAGCTTCCACGAACGCTTTCTTTACACTTGTTATCTCAAAGAAACTACACAATGAATTAACTGTTTTCAAGGTCTGTGCTACACAGGCACTGTGGAATTCAGAAGTTGTTAGCCAAAGGTTTAAAGGAGCTTTTTATTTCATTTCTTCTCCTCCTCCCAGATTTCTGGTTGAAGCTCTCAAGCCCTTAGACACCTATGATGCAGTCCCTGGTGCCTAGTCCAACATCACCATGGCTCATTCTACATTTCTGAAAGAGGACCTTCTGTTCTGGAATGTATTCTAGCCCTTCAAGGAAGCATTTCTTCAGCTGGGAGTTATTTCTCAAACTATCAGAGGCGTGGACCTTTGTGGAGTATTGCGGGTGCCATGGTTTCACATGCTGGCCACATTAATACTGGAGAGCAAGCATCTGTAACCCACAGCTGTGTGCGCTCCAGCCCCAAAGCACCCGCAAGGCTGGTGCCAATGCAAACCACTCTTCCCGTCCCACATGGGAACCACACTGGTTTTCTTCAGGAGCCAGAGACGGAGATACAGTTCTGAAAACGGGGTTTTGGGTACTTTCCACTCACTTGATGGGTATGGACTGTCAAGAAGAATACTGCCAGGGGCACTGGCTCTTTGCTTCTCCCCATTCCACACCAAGTGGATAAACTATAAGGAGGAAAGGAGGGAGGAGGGCAGTGGAGGATATGCGCAATGAATACCATATACATGTATAAAAATCTGCCTATGTAACACAATACAATGTACACCAAATATATACAGTGAAAAAAAGTTGTTTTTTTTTGTTGTTTTTTTTTTTTTGTTTTTTTTTTTTGTTTTTTTTTTTTCAGAAAAGGAAAAACAGAAGGTTATAATGTTAAATATTCTAAAAGTCCCTTAGGGAGACAACCTAAATAGAAAAATACAGATTTTTTTTTCCCACAGTGTTTTCATTTTTTCTTCCTAATATCTTATAGTTTTATTCCTATAGGCAAGAGTTTTGAAGGTCAAAACACATTTTATGACGGTAGGCTAAAGAAGTGGAAATAAAGGATAAACAGGAGACAACTTCCCATTACTTTCTCAAAGAAACCTCCCCAAATTATAGACATCATGAAAGCTGATACAAAAACATGTGCTAAGACTAACTTCTTTGTATTATTTTTGCTGCAACAACCACTACTGCTAAGATGGTTCTTCACGTTAATGAGTTCAGTATAGACACACTATGAAAGATGCAGTCTCTGACCTCAGGTACTTATCCACGCCTGTGGGGATTTACTGTTCCTGCTGGACTTACTTTATTCTTCATCCTCTTGCCCAGAGGAAGTGATCATCACTCAAGACTTGGAGCCTTTCCATGGGTGGGGCTTACATATGGCAAGGAAAAGGGGTATTTGCCCTTGGACACAGATGGCACTAGACCGGAAGCTTAACAAGTCTAGTTTGCTGCAGCAAAGGGAAAGATTAAAATTTCTGAAAATTTGACACTGATCTCACTGAGCTTTACATAGAAAGAAATCATTAAGTGTGAAAGTACATAGTGTTCATCAGCGTATCATCACATCAAGCACATATATGCACAGATTATGTCAGTAGGCCCTGAGCTGATATCATACAGCTATCTCTGCCATACAGCAGCCCACATTCATTTATTTACATTCCGTGTGCACCCAGGGAGTCAACTGTATATAGCGGTTAAATGTCCAGCAATGAGATTGTTAAGTCTGACTATCTGTAGAAGCTTTTACTTAAGTGACAAATCAGTTAGCCCCAAATTTCCATCTTCAAAGTGCAAGTAGTAGCAGCAGCCTCGATTCACAGAACTGTGAAAACTAAATACTCTGGTTAGCACAAAAAGTTTACTCACAAAATGTGAATTTCTCTGTCTCTCCCTCCTCGCGCGCGCGCGTGTGTGTGTGTGTGTGTGTGTGTGTACAGATTTTAAACTGTATGGCTTCAAGCATTTTTGTTTGGCTTCCCAAGTGAGACTGTGTGAGTATTCATGTGTTTTAATTAATGGCCCAATATATAAAGTGCAAGAAAATTTAAAAGGTAAAATACTAGTTATCAGCTGCAGGGATAGGGGTGGAGGGGTGTGGTAGAGAGAGGCAAAGGGTAAAGTGAGAAAAATTAAAGATATAGCAGAGACATTCACTCCTTTACAGCAACTATAAGCCAGAGTGGAACAGAAGCTACTGTCTTCAGCAAGCTCCCCTACCCCACCTCCCATCCTGGCACAGTCTCTACCCCTAACTGTTTTCTTCATTTTATTATTTGCCTGGCTACTTGAGCCATTCAAGCTTGTAACACCTCTCTAGTAAGTAACTGCATTCATACACTATGTATGGAGAGTTCATTCACACGGAGAAAAATGGTATTTAAACAGGGCTGGCCTTGAACTCACTGGGATCCACCTTCCCTTCTTCCTGAGTGCTGGGATTAAAGGCTTGCAGGACCATGCACAGCTCCAGATGTTACTAGCCTCTTTTGCAATTACAGGCACAGGCTCTGTGACAGCTATACTTCAGTAACAGTAGTTCTAAAGCATATTTGCTTTCAATCAATGGAGATCTTTTCTCTGAAAGATAAAGTTGTGAATTCTGAGCATGGGGAAAGAGCAATACAGAGCCTGGGTTTCTTGGCCTTCTTTGCAGTTTGAGGTGTCCTTTGGAGTGGGAATGGGGGGAGGCTCGTTTAATCTGACTGCTTTACAACCAAGGAAACTGAGGCTAAAATATAAAAGGAGTTGGTGACAGCATGGACCGTTTCTCAGGGCTTTGGTCTTTCACACTGCTTTAACAGTAGAGTTCAAAGCAGTGGCCAAATGTTGAAAACTCATTATATTCCAGAGTTTCTCTTACTGAGTTGACAAAACCAAATTAAACTTTCAAGAAACTTCACAGGCAAGTAGTCTTGAAACTGCTAACCTGAAATAGGCAAGGTTGGGAGTCATTAACAGTTCAACAAATCCACACTCTTTGTATATAACCGCAGGGGCCAGATGATGAGCTTCTGCATGCACAGCCGCCGGCAGGGATTGGGGCGTTTGGCAAGCTCTAGCATAGGGCATTCTCCATGGTGCAGGTACCCAGGAGTGTTTCCACGCCCTGCTCTCTAGAGAGCTCAAAGCCAAGCCATAGACTTAAAAGGCAAGAAACAAAGCAAATGTGTGCACGGGCTTCGAGCTCTTACTCTATGAGGCATGCTGACAAGTTACAGAAAGATGAAAAGGGACAAAAATCACAGCAAGCAGAGCTCTTACGACATCAGTCATATGGACAGGCGTAAGGGAGAGGACATTATCCCGTGTTTAATGTGCACCTGCTGTACGCCAGATACTGTAAAAAGCATAAATATTCCCCTGAATGCACTCCCTTTTTCTCTGCATAATATGTATTATAAAAAATTGAAAATAAATGAAAACACTACACACCAGAATTAACCAGACACCAAATCTGTGCAACTTAATGAACTTACACTCAGTTAGAACTGCCACTCAGAGTGGAATCTATGAAGCTTCATATTAATCTTTCCCATTTAAATATTGAATATAGCTTATGTACTCTTCTAATACCAAAAAGAATTTAAATCAGAAGAAAACCAGTTCTGTATCCTTAACTCAATCATCTGAATTCAATCCTTCTTCATTTCCTTGTACTTAGCTTTTCTTCATGCTATACAGTACCTGCATGTACATTTCTTTAGAGTTAGTTACCATATATTACTGACTAGATTCCACATGAGATAGAATGTGTGATTCATTCTTTTTTGAGGACCTGTGACCTTGTTTAATATTATACATTTAAAGTCCATATATATACATACTTACATGTACGTATATATGTATATGCGTGTGTATGTATACACATTTGAGTAGTATTTCATCCACTTGAGCTGAAACAGTAGGAACAGGAAGGAGTCCTAAATGGGGAGGGCTTGAGTAGAGCAGCAGGGATGAAAAATAGAGAAGATGAGAAGAAGACAAGAGCAATAAATAGGTGGGACCCGGAGGTCTTGTGTAAGCACATGACACAGTCCAAGCAAGTTTACTAAAAAGCACAGCATCAGAGATACTATTTGCAGCCAAGGTGGGCTGACAGTTAAGTCAGATGATGATGTCAGAGAACAAGAGATGCACCAGGTGCACACACATACACACACCTGTGTGCCTGTATAATTCCCATTTGTATAAAATACTTGTCATTTTTTTTCTTCACAAGTCCCATGAGGCAGGTATTATTACTCTCACATTATCAATGAGGAAACTGAAGCTAAGAGGATCAAATCACTTGGCTAAACCTTGTATTAGTGTCAAAGTGAAAATTTAAAACTGAGCTGGTCTCATTTCAAAGCTTCTGTTCAGCCCAATTTCCTGTGTTGCTTGGTTCTTGAATTTTTAAACAAGAATTTCCTCGAAAGTTGTTAAATATGATCTTGTGTCTTGAAATAGAGAATGGCTTTCTTGATCAATTGTTTTTTCAATTTGAACATCAATTAACATAGAGTGCTATCTTTCCAAGGGTTTGGGGAAATTATCCTTTTATCCAGAAGAGTTTAAATCAAAGAAAATCTGAGGATACGCCATTTTTAAAAATTCAATAATCTACCAAGTTTACCCTTTTATGAATTTTATGTACTGTGTAACCAACATCCACATTTTCATGCTTTTAGAATTTATTTTTATTTTATTGTGATCCTTTTCCATGGAATTAAGCAGTTGTTTAAAAAGAAAGAGAAAAATGTTAGTGCTAATAAGAAGCATTCCCAAGTAAATCACAGAAGGTGCAGGACAGCCTCACAATGTGTGGCTATTAATGTTTGAAGGTGTGAACTGAAAGCGGGGACAAAGCAGTAGGACCAGACACTATGGCATGAACAGAGAACCAAATAGAGTTACAGGGCTTATAGGTCCAAATGAGCTTAGCCACTTTGTTTCTTCTCCTCAGGAGGCTGGAAGTGCTGCCCATGGCATCAGAGAGCACCATCTTAAACAAAGTCCCCCCACTTCCTGACCTGCAGGATAGTCAGGCAGTCATGTATAAACACTAAGTGAAAAGAAAAGGTGTACATAATCACTCTCTTTTATTAAAAAGCCTCCCAAGTCAGTTCAACTGTCACCAGCTACAGCACTAAGGAGCAGAGCTAATTTGGCCCTGGGAGGATGTGTGACAGCACTCTAACTAGGAAGGACCAGGAAGTGCAGGGAAGCACTACACTGTGGACAGATACGTGGCATTAAATGAGAGATGCGCTTACAGAGGGAAACTGCACAGGCCTGAGATCTGGAACCAACCTCCTCAGCCAAGCAATACAAGCCGCAGCCCCCCTCCCCCCCCGGAACAATGTACAGCATAAATCAGAAAAGAGAGACATCTGAACCATAAGTATTCAATTAGGGGTCTGTAGCATGTTCAACATTCCTGTAGAATACAAGGTCCAAGAACAAGGGAGGTTGTTGTTTTTGTGTAGACTAGATGTGCATCAGCACTTGGAAATACAGTAGGTTCAAAGAGCACATGGAAAGAAAGCCCATGATATGGTGGACCCTGAGGACTAACCCCAGCAATTAGAAGAGATAAATTAACCATTTACAACTGATTCAGTTTTTTCTTTTTTTAGAGATCCTGTATGCTACTTAAAAGCTACTTTACAGAAAAATTTAAGTATCAATATTTGTATTTGTAGACAAAATATTTCTGCCTCAAAAAATACTTTCTCAAATCAAACACAGCAGAGCACTGAGACTGTTTATGGTAATTTTTCTGCCTCGTCATCCCAAATGGAAGCTCATCCAAAAGCAACAGTACCTATGACCCGTGTCCTGAACTACAGAAACACTAAACACGGTCTATACATTTAGATAGGGTGCCAACACCCCATCATGCTACCTGGGAACTTACAGAAAACTCAACCAGCCAGTGGGCATGTTCTCTCACACCAGCACCTAACTCTTAATGATTTTCCACACTCAAGAGCTTTCCACTCAGGCCCCAAACTCAGAATGTGAGAATCAGACCTTCGTAACTGTCCCCTGCCCATTTCAGAGTTTTGTTAACAAACAATTAAACCTACTCATCAGGGCTTAAAAGCAAATTCAAGTGTTTAACTTCTATATTCCTACCACATTTGGCAAGCTTCCCAATATTCAAAGGTATTTAAGAAATTTGGATAAAGGAATGAACACAGAATGAACAGAAAGGGATAAACCAGGATTTGCTTCTCTGGGCTGCTCCCTCAGCAGCACTGGGAAACTTTGCTGATTGAGCACAGTGTTGCTGTTCTGTTTCCTTTCTAGCAGCTCTAAGCACTGATCATTATTAAAAATTCACTCATAAGATGAAATATCTTTTATCACTGAATTTTTTTCTTTTCTCTTTAAGTGTCTGTTTATTATCATATTTTAAAGATTTTTCAGATGAAAACAAAAGGAAAAAGATAAAGAAGTGATAAGGTCCAAACAAAGTCCAGAACCACAAATACGTGCTTCTACATATCCTTTCCTATTATATCTAACTATTGCTTTAATCTATTGTAGGTGAGCTGTCCAGTGTACCAGGAAAACTTGATTCTTCATGAGACAGTGTGAAATAAAGACCTCCATCTTCCTCCACGACCACGTCAACATAAACACACTAAATACTTTTACGGGAAGCATGTGCTGTTCCTAAGATACCACAAATTTAAAGCCTTCGAGAAAAGACCATCTCTTCTGGTTGACGATAAAGCTCAGGAGAGTGCTTGACAAGAATACATGAGGCTCGAGGCTTGGCTCCCAGCACCTCTACATAAGCAGCCTCTGCTCCTTTTCATAAAAGGATTATTTTTCTCTCTCATAATACAGATTTGTCAAATAATTTCTATATAGCTGGCAGATATATCAAATACTATTAGCCTTAACTCTTAAGTTATACATTTTTTTTTAGAATATTAGCTCAATCAAGCTATATTTTCCTAAGTAAACTATTAAGTACATATTTTCAATGATTACAATTTTAAAAACACTTTGTCAGTGTGGGTGAATGTGGGTTGCGCCTAGGGCCTTGAATGTGTGAGACCAGCACTGTATCACTAAGCTGTCACTTTGGTCTAGTTCTCTTCCTCTAATATGACAGTGTAAAGATTCCATTTCACACACAGAATTCCCATCTGAAGGCAAAACTCAACTGCTACGTAATGTTTCTAAGAATACTTTTTAAAAAAATATGCCTTAAAAAAGAAACAGATTAAATTTAGTGTTTCCCCTGATACTCTGTATTCCAAAGGAGGCTAAGTGGGAAAGGGTTACTTTCAAATGGGAAGTTGTCTGTGGTGTTTTTGTTCTGTTGTATTCACTCCATCTTACCAGTGCCTAGCATGATACACAAATACAAACTATTAGGGGAAAAAAAATTGAGTCTGGAGTACTTTAAATATTTTCACTTCCCTCTTGATCAGAAACCTACATCTTTAAGTATACTTAATCAGTAACTGAAACTTCAACTTTAAGGAACATTGGGAAAGTCATTATCAGATTAAAATTGATCAAGGCAATCAATGTGTTTGGGGACCAGCATTTTAGTCAAAGGAGATGTTTCATGCAGTCATACACAACACGGGTGAATTAGTATTTTAATCTCAGAACTAAAATTCTCATTCAGTCTTGGAAAGCGAGTCACATTTGCAAACAACTTGGCAACCACACCTCAGAGACAGCCTCTAAAACTGCTGGGTTGATAAGAAAACACAAGTTGCATGAGAACCTTTGCACTTTTAGATTCTGATTCTTCTAAAAACAACAACAAAGAGATATAAAATCAAGAAAACTCAACCTTACAGAGAAAAAAAAAGGGGAAACACAACTTGGCATTCTGTATATAACAAAACAATGGAGAGAGTAAGTTGCCAAGTAAACGGAGGCAAAATCCAGCCTACACAGCCATAGCCAGCAAGCTCTGGGCAAAGGGAGGCAATCCCACATCCCCCTGGGCATGTTCTCAGTTTGATTCTGGATGAGCATTTTAGTAGGGAGGAAAACTTAGGAAACTGCAGAGAGCCTTATGTCAGGCCATGTCCTGTGAACATCCGGGGTCAAATACAACATGGCACTAACAGTCTGAAAGCGAAGTGGATAAACCAGAAACTTTCAGCAGATCTAACCGAGGCCTCTTTCCAGCGGCTGTGGGAAAAGGCAGAGTCTGAACATTAACAATGGTTATTAAGGTAAAGCTAATCCCAAATGTGTTACCATGAAACTACCCACTTCAAAAAGATTTCAGAACATATTTTAGTAAATCCTGAAATGCATGTCCTGGTAAATTTCTATATAAATTTGATTTACAAATTCTGCCGAAAATGTGCCACAGCTGGCAGAATGAATTACTACAATAAATCATTATTAAATAACTGTAAATCTTTGTAATGACATAATGCTTAACTTAAAAAAAGAGAGAGAGAGAGAAAAGAAAAAAGTGTGCAGAAGCGAACATTCGGTAGAAGAAAAGCACTCTTCACACAGGAAAGCAAATTACAAAACTTACCATGCCGACACTGCAATATGATTCAATGACTAAACAGGGAAATAAAATTCACATAAATTGCGCTGAAACTACAGCAATGGTGTGCTTACTATTACATCAAAACAAAGTGCATGGCACGGGGTAATGCACCCAGGCTTGTTTTTTGGACACTGGCGATCACACTGGCAGCAGATAAGTCTTTACACATACAGCTGCATCCAATATTTTGTGAGACAATAAAATCATATTCCAGGTATCAATCAGCAGGCCCGGGTTGTCCTTTCTCTGAAGCTTCATAAATATTCTGTAGAAATAATTTATCTCCCTGCCACACACTCTTCCCTCTGTACACAGCTCCACCCGACTTCAAAATAAACTTTTTTTAAAAAAAAAAAAATGTAGAGTTGCATTCTTTCTGATGCACAGCAGATGGGTAGCTATAGTCATCCATTACTTTAGATAGTGCTTAAAGTGAATCACTCCAAACATCCCTGCCTTATTTAGCTCCCCCAAGCATCCATTTGTCAAACTTCAGACGCTTGGTACTCCTGTCACAACCAACAGGGCTCATGGTTCTAGCCAGCAAGATGAGCTCCAGCAGATGACAGGCCCCAGAGTGCCTGCTCACGGCCTATGATTGCTGCCTCTGCCTCTCGGGAAGGGTAAATTATTAACCAACACTTTCACAGCAGAAGATCTGTCTAAGATAAACCCATTAAAACTGTTAGCCCACCAAGTATTTCACACTGCTAGTTGGTGAAGTCTCTCTGTCCAGGTCACCGTTGCTTTCTCTTGGTTGTATTGACACTTTAGTTCTCTGTCCCTCCTCTTCATAAAATGGAAAGATGTTCCCGAATGCCACCTCTTCCCACATTTCCATTTGCTAACTCCCAGTCAGCAAAAGTGTTTCTTCGAAGAGAGCCAAACCCTGCCTCTCTGAATCTACTTAGATTTACCAGAACAGGAGGCTGATTTAAGCAGGTGGCTCTGGGGCAGCAAATGGACAGACTAAGCTATCCAATACAATAGATGTCGGACAGTCCTAATTTGACACTAGATCAAAACAGTTTGCAAATGAGCTTTTCCCACCTATATTTCATTTTCCAATTTGTTGCAACAACTAAGATAATCATTAAATGGCACACCGGGGCCCCAAAGTCAGGTATTTCTTCCCAGTGAAGACACTTCCCCTTCCCCTTCATTTCCAAGCCACACAAAACCATTCCCTGTGTATCCCCAACTCTCTTGGGAGAGCAAAGCATCTGTGCTACAGCCTCAAATCCAACACATTCCAGACCAAATAAACAAGCCAGTAAATGGATACCTAAGTGTGCGGGGGTATAAACATCTACAAGTTATATGTGGCAACACATGAAAATAGTTCCAAATAAGCCTAAGTTCAAAGGAGAGAGGCAGGACAGACTGATAGGGTCTCAGGGAAGGCTTGGGAGCAGGACAGTCAGCACACCCAAGAGACTCAGGAGAACATAGCAACTCTGAGTACAGCAGGACAAGGCCAAGGGGAGGAACCCATCAGCACACACACGCGCACGAAAGTGTTGGTGACCCAAACATTCAGCCACATTGTCCAGGAAAAGAAGAGGGGCACAAAGCTGTATCTTCAGCCCACATCACTTTTTACACTACAGATGGGATTTGTAGTGAAAATCTATCTCCAAGGCCCTGTGTCAATAGCAATGTCAAACCCAACTCTTCCTCAGCTCTGCCTTCCTTGGTAAATGACGCCATCCACCACTCTAAAGTTGGAAATAACTTTCTCCACTTCTAAAAGACTATTTTCTCCTTCAATTGTTTTAAGCAAGTGGTTTTTTTGTTGTTGTTGTTTTGTTTTTGAGGTGTACTGCATATGAGGCCTTTCTCTAACCATTGCAACACAGATAAATCTCTCCAGGTATTGAGCAGAGTAACTAGTTTTACAGTAGAGAGACAGCACAGATGTTGCTTAGCAAATCAACTTGAGATATGTAAAACGACCTGTCTGGGCTTCAGTGTCGTCATGGAGTCTTAGCAGAGACTATCCCAAAGGGGAAGCACTTTTTCAGTCATACGTTTATTACTTTCAAGTGTGTCTTTCACGTAAAATGGGAGACTTTGCTCACTACCTTGTAGTTGTTTTTGTGCTACCTTACTTATGTGGAATTTCCAATGCCTATCAAGAGTGACCAACTGTGTCCTTCCTCTACGAGAATGTGCTTGTTGGAGTTGCTGCTGCTCTCTGCAGGATTATTTTATTTACCAGAAGACTCTCCCTGTTCTTCTAATACCTGTTGTAGAATCAATCTCTAGATCCCGCCAGGACTCTGCATTCACCTACTCTCTAGCCCCCTACCTACTCCCCTCCACACACACACACACACACACACACACACACACACACAGACACACACACACACTAGCATGTTGACAGTTAAAACAGCCCCCTGGACCTTAGCTTTGTGGATTTGCATTTTTTCCTTTCTAACTGATTTGCAGATTACGGCTTAGTTTCCCAAATCCTCTAAAAGGAACATGTAAGATTCAGCTTCCGCCAGCCTAACCAGCTTTGATCACCTGACTCCTCTCCCGGTGACAAGATGTTCTACCAGACAGTCTCACTGCCTTAAAGCCTGTCCTCTTTCTTGTCGTCATACAGTTTCTTTACCTAGGCCTCCTACACTACTGCTCAGCACTTGTAACTTTTTTGTTCAACTTCTATCTCTCCCACGGGTCAATAAATACAACAATGGTAAAGCTCTTTGAACCTATATCCCCAATACTACTGGAAACAGACTGAATAAATATTTCTGATTGAATCCTTCAATAACTAGGCAGAACAAGGACAGAAACAACATAAAACCCATTTAATCTCCATGTACTTACCTATTAAATTTTTATTCTAACCTCAGGTTTCCTGCTAGATGATACAACATCTTAAATCCTACCATTTTACAATAATTACTAAATTGGAAACCATAGTCAGAACTATTCCAATACCTCATTACCCTGGCTTTTTTATTTTTAAGAGTACCATATGAAGACACAGATAAACTCAGTAATGCCCTGGCGTTTGAGTCCAGTAAGCCCTTATACCATTTCTTGACAACTGTTAAGCATGACAGAACTAGAAATGCCCTTCATCTGTCAAAAGTGTGGAGATGATGCGTCTGTATGAAAAAAAAAAGCAGTCATGGTTGGACATTTCCTTAGACTCATTTGTCAAAATCACACTATTAACAACACCAACACAGTTATCAACAGAATCTCACTCTTTCCAGCAATCACCAAATACGAGGTATATATCTGATACCACAGGACTACTAAAATGATTTTTCTTTTTTGTCTCAATGCTGGGTTTAAACACAGGCCTCACGTGTGCTGGACAATCAAGTTCTCTACCACTGAGCTACATCCCGTCTAGAAACCTCTGATTAAAAGATAAATGTAGCTGTGAAGATGTTCTGAATTCATTCATTTCATTTAAGTAGCAAAATGAACTGTGTCAGTCTCCACTTAGGGAAGTCTCATAAATTACCACATGAATCAATATATATTTTTAATATTATACCAAATAGCCTGTATTCTTTTATAATATTTAAAGTTTGAAAACATATTTTTAACAAATTAAAAACACAAATAAGGTACAAGGCCACCATAGCAAGTTAACAAAAATGCAGGGCTTTAAATAAGAGAAACTTCCAGTGGTGTGAACGGCTCTCACTGAGCTAAACTCAAAGCGTGTTATCCTGCAAGAGATGCTAATAGACAGTTTGCTTCCCAGCCTTTTCTAGCTTCTGTAGTCAGTAGGTTGTCTGCGGTCCTCGTCTTGTGGCCCCTGGTTCTACCTTCACATCCAGGATGTTAGGACTCGCTGCCCATTCTTCCTTCCGCTATTATAGATCACTCCCTCACCATAGCTAGAAAAGCTTCTTAACTCTTAATAATTCATGCAGTTAAATTAGGTCTACTTAAATTACTCAGGAGGACCTCCCTCATCCCAAGGTCCTTAACTTTAATCACATCTCTAACGTCTCTAAGGTTAAGATTGTGAATGTGAGTGTGAGGTGTGCATGCCTATATGAAAGTGTATCTGTGTGTGAGTGTGTGTGCGCGCACACGCACCCAAGGTTGATAATGGAAGCTTGGCCACCTCGCTTTACAGGGCCTCTCTGAACCAGACTTCACAGATTCACTTAGTCTCCACAACAAGCCTGTTGTAGGTGTCATTTGTCTCTGATTTCCAAGCACTGGAATTACATGTGGACTGTCATGCTGTCATGTCCCCCTGACATTTATATAGATGGGGGAGTCCAACCTCAGTCCTCAAGCTTGCACATCTAGCACTTTAACCAGACACTGAACCATCTCCTCAGAGCAATTTACAGGTTCTTAAAATTTCTGCATAATGAGGGGCTATTATGCTGTTGACCAGACAAGCCATGTAAAACTTTCAAGTCAGCGTTCTCACACAGAGATGAACAGTATTCCTAATTGTGTAATAAACATAACGACAGAGTGATTCACCCACCTTGCCATCACCATTAAAATCTTCAAATAACCAATTAATTTTATTGATAGTCACATATATACACTTAAAAGAAATTCTAAAAATATTCTAAAAAATTTTCACTTGGCTGGGTTAAGTATTCTATGATCAGTTTGTTTTTGTTCCACACATGGATTCCTGAGCAGATTTGTTTTTATTTTAATGGTGGTAAATTCAAGGAAACTGGGTTGTCACACTTAACCTCATAGTAACAATTTTCAGGTAAAAAAAGCAACGTAGAGAAATGGCATACACAACTACACATCACTACTCCGACAGTGGGCTATGGCCTCACACTTCAATATTAAGAAGTGTGATTTCACACTGGAGTTAAGATGTTATACCAAGTGCACTAGCATCCATGCGCATGAGTGTTAATATGCCTCACATCACACAGGGGAGAAAAGGCATACTAACCATAGCAACAGCACACATCTTCAAGACGTATTCTCAACCAGGCCACTTATTTCTAAGCCAGTTCCACGGTTTACATATTTTAAATCTGCACAGGTATTACACAATAACATGGAAAGCTGGTTGGTAGCACAACTATGAAATATCTCAATTTTTAGAATCAGAAACTTATGAGGTGGATATTTTACATTTTGATTTGTAATAAGGATATATTACTTTTATATAAAAAATTTAATAAACTGCTTCTACTGGGGGAAGGAATGCCATGAATGTTACCTCCAAAGCCGTATCAGCAGGCCACAAAGTGTTCGCTTTCCTTTTAAGAACAAGGGAAAAATATATAAATTCAGAATAATCTCCTCAGGATGAGCAGTAATTATCCAAAGGCCAATGCTGTTTAATGACTCTCAGAAAATATGCTCACTATTAGGGGGAGTAGAAGTAATCTAAGTGTTTAAAAGTGTCTCCACCCACATGCTGGATCTAAACCACGAATTTTTAAAATATCATTGAATGTGGTCTTTTAAGCACAACTTTACCAGATTAAATTTTATTCCTTGGGATTTAATGGCATTGGGAAAAGAGCAGTGAAAGAAAATAACAAAGTCTAAAACAGCAACAACAAAACAACTTCTTGGCCTCTGATTGAAAACAGGGGAAACCTGAGAAACAGCACAATCTGGGCAGAGGTGATCTCTCACTATTTATCCCTAACCCTTCCATTCCCACAGCCTCAGTAGTTACTATTCTTGCTTATTCCACTTCTATTTCAAAAAAAAAGAACCCAGGTTTATCATGTAAGAAATAAAGGAAAATTATCACTGTCCATTATTTTTGTAGACTCTCAAAGAAACATGAAGTACCTCAGAGAAGGTGGCCTGGGAAATGACTGAAACTCCGAAATGTAACAGGAAATGTAGTTGCTGACATGGAATTTGGGGAGCAGATGGAAACAGGGAAGAAGATAACGGGTGCTGCTGAAACTCTTCAAAGAGAAAGCAGTTAACACTGAAGAAAAACCTGGCCTGACCCTGATCAATACCAAATCTTCACAGGTGAGTGTAAAAAAAGAAAAAAGAAAAGTCTTCAGATGTAGATGTAGCAATGACCAACTGCAACTTAAGAGATTCCTCTTGATTCTGAAAATATTATATCCATAATAACTACATTTTACTGATTTTACAATAGTCACTGATTCTTTTACATATAATACTCCAGCAAAATTTGTTATTAAATATACAAACATGATCTAATCTTTTTTCATACAAACAGATCAATACAGAAAATCCAGTTAGGCTGCAGTGTTTTTTAATTTAGGAGTCAAGAAGGCAAATAAACCTACTAAAATTTAAAAGCAGCATACCTGTCAAAACTTTTGGATTCTAATAATTAAACAAAAAGCGTAAAATCCAAATAATGATAGGTTAGTGTGACTTTAATAGTCTTTATCTATTCAGGGCTTTTAAATTCTTCAGTTCTTGAAATCAAATATGGAGGTTTTCTGAAATCCACCTTTCACTGGACAAAAATGTCTTGCAGGGAGAAAAGGAAAGAAAAGAGGGAGGGAGGGAGAAAGGGAAGAAGGACAGAAGGAGGAAAGGAGGGAGGGAAGGAAGAAAGGAAGGAAGAAAGTCAAAGGTGTTTGAGACTATTCAGTTCAGAAATGAGGGAGTAAACATTATCACAGTAGCCAGAATATCAATGAATAAGAAGGCAAACAAAAACCCAACAGGATCATATTCTTCAGTTTCAGAGAACAGAGATAAATGAAGGAAAGGTTAGGTTCTTTTAGAATAGGGACATCTGCAAGATCAAAAGAACCAGGAAGCAAACTCTCTGTTCTGGGTAGAATTGCGTCTTCCACTTTTTCATAGACATCAAGTTGGTGCCACCCAAGGCCATATGGAAGTCTACCGCCTTCTGGAACAGTATATGAGGTGTGAGGAAGGAAATATTCAAGACAAAATGCCAGAAAGGGCTGATCTAGGAAATACAATCAGCTTACACAAAATGCCTTTGAACACTTTCCAGAGACAGTTGGAGATCTTTACCCATCAACTCCAAAAATTTTGCTCTTTGCTAGAGAAACAGTACTTTTAAAAAAAGGCAAGCAGGCAAGCATGCGGATGGGGGGCAGAGGAACCACTTTAGAACCCCTGTACATTCACTGGACAGAAATGCAATTAACACTGAAGTAGGACATTTGAATTCATTCCATTTTAGGACACCTGAAGCTAGCGGGATCCTAGAAAAAAGAGCCAGCTGTAAGCCACCGCCATCTCCTCCAACTGTCGCCTCACTTTTCTATGCTCGTTTTTCTGGTTTTTTGTTGTTTGTTTTGTTTTGCCTTTGTTATAATTTGCATTCTCCAAATCAATGGAGGTAGGGAGAAATAGCATTTCAGCTCAAAAGAAAAGAGTTAGAAATCTGACCTCTCAAGGTCCTCTGCTAACTCTTCAAAGTCCACAGAACATATTCCGAAACTTGCCTATCTAGGATTAAAAAGTTCCCCTCTGTACATGGCACTGTAATAAAGTAGCAATGGTGATAACAATAATGAAGGCGCCTTGCTTCTAGTGCCTTATGCCTTACTTAAAGTGCTTTAATGACTCTAATGGATTGAAGCATCCCTGTGAGATCAAAGGCAGATATTATCATCTCCAGTCCACATAACAGAAAATCAAGGAAGAAAGGTTAAGTGACTTGACCAAGCCCCACTCATCAATACGATGATGTTCTGATAACAGTTACGGGGCTACAGGCTGCTGTGCTGTCTCAACCTGGAGTCTAAGGAAACATCTCTCCAGCTAGCGGGCTAGAAGGAGAAAGGAGAGTGAAATCCACTAAAACTCCTTTTCAGTGAAGAACAAAGAGTTCCCCAAACTATCAGCACACAGACTGACTTTTGTACAGCACAACCTCCTTTCTCTCCATTGTTAAGATCTATACTCCCAAAGACAACAGGGAAAATTATTTGGGCTTGAAAGTCACAATTTGGTGTAAAGTTAAAAAATAAACAGCACCTGAAGTACAGAGGACAGAAAGAAACTCCAGCCTTAAATCTTTCTGCCTATGAGTTAGTTCATGGTAGAAAACTACAGAGCCTGTTACTTCCAAATGATAAAAATCTAACCTTCCTCCATCCTTTTACATCTGTTAAACATGAATACAACACACCCAGCAAAAGAATGTTCAAGTACCATGTTGCAAAAGGAAACAAAATCATCTTTAAGCAAGGCCCAGTGTTAGCAGATGGAAAAGTTAGACATGCATTGGTCTTGTTAATATTTGTTTGTCAGACCCTTCCTTGGTAAAAACTAACTCTCTCCCCATTGAAAGATGAACAAATAATCTAACCCTAATATGAAGTCTCTTTATCACTCATTTATTTGAGCTATCAAGTATGTGATTAGAATTAAAATCACCCCTGGGATTGGTTCCTAATAAAAGTTAACCTTGCTCTCTTTCCCACCCACACAAAAGTAATTCTGTTTAGAAACCTTTATTTTCTTTTATTTATTTATTTATTTTTATTTTTTTGGATTTGTTTTTGGTACCACCCCATTCTTGGGATGTGTAGCCCAGTCACTACCAGTAATTGCTTCCATATAATTCTGTGTTTTCAAACATGTTCGCATACTTCTGAAGATGCATAACATTTATATCACATTTAAACTCCAGATAGGCACACAAATTTATTTTGTGTCAAAAAAGAGCCTATCCCAAAGTACTGAAGTGAACACCAGGGGAAAAAGTGACTTCAATTCTCAAAATTTAGCCTTAGAAATATTTGAAAATTAATCAGAAATACAATCTCACCCATTTAGAAAGAAACCCAACCTAAAACTTTGTGACAAAAGATATGAATATATATTCTGTCACAATATATATTCCTAAATTAGTATCACTCATATCCACAGGCCATACATAGACTGGCTAACAATCATTTTACTTAAGGTAATTTCACTGACACCTTTACAAGACTCACTTGAACATGACACAACCAGAAACTCATATAATAACTGCAGCTCATATTTCATTCCTCCAAATTACAAAATAAAACATTTCACCTAATTCAACACAGAAACACACACTAACACTTTATTAACCTACATATAACACCTCTAAAAATAAACAAATTGTTTCTATACAAGAATAATTTTTAAGATTCCATATCACTGTATTTTCAAACTTTTATGTCTGGGAAAGTCTATATGACAGAGGCTCAGAGTCCAACCTACAGCATTACTGGGTGGGACAGACTATTTGGTAGGCAGGACCGAGTGGGAGAATGTGGGGTCACTGATGTTGTGTCCTTTGAAGAGACAACTGGAATCTCAACTTCTTCCTGTGTCTCTATGAGGTGAGGTGAACAGACCTCTTCTACCACACAGTTCGTCCTGCACCACAGGCCCAAAGCAGCAAAGCCATGGACAGAAACCAGGAGCCCAAATAAACCCTTCCTCTAACAGGATTAACTCAGATGTTTGTAGTGGAACGCTGACCAGTTATCATCTAAATTTGCTAAATTCCTTATGTTCTCCGTAGCTCAGTGGTTTCATAACTGGGTTGATTCTGTCTTCTCTAATAAGCATGTCAATGGAAGAATTCAAAACCCAACCGTCTAAAAGGATGGGAACAAATGAATAACAGGATGGGGGTAAGCAGACAAACGTGGGGGGAGGGGGAAAGAAGTAAGAGGAGATAAGGAGGTAAATGGGAGGAGAGGCTCTGGGAACTGGGAGGGAGAGATCTGGGTCTGTCTTCAGAAAGCATATGGACCATCTCTGCCATGCTGAATCTTGGTAAGGAACATATTCAATCTTGGTTCTTGGTTTAAGAAATAGTAACAATTATTTGTACTTAAAAAAGGGACAAGGAAACTAAGGGTTCATTTTATAGTATTCAAGATCCATCACACACACATATTCTACACCAAAAGCAAAGTTTTCCAAAGCCTTTGGAAGAATTTCTGCACTTGATATGGTAAACACATAATAAATAGACAAACCTTAATTTAAAAAAAAAACTGCAAGTAATCAGTTTTCTAGAGTTGCAATGTGATTTTATAAATTCAAAATGTGATTAGATTTGATTCTGAGTAAGGGCTTTATCACACAATCCTAATTTCCTCAAGATATAAATATAAAATTTTAGATGTATCCTGCAGCAAAATCCCACCCTTGAAATGAATACAACCTAAAATCTGCTTTCTATCCAGAAATGACAATGGCACTAGTATTATTAAATAGTTTATTAAATTATTGACTTGTTTGTCAATGTCCAAAATGCACGAATCAAACTAAGCCTTCCAACAGAAATCCTTGACTTACATGACACTAAAGCTAAGGTCTCAGGCATTGAAATGCATGGTCACAAAATCACCACCTGGCCCTCCACAGCCAAACTCTTAAAACCCCCAAAGTCTTCTGGTGAAATGAGCAGCTTTTTCTCCATGGGCCATAATCATTCAGAGATGAGCGCTAATTAAATCCAGGCAATGAAACTCTCTATTAAGCATAGTGTGTCAAGTCAAGCCTTCCTCCTTAGCACATCAGAGCACACTCATAACTTTCTAATGTGTCCTGTTAGGTCTACATATTAGCAGAGATGTAAACGATATCACTTTTCACCCTTAACAGTGAATTTCTTCACTTTTTAGTGCTTTCTGTCCCAACTTTAATGTTCTTTTAATGTAGTTTTTCCTGTGTGATATATCATATTTATCTCCATAGCAATCCATCACTATTTCCTTTAATTGAGGTTAATTTCTTTCAACTTGGGCAAAGATGGGAGGGAAGAGAGGAGACTCATCTGCTGCTCAGACACGGAGCAGGCACTCACAGCTGCTGGCTTTCTCAGAGCTGGATTTCCAGGATGCAGGAATTCCTCAAGCCCACCCCACTGCCCTCCAATCTGGACCTAAGTCAATGATCTACTAGGATGGGAAGCCAGTTCTCCACCCAGAACCACTTAATGAAAAATTTCTATCTAACTAGAATCCCTCCAGCTGCAACCTAAGTCCGTTTGTTTATTTTTACTCAAATAGCTAACAGCTGGCACCACCTTCCATGTAAAATCATTTCATGTGTTTGGAAACAGTGATTAACTCATACCTGGCTCCTCCAATCTCCAGGCCACAGAAAGCAGATCATTTCAGGGCGCTTTTAAACATTTTCCACTTTTACCCCTGGGCTCAAGTCCTGTTGGGAGTTTGGAATCATTTAGCTATCAGAAATAAGTGAAATGCAGTATGATAATTAGAGGGGAAATGTTTCTTTGCTCACCTTAAAAGTCAAATGTAAACTTTAAGGTGGGCTCTGGCAGAAGGCTGGCAGAAGGCTTCTCTTACACAGATGTTGATTGGTAAAAATAAGGCCCCATCCAGTTTCACAGAATGAAGTTGAGCTCAGCCAGAGTGTAACTTAATAAATTTTATAAGCCACTGTTATAAACATGTAAGCTGGGTAAAGGGCTTAATTTTGGCATTCTGGTATCTGACCACCTTACCTTTTTATGCCATAGTTTAGTTCAGCATCTCCACATAATATGAACTTCAATTCCAGAAAGCAGTCAAGGTTCACTTCTTTGCTTGTTTATAGATAAACTGAATCAAGGGCTTTCTCAGTCCTGGAACAGTCCTGAGGGGGCCCAGAAGTGATGCTATGCACCTCCAAGGAAACACTCCTGCTCTCTCTCCACCCAGGAGCAGAAGTAGCTATTCCATGAACTCTCCAGCATGCACGTACCTGGCGCAGACTTACACCGAGTATTACGCACACTGAAACGCTGAAGGTGAGGGAGAATCCTCCCAGTTTGGGCAGTCGTTGGTGGTGGGGAAAACTACTGCAGAATGATGTGATAGGCTAGAAGGAAAGCACATACTAGGGGCCTGGGAAGACCCAAATTGGGCTAATAAATCGGGACTGAGAAGCATGGTTTATTATTAGGCATGCGATTAATGTTGAGCACAGAAGTGGCTATAGGGGACACAGAGACTACTCAGGTGGTGATGTCAGAATACAAATAAATGGAAGCATAAATACTGTATGCTCTATCAAGAAGCAAAAAGTTCACCATTATTCATTAATAACAGAAAGCAAGAATTTGCTGTTTTAATATTATTTTCGAAATTCTCAAGAACATACGAATTTAAATAACATTATACCTCCTCCCCCACACCCCCATAAGACTTATTACACAGCTTCAACAATTATCAGCACACTGGTCAACTACCATACTTTCCCTAGTCTCTGACCCTGGAAATTTTAAAAATAAATCCCAGACATAGCATCATTTCACCAGTATATACCTTGGTGGCTATAAAAAATGGTTCATGTCTTATATGATCAGACTTGTATGTTAGCATCACTAGTTCAGAAACAGAGATGTAAACAAGGCAGTCAGTAAAAACACACAGCAAGAAGTAGCAACAAAGATAGGTAAGTAATGAGAAATGCTATGAGAGCTCCAGAAGGCCTTCCTACTCAGAAGATGGCAGACTGTAAAAAGAATGACTAACTGAGCTTTGATAAGACAAAGGAGACATGTAATAGAAATGTAAAGAAAGAGGAATGAAGTGCTGAGGGTTTCTGTTTAGTCTTAAATGCACCTAGTTCAATCCACCATGTACATACAAGTAGAATAACTGAAAAGGCTAAGAGGTTGAAGAGAGTGAACTGACAGAGAGGACGAAGGAGTGTATCCAGCACAATACATATCTGAAATCAAGTATGTACCTAGGATAGAAGTTCACAGAAGCAGTCTAGTTCAAGAAATTGATTCAATATAAATAGCACTAATACTGAAACAAAACTATTTAAAGGAAAGTTTATCCAAAGGCAGTTCAGACTTGAAGTAGTGAGTATGATGTTGAGAAGGGAAAGAGGTGATCCACTGAGTTCAGAACTCAGAGAAAGGCAGGAAGAAGAGAGTAAGAAAACACAAGTGGTTCAGCAACAAGAAACAATCAGCTGGGGCAAGATTTCTTTATTCCCAACACAGGATGCAGAGAGCAAGGAAACACTGAGTGTAAGCGCTCTGTATCCCAGCAATACAGAAGGAAGCAAGAAGCTTGTCTTTAATCATTACCAGTAGGACCCTGAAAAACCCAACACCAATTAAGGCTACATCTAAAACCTGAAGTCAAAATTAATGGGGCCTCCATGCATTGTA
The DNA here is from genome assembly GCF_030254825.1 of Meriones unguiculatus. Classification (NCBI taxonomy): domain Eukaryota; kingdom Metazoa; phylum Chordata; class Mammalia; order Rodentia; family Muridae; genus Meriones; species Meriones unguiculatus. The sequence continues at coordinate 63,894,487 of NC_083360.1, forward strand.
GACATGCATTACAAAATTAAATTACTGTGCTGTTTGTCTTGACATGCCCACAGGCCGGCAAGCTTCACAAGGATAAGGCTGGCTGTCTGTCACTGACTTAATGGCGGGTCTCGCACAGATCTGGGATAAACTACATGCTCAAGGAGTAACATGTTTTCAGAGACATTACCTTTAAAATTTTTAGATTTACTTGACTTTATGTGTACGACTGCCTTGTTTCCTGTATTCATATGCCAATACATGTATGTGTGGTGCCTGCGGAGGTCAGAAAAGAGAACCAGAGTCCCAGGAACTGGAGATACGGAAGGTTGTGAGCCAACATATGGGCGTTAGAAAACAAACCCTGGTTGTCTACAGGAACCGTCAGTGCTCTTAACTGCTGAGCCATTTCTCTAGCCCCAGAGAGATTCTCTTTTTTTTAAATTTTTATTAATTACAGTTTATTCACTTTGTATCCCAGCTGTATGCCCCTCCTCTGCCCTTCCCAATCCCACCTTCCCTCCTCTTCTCTTATGCCCCTCCCCCAGTCCAATTATAGGGGAGGTCCTCTTCCCCTTCCATCTGACCTTAGCCTATCAGGTCACATCAGGACTGGCTTCATTGTCTTCCTCTGTGGCCTGGTAAGGCTGCTCCCCCCTCAGGGGGAAGTGATCAAAGAGCCAGCCACTGAGTTCATGACAGAGACAGTCCCTGTTCCCCTTACTAGGGAACCCACTTGGATACTGAGCTGTCATGGGCTACATCTGTGCAGGGGTTCTAGGTTATCTCCATGTATGGTCCTTGGTTGGAGTACCAGTCTCAGAAAAGACCCCTGTGCCCAGATTTTCTGGTTCTGTTGCTCTCCTTGTGGCGCTCCTGTCCCCTCCAGGTCTTTCTATCTCCCCCTTCTTTCATAAGATTCCCTGCACTCTGCCCAAAGTTTGGCTATGAGCAGAGATATTATCTTAATTACATTTTACACCAAGTTAGAGAAGAGGAATTATTCTTCCCCATTTTACTGGTATGGAAGATGCCACTCACTCAGGAGAAAACTAACATAATCAAATTCCCAACAGGTGGTAAAGTGAGGAGATGGACCCCAAAATCTGGGAAGGAATCACTGTAAAGGCATGACTGTCACAGGAAAAAGGAGGGGGCTGAGGAAAGGCCGTTCAATTTAGAGGGCATAATGTCAAAGGAACACAGACTTGGGAGCATGCTCCGGCAGGAATCTGCTCATCAATATGCCCTGCCTCTTGCTTACAGTTTCCTCAGATATAAAACAGAAAAGTTCTGCAGTTCACCAGCATAAGGTATGAAGATCAAATGAGGAGGCAAGAATGTCTAACACATAATAATCACTCAGTAATAAACTCTGCGCCACTTAGGGTTAAAATTCACCTAGCATCCCAAGAAGCCCCTCTGCAGTGCACAGTAGCCCACAAGCTCTTAGGCTGTAAGCAAGTGCTCTGAAGTAAGCAAAGCCCTACAGAAAGGAGGAAACCGGGACTTTGGAAAACCTGCAAAGACTCCAAGAACAGAGTCCACAAGCAAGTGCTTCTTCCTTAGGTGAATTATTCCACCCAAAACAAGTATCGGGCCCAGCAGGTTTTGCGAGAAACTAGAAGATCACGTCTTCCTGATGCACCAAATCATCTCTGGACTCGCTGAGAACCTGGATGGAGTGATCAGGACATTAAAGGTAGGCGACTTCTCACCTGGGGATGCTGGGGAGTAGACAGTGACTGGCTACCCACAGACACCTTATGATAAAGACTACCTGCAGGTTTTCCACGGTGAGCCGCCTCTGCTTCTCAGTTTAGGCAAAGCGAAAAGGTGGTTCTGGAGAAACTCTTTTCAGAATAAGCTGACCTTAGGAAAATAAGATGCTTAAAAAATAGCCAGTGGTGATCAAATATATTTCCAAATCATTTTTTTAAAGTTCATTTTTAGGTCTTTGGTTTTTTGTTTGTTTGTTTGTTTGTTTTTGTCTGTTTGGTTGGTTGGGGTTTTTTTGTTTGTTTGTTTTTGTTTTTGGTGAGACAGAATTTCTCTGTGCAGCCTTGGCTGTCCTATACTCACTTTGTAGACCAGGCTGGCCTCAGACTCACAGAGATCCACCTGCCTCTGCCGTCTCAAGTGCTGGGGTTACAAGCATGTGCCACTGTGCCCGGCATACATTTCCAAATCTTAATGTCACCCAAAACTGTAAATGAGCACCATCCATGGCTTAAAACCCAAATTGATGAGGGCAACCTAAGGAAGGAAGGTATCCAAAATAAAAATGTTCCTCATGAAATCTAGGACAAATTCCTCCAAATAAGGAGTTGGCTCTATGACCACAGCAGCCCATCCCTTAGTTCACCGTAAAAGTTCATTGCCTTCCAAACCCTATCTCAATGTGCTCAATAGCTTCTTTATTCAAAGGGTAACTCAATCAGGAGTGGAATGTGCACTTCGAGTCTAACAGGTGTGAAAAAAGGCATCAATTTGGTGAGATGGAGAGGCTTATGAGCCTCTATCCTTAAACAAGGTTTTCAACACAAGCTACTTCAAAAATAATAAATCTCTCAGCAGACTGTGTAAGACAGTCTCTCCAAGGTATGAGAGAGCAAAACTGAACCCTTAATGCTGGCATTCCGGAAGTTCATTAAATACTGCTATTTGACACTCAAGTTTAGTTTTAAAACGTGTGTTCATTTTGTCCAGGAGATCGCTACAAATACAGGCAGAATATGTGTCACAGTTGGTTTGCCTAGCATATCCTGCATGAACAGTTAGCAAAAAAGGTAAGACGTTTACAGCTTCTAAAGACCCACCGACAGCTATACATGAGCTATAATGACAAGACAAAGGCTTGCTCCAAAGGACATTTAACTTGATAAAGGTGGCACAGCTCACAGATACACCCCTACTGTGGACATTTTTCTCATGGTAGAATGTATTTAATACTTTCTTCAATTTATCCTAGGAATGCATCTCTTGCTAACTGACAGATAAACTCCACCAAGAATTTAATGACCCCTGTTATTGCCCTCACCATCCCAATGCTCTGTTAAGAGTCAACGTTTTTTTACATGATAATATTTAGCCAGAACAATTTCTGGATGAAGAAGTATCTTTGCCATTAGAGGTGGAGGTAGGAAGGATGGCAGGGACGAGAAATGGAAAAAGAATTTTTAAATCCCTGATGGATTATCTACCAGATATAAGTGAATAATAACTAATATGTCTGCAGCCTCAGCCTTAATCTTAAAACAAATGATAGTATTCAAATATAATATTTCACACATGCAGGCTGATAACACGTTTCTCCCTTTCTTTATTTCTTGAAGAGTCTGTGAACGACACAATACAAAGCACAATGTATTTAATGAAAGGTTTCCAGGCTGATTTCCCTACAGGTTCTTTTCTGTCTTTTCTCTGGAACCCACACACGGGGTATACTGCAGGGACTGAGGGTGTATATAAAAATAAACTACGTGCCTGTATCAGAGCTGATACCCTTCTCCTACAGGGGAAAGTGAATTATTAGATCTGTGTCATGAGTGTTTTTTTTTAATATGCCATTGTTCCCACTTGAGCACATTAAATTTTCCATATCCACTTTTAAACCAATATAACCTTTTTTTCCTTGTTCATACTGTTCACGCTGTACATTAGCAGGGAGAAAATCCACTACTGGAAGTCGTCATATAGCACTTCTATGGAAAGCGCAGTGGATGGACACCTTTTGCGCGCCCTCCCCCTTTGAATGGACACTGTATGGAGGTGGCTCACTCTAAGGGATGACATCCCTCTTGGGAAGTTGTACTAATATTTTTTTCTTCTATGACTGGTCACAAATCCATTTTTAACGTTACACTTTTTTTTAAGTTTATTATAACTCAGGTTCAACATCTTCTAGCCCAACAAATTGAAGGTGCTGGAATCTTTTGGTCTGGAAGATGTGTTTGCCAATTATTTTTGCACTAGTGCACATAAACAGAGAAGACTGGATCTTAGGTATGAGTTATACATTCCTGTGCAAAATAATTGTATATTCTATGAAGACTGATTCCTTTTCTGGAGAAATATACAACAACACAAGGGAAATCTTGTACCGGCAGCATAACTGAAGTGGAAGATACAATATTAGAAAAACAGGGCTACTTTCATTACCGTGATGCTGTGTGTCAGAATGTCTCTCCTTAATGAACCTGTTTGCAATAAGACTGCGGGTGCAAAGAGGCTATTTAGAGAGACTATTGTGTCTATAGCCAAGTCCTTCAAATATCTTCCCACCATTAGACATGCCGCATTGACCAATTCTGTCCTGATTGCTGTTCTTTTTACTATCAAGGGACATTCTTGCCCAGACAGACGGATGGATCAGACACTGCAGTTCATAAAATGTTTACACTGTAACACACACACACACACACACACACACACAGCACTATAATACAAGCCATTGAGCTCTGGATCACACAGTGAATTGAATATGGCAGTGTCATATGAAAGCTTATGACTTCCCACCATCAATAAAGGTTTAAGGTAACACTGCTCGCCTGTCCCTCTCATGAAAAAAGCCCTACCCAGCACCCTCATTTCTGGAAACTATCCAGGCCCACTGCTCACAAGGGAACATTTCACACAAATCAAATGTTTTCTATGTCATACATATTTCTTCTTCTCTTGAGATTTTATTCCTAATTGCTGACAGGAACACGGAGCTATATATTCCACGCTGTGAAAACAGAGAGAGGGGAAGTGCACTAATAATTAAAGACTACTAAAAAACCCTTCCTAAAAAGATCTTAAAATCCAGTTTACACTGACAGCTTCTGAGAACAAGGGGCTTCTCACTCCAGTCACTGAAGCACCTTCTGCGAAAGCAGCAGCCTTTTACCAAGCCTAACTAGGAAGGCCAGTTGTGCTCAGAGGACACTTCCTGCTCATCTCGCTGTGTGCATTCTTATCAACCTTTTCTTGCTTCAGCCTCACCTTTTATATAGTTTCACGGAAACTGAATATCCACAAGGCCTTTTCCTCCTGTGCCTTCTCTAACAGCATATACTTTATATTCAAGCACAAACAATGTGTGTGGCAGCCAGCTGCAATCTTTTCATTCCACCCTCCCAGCTGTCAAATGAAGTTGTTCAAACCCAAAGGTCCAAACTGTCACTTCTCTAGTAAGTACAGTGACTAATCTGATAAGGAACCACACACTCAACTAAACCTGGATCCAATGAACCAAAATCACCTAATGACAGTCTTCAGTTCCTTGTTTTTAAGTTTCTCTCTCACCTCCTTTTTCTTTTCTAGACTCAATCTAATACTCCACCAGCAAACTTGGCATATAGATAATTACTTTGTTTTTGTTGTTGTGGTTGTTGTTTTAGCTCTGTTTCTATTGCTATATGGACTAGCTTTGATTTCACTATATATTTTCTTATTATTAACATTCTGAATTCTCATCATGATAAAAAACTTTTAAAAAATGTCATTAAAACTACTTTGTGGGTGTTAAATGCTATTAAAATGCTATTAAAACTGGGGTGTCTGCTCAGCAGTTAAGAGTACTGGCTGCTCTTCCAGAGAACCTGGGATCAATTCCCAGCATGAACATGACAGCCCACAACTATCTGTATCCCAGTTCCAAGGGATCCAATATCACCTTCTGGGGTCTCTGGGTACCAGGCATGCACATGGAACACAGGTACACATGCAGGCAAAACACCCATATACATAAAAAATAAATAATTGACTAAAATTAAACAAATACACCAAAGTAAAACTACTTTGAAATGTAGAGGAATTTAAATGGAGACAGTTCTAATACTATAAATTGCTTAAACATACTAAGTAGGTGCTTGCTCAACTAGAAACAAAGCCTAAGACCACTCAGCAGTCATTTTTTGTCATTGTTGTTGCAAAAACAAACAAATAAAACAAACCCTCAGAGTACAAGAAAAGTCACTTGTTGGTCAAACAACCCTGGATTTTATTATTTAATCTTTCTTTCTTTCTTTCTTTCTTTCTTTCTTTCTTTCTTTCTTTCTTTTCTTTTCTTTTCTTTTCTCTCTTTTTTTTTTTTTTACAATTTATTCACTTTATATCCTAATTGTAGCCCTTCCTCATCTTCTCCCAGTCCCATCTTCCCTCCTTCCTTTTTCTCCCCCATCCCCACCCCAGTCCACTGACAGGGGGAATCCTACTCCTCTACTACCTGACCCTAGCCTCTCAAGTCTCATCAGAACTGCCTGGATTCTCTTCTTCTATGGGCTGGCAAGGTTGCCCCACTAGGGGGAAGTGATCAAGGAGGAGACAACAGAGTTCATGTCAGAGACAGGCCCTGCTTCCCTTACTAGGAAACTCACATGGAGACTGAGATGCCTATGCACCACCTCTGAGCTGGGGATCTAGGTCTTCTCCCTGCATGGTCCTTGGCTGATGCAGCAGTCTCTCCTGGACTCCTGTGCTCAGATTTTTTGGCTTTGTTACAACCCTGAATATTAAAGTAAGACTTTGTTCCAGAGTTTCCACTATACCACTGGCCCATCCTATATTGTATCAATAGTTTTAATTTAATTTTTATTTCATAATTTTATGGTTTTGGAATTTTGCCTGCATATATGTCTGTGCACTGTGTGTGTGCAGTGTTCTCAGAAGCCAGAAGAGGGCATCCGATCGCCTATAACTGGAGTTACACATGGTTGTGAGCTGCCATGTAGGTAATGAGAAGGGAGCCCAGGTCCTCTGAAAGAGCAGCCCATGCTGTTAACCACTGAGCCACCATTCCAGTCCTTGCTTTTTATTCTCTAAGTGCCAGATCTTCTAAAATACGACCAAGTATTCGTTTTATATACTTTTATAACGAGAAAAGGAATACAGATTAAAAAAGAAAGATTACAGATACTCTAAATATTATTTCTATGTTTCTTTATAGCAGTTATTCTCAAAGTATGGTCTCAAGGGGCTGGGTATGGTACAGTGGTAGAGTACTTGCTTGGCATGCCACAGGCCTGGGTATGGTCTCAAAACCATCAGTCTCATCACATAGGGACATAAATTCTCAGGCTGTAGCACAGATCTACAACCAGAAGATGTGAATAGGGCTCAGCAACCTGGTATCAAGCATGATGTACTAGAGCTGAGGACACAGTGAATGCTGGAACTCTACCTAGCATATACACAGCTCAACGCTACAATACTGCCTAGCATGGCCACAGCTCAGTGCTGGGTCACAACTCAATGCTAGACTGCCAAGGCCCAGAACACAAATAAAACTCTACGTGCAGGTGATTCTGATGCATGCTTAAACACCATGGCCTTAAGCTACACAATGTGATTTACTTAAGTGCACACTCTTTAAGATATTTAATATTCCTCAAAGATTTCATCAATTTGCCACAGGCAAAGAAAAACAAAGATAGAAAAAGAGAACAACACTGCTGGATTGCTGAAATCATCTTTAATAATATCCAAATTTAGAGCAACAGATGACCGACCTTAAAACTGTTTTTTAATTACACTACCCAATACAAACCACTCAATTAATTCTTTTATTTGAAAGAAAGAAAGCACTCTCCAAATAATTAATATAATTAAACTAACTCAATTCCAAGTTTGAGATAACATGATGAAAAAATAATGGGAAGTCTGTAATGAAGTTAATCACAGGGGCCGGGGAGGAAGCTGTGGCCACTTTGCTTAAAGGCAACTGCTAGGCAGAAACAGCCACGTGTGACACGTAGGGGAAACAAGGGCATCTTTGCCAAGGTAAACAGAGGTGAGAGAGGGAGGAGATTGGAAACTGGAGCAGAGGAAGAGAGAAATGAAGTGAAAGAATGTGGGATGTTCTGCCCGTAAAGTGTACCATCATAAAGACTTAGAACAACAAATTATGGTCTCTGCAAGCAGTGACCCCAGGGTGTACTGAAGCCAGGCAAAGATATTACACAGAATTTCAAACTCATGGAAACAATATTCTCAGACAAAGATGCAGACATTGGGGTGAGAGCTAGGCCAGTGAGATAGATAGTTTGACAGGTAAAGGTGCTTGCCACTCAGCCGGAAAAGTCAGAATCAGCATGGTTTAAAAAAAAAAAAAAAAAAAAAACCTCCCACAAATTGTCCTTTATGTATATATGTAGAGGGATTTTAATTCAGAACATGGCTGCTCTGGCAAGAGGTCGAATCCAAAGACCTTCTAGGTCTGTGTGATCAGGCTGGAATACAAACAAGCCTTTAATCCAGGAGACAAGAGGCAAGCAGAGCTGAGTTCAAGGCCAGCCTGGTATACAGCAAGTTTCAGATAAAGAATAGGTCCAGGCATGGCGTTACACACCTTTAAACACAGACAATGAAGGTAAAGATAGTTTCTAGAAGGAAACACTCATGTTTGAAAGAGATGCCTAATTAAGTGGCAGAGAATGTGTTGAATCTAAGAAAGATTTTACAGACTAGGATATGCCCAACTCTCGGGAGAAGAGAGAGGAAAGGGAAGCTACTGAAGGGACAATGCAGAGAGAGAAGAGGCAATTTTACTGGGACAATAATAGAGAGACAGGTTGCAGAGAGCTAACTTAGGTAAAAAGCAAATGAGCCACGGTATGAGAAGGAGCCAGGAGATTAGAGCAGATTGCTTGAGTTAGTTTGAGGCAAAGCAGAGTCATTCAGAGGCAGAGAGAAAAGCCAGATTGTGTAAATTAGCTGGGAGAGGAATTTGATCCAGAACAGCTGAGTTGAACCAGCCAGCCCAGCTCAGTAAGAACAAGAAAGTGTGAGCTTATTAAGCAGTGAGTGTCAGAGGCTGAAACACATTCTAGGCCTAGGTTAGACGGTACAGAGGCTAGAAGTTTCCAGGGCTAGGCCTAGATTAGCAGACAGAGGCAGTGAGCCTCTGACATGACAAATGAAACAGGTGAATAGAAGTTATTTTTATATGTATGTGTGTGTGTGTACGTGCATTTCCTTTGCCTGCTTTTAGGGACAGTATTATATTAATAACAATCCAATGATTAATATATATATATATTGAACCCAGTCTGCTGATACAGAAATCACACATTTAAGGCAAGAAGCTGGCTACAGAACAGGAACTGTCTTTAAAAATACAAACAAATGCATGAAGAAGGGGGAGGGAGGGTGGGACCGAAAGAGGAGGAGGGAGGGGCTTATGGAGGGATACAAAGTGAATAAAATGTAATTAATAAAATAAAATTTAAAAAAAAGTTGAGATTAACATGAGAAAAAAAATACAAACAAATTAAGAACAACAAGTAATGTTGATTCAGTAGGTTCCAAGTATATGGAGAAAGGAAGTAGATTAAGTTCTCAGGAGGTAAGACCGACAAAACTACTGATTATTGCAATCCTCCTATAGATCTGACCAACTCTCACACTCCATACAAACTCACATGCACCTTCAACACTAACAAGCTCTAAAGCTTTTATGGCTCTCAATTTGGGTACTTAAAATTCAAATTCTTCCTCATTTGTTTGTTTCTATATTGCACACTCTCCCTCATTAGTTTAAAAGTGAAAACTGTATTTAAGTTTAACTGATGAACAGATAAGGAAAATACGATATGCTCATAGATTATTATCTGGCGCTAGAATAAAGGATTGGTGTAAGTCGAGGCTTCTAACTTGTTTTCTACTCACAACTCCTTTTCAGTTAAAACATTTTTTTTATGTAATTCCAAGTACACAGAATTCTTAAAAGAAAAACTGAAACTAGTTAAGAAAATTATTTAAAAATAATTCTTTGATGTGTATATGTATACATATATGTATTTATATTTATTAATGGAAATTTGAATACAAAGATGGACATGTTTGCTTTGCTTGTGCTCATTCTACATTGGGAATTAAATACGCTCAACTTTTCAGATATAAGTGGTATTTGATTTATAATCATCAAACTGAGAATGATACTTCACATAAAAACATGATAGAACATGGCTTAAGTATGTTTGGGGCCATTTCAGAAACTGTTGCAAATTCTGTTCTAATCCCATGCCATAGCAATTTTTCTTGAAATTCAGATCAGCTACTCATGATAACTATTTTCTGTTGAGGAAGGGTTGGTAAGGCAAGGTCTTATACCGCAGGCTAGCCTCAAACCCACTACACAGCCCTAGGCTGGTTCTGCCTGCACCTCCCGAGGCTTAGAATTACAGGTGTGCACTAAGACACTGAACAACAAACAGTAATTGTGAAATCAATATTTCAAAATCCCAAATACTCATTTGTACTTACATGCTAAGATGGTAGAAAAATGCTGAAAGTATTTGCTCCCATAATTAAATCATTATGTTTCTATAAGAGCGGAAACTTTTCCAGGTTTAGCAAAAGCACTGAATTTAACAACATACAATAGTCTCAAGTCTTGAGCTGAGGTATCTCAGTAGTTATTTGCTGAGGCTGCAGGGTATGACAGACGGCAAAATACATATGATACAAGTCTTATACCTTCAGAACGAAGTCTGTACAACAAGGATAAGCAAGACCACAAACAGTGTGTTAGTTCTGAATCATCAGGGATTTTTTTTTTGTCACTGCAGGTTCAGAAGCCTCTTTCACTGTTGCCAAAATTTTTAGAGCCCCATATCTAAGTTACATAATTATCCGAGGTGATGCACAGATATACTGTGAATGCACAGATATACTGTGAATGACGCTTAAAAATAGCATGTAAATGGAAGAAGATAAATACGAAGTAACATAAATACTTTCATTTGCATGAAATTCCCAGAATAGACAAAAACCTAGAGATTGATAACCACCTACATTTAGGAATAACTAATATTGGAGGGTGACAGCTAAAGGTATGAGTTTCTCTTTGAGGGTCAAACTGTGGCTTATTTGTCCAGATATAATAGAGATTCATTTTCAAACTTGGCTCTATCAACAAGGCATCTTAAGCCTTTGTTTACTGCACTTGGAAGGCAGAAGCAGGCAGATCTCTGTGAGTTCAAGACCAGCCTGGTCTACACAGCTGGACCATCAGGACTGTTACACTGTCTCGAAATAAAAAAAAAAAAAAGAAAGAAAGAAAGAAAGAGAGAGAAGAGAGAGAGAGAGAGAGAGAAAGAGAGAGAGAGAAAGAAAGAAAGAAAGAAAGAAAGAAAGAAAGATTCAAAAACACAAACAAACAAAAACAAGGCCTCTTAAGCATCAAAAATACAAACAAAAACAAAGCATCTTAGAGACTAATGGTTCAAAATGCCATATTCAAATTTTTTAAAACAGTTATTTTTGACATGGAGAAAAAAATGTCAAAAGCCATATATTCATCTTCTCATTAGGCAAGCTACAGAGTCAAGTATTTCCTGCTAAAATGAGAGTTCTGCTTAAGTATATGGAATTCCAGATGCCTCTCACACAGTGGCCTCACAGGGTGGCAATTCCCACTTTTCTAGAGTCTCCATCTGGCTAACTAAAGACCTTGGGGCAGAGGTGACCTTTCCGTTAGGGAGTCCTCGTGTTGAAAGGGCCCTGGCACTACCGTGCCACAGCAGTGGAGTGGCGACCATCTACTTTATGCTTCTCCTCTGCTACACGCAGAGCTGCTCAGGGCACAGGAAACCGTTCTGTTTCAGTCACAGCTGTAGCTGTTAATGAGCTGTATTAATTCTGCTGTGGTTTTACTTTTATTTTACAGATTTCTGACCCAAGGGCTCCCTTTACCATAGTGCTGCACCAGCCTGTGACCAGTATTTTAGAGAGAAAGATTCAAGACTTATATATGAAGAGATGGATAGGTAAACGGTGCAGAAACAAAAACTGGCTGATTCTTAGAAACATTTCTTCAGAAGCAAGCATGCAAGTGGGCTTCACGTGATGAACAAAATCAGAATATAACCATTCCGAGTACTCCTCGGAAACACAGGTCTGTCTTTAGAGATCATAACTTCAGAGTTAAAAGGCAAAACAAAACAAAACAAAACAAATCCCTGTAAGTCTGACCATAGAAAGTTAAATTAAATGACAGGGTACTAAATATGTTAATACCTTAAGCATACAACTTGCAAATGAACAGAAGTTAAGAACAATTAAGGAGACAATTAAAATAAAATTGTACCGTATTTTTTGAATTTGCTTTGTTCTCAAACATTAGATTCAGATGTTGCTTTTATTCATAAGCTCTGAAAAAGCAAATAAAACATTCTACATACTGTTCACCATAAATCTTAACTTACCATTCAAATTTAATCTAAACACAAACATAACCCTAAAACCTTCTCCAGATACTCAGACAACCAAAATCTGATTTCCAGGACAGCAGTTTTAACTTTATAAGTACAATATTTATGCTGAGGAGTTAAATTATGTAAATCATAATGGTTTATGCTTGTATCATATGTAAGCCTGCACTTTGCATTCTACAAAATTCAGGAGTCTACAAATTTACCCAAAGCTCAGGTGGTCTAGTGAAACAATTTTCTATTTAGGATAGTTTAATATTGATTAAGATTTAAGATCTATTTGAGAAAAGCTTCAAATAATATGATTCACATCACTTACTTAGCACCTGATCACGGTGTCTGTATGACAAACTCATATTTAAAAATAATTCATAAATTAAGCCTCTATTTAAACCACTATATCATTTAGCTTTTTCCATGCTGCCTTGAAATATTAAATTCAAATATCAAATACATATTTAAATTAGATTGATCTTAACTAATCTTAGTTGACAACCCAATTAGCCAAAAGAATACTAGCAAGCTTTCAAAACATAAATTTTAAAATCCTTTTAAATTTATGAAAGCTTTGTGGCTGTCACTTGTGTTTTGAGGCAGGGCTTCAAATTGCCAGGGCAGCCTTGAACTCACTGTGTAGCTGAGGATAACTTAAACTTTGGCTCCTCCTCTCTCTACTTCTCACCCTGGGAACTGCAGGTATGTATGAGGCTTATGCAGTACTGGAGATCAAACCCCAGGACATCACGTGTGCTAGGCAAACAACACCCGCCATTCTAACTGAGCTAAATTCCCGGCCCAGTGAACGCTTTTTAAGTAAGTACATAAAATGTTTTACTATTTCAAAAGTAATTTAAATTAATTAAAATAATAATTGAATAATTAATTAATTAAAATTCTCAAAAAAGTGATTCTTGGCATCCCCAATTAATAGAATAGCAAATTAATGATTTTGAGGTAAATTAGCTCTGAAAAGCCCACTTAAGTAGAGGGAGCACCACATGAGCAAGCAACAATTTATCTTCTTAGTCCACAAGGCTGTAGCTGTGCTAGTCTAGTCCTGGAGATTAAGAGAGAGCGGTTCTAGGCCTGGGGGGCTTTGAGAAACAATTGGGGTACAGTGTATTAGATTGGACCCCAAAGTCTGTATTAATTTTGTGCTTCTTTCCCCACCCCCACCCACCATGGACACCTACCCACTGCTAAAAGTAAAATAAAGTACCTCCAGAATTTTGTTTTGTTTTGAAGACAAGGTCTCCCTATGTAGCTTTAGCTGTCCTGAGTTTAAGGCCAGCCTTAAACTCAAGAGATCCACCTTCCCCTGACTCTCAGTCCTGGGATTTAAGAGATATACTGCTACATCAGGACTTTAAAATCTAGATCATAGCACTACATTAGTATACAAATAACTATACTAAAAGGAACAAAATGATGACTGCCTTAAGGGAAAGACTAAATTAAGAGACATATCTAGGAAAAAGCATGGCTGGGACACAATACATAAAGAGTATCAAAGAAAAATGAATATAGACAGGTAAGCTGGGCTATTCTCAAAGCAGGTGTTGGCTACATAGCTAAGGAATTTGGGAAGTGAACAATGACAATGTCAGCGATTTTTCTTTAAACTCTCCAATCTCAACAAGTAGAAAGTCCTAAAGAGAAACCGAAGGCGAACTGACTAGCTGTGTAACAAGCCAAGAGAAGGGAATGAGTGGTGATATAAATCCAGGCCATACCAACCCCAGCCCTCAAGCTACAGCAATCACAGTGAAAGTTTCAAAGAGCATTTCAAAGGGGAAGTAGCTGCAAAGGACAGCTGAACTAGAACAATGTATTTACACGTTTTGTTGAATGGGAGGGTGGAAGAAGTGTTTAAACATGTGACAACTGTTCAGAGATGGCCACAGCCACAGTATGAGTGCTTTTCTTGTTTTGTTTTTGGAAAGAGCATGTTTTCACTTCACAGAAAGGCCTAGAACCTTAAATGTACCATGCTGAACCCAACTACCTAACACATAAGGTTAAACTTGTTTTTATGATTAAGTTTTCACTATAGTGCAAAACTGTCTTTAAGTATCCCACTAGCAAAGAATTCTGCCAGGGCCTTTGCATGCTATGTGACAGTATAAATAGCTATTCCATAAATTCCGTATTTCACAAAGGCCTGAGTCATTCCAAGAAGCTGATACCACAAATAAAAGAATTTGGGCCATAGACAGAGAAGTAGGTCATGTAACTAAGATGGTACAGGTTTGCACTGTGTATTTTTTCTTTTTTCTTCTTTCTTTATTATTGTTGTTTTGGTGTTTTTCAAGACAGGGTTTCTCTGTGTTAGCCTTGGCTGTCCTGGACTTGCTTTGTAGACTAGGCTGGCCTTGAACTCTCAGAGATCGGACTGCCTCTGCTTCCCTGAGTACTGGGATTACAGGCGAGCACCACTAAGCCAGGATTATTTCTTGAGGGAGCTATTCAAGAATGCCTTCAAGAACCATAGATGTAACTAAGAGAGGTAGAGTGTTTGCTTAGCATCTGCAAGGCCTTGGGTTAAAACTCAGCACTGTAGGACAGACACAATTTTAAAAGGGAAGGAGAGAGAGAGCCAGGATGGCAGCATCATTCACATACTGTCTCCGATCACCAGGGCAGTAGTGATTGTATAGTGACCAAGGGACCAAACTGTGGGCCCCCAAACACCAGCAACTGTGTTTCCCAGGTGAGAGGAAATCCCACTGTGGTGGAACAATTCATTCCAGCCTCAGGGCATCCAGCTAATTCTTGGAAAAGTTCCACAGTTCCCACAGGCTTGGGACCTCCAGCATCTAGCCACATGCCTGCATGCTGTGCTCATGAGCAAGTACTGGGGCATAGAGCTCCAACCTCAGACCTACCAATGCAGGGACCACGGGAACAACCACAACCCTGCTCCAAAGCTCAACCTGTCTCGCTAGGAAGACCAACCAAACCTCTGGGCTCGCTGGTTCTTCAGGCTGCGCCCAGCAAACACAGTCTCTGAGCACAGTGTCTAGGCAACTACAGCCCATTAACTTTAGAGCAACAAAGCTAATGGTGGGGCTGTCTCCAGGACTTCCCCTGGTGAGAGGAGAGCCCTAGGCTCCTGAGGAGTCCAGTTAGCCCACAGGATCATACACCTGAGGAAAGCCATGGACATTCCCTGAGAACCACATGCCAGTCAGAAACCATACCCACCAATCTGAGGAGAGCTCATTTGGGAACATCCAGCTTCCTGCCCAGGGATTTTCCTGACACCCCCACCTCCACACCCCCATACACACAAAGGTCTCCATTGGACACCAGAAATTATAAGCCAACGCCAGAGGCAAACAGACGGGTAAAGGCCAGCCTAAAAACAAAATCAACAAAAGCCAAAGCAATACGGCATCTCCAGAACCCAGTTACCCAAAGGCAAGCATCCCTGGATACCCCAAAACAAGTGAAACTCAAGAAAATGATCTTAAATCTATACTTACAAAGATGATAACAGAGGAAATCTAAAAAGAAATACAGGAAGATACAGTCAAACAGATTGTGACCTTCAGAGAGGAAATAACTAAACCATTGAAAGAGTGGAAAGTTCAAACAAACAGGTGAAGTAATTGAATGAAAGGCAGGAAAATACAAACAAACAGGTGAAGAAAATCAACAAAACCGTTCAAGATCTGAAGATGGAAATGGAAACATTAGAGAAAATGCAACAGATGAAATCCTGGAGGGGGAGAGCTTAGGGAAGAAAACAGGAACTACATAAATAAGCATCTCCAACAGAATACAAGAGATGGAGGAAAGAGTCATCAGGTGTAGAAGATACAATGAAAGAAATTGATGCATGTGTCAAAGAAAATGTTAAATCTAAAATATTCCTGACACAAAACAGCCAAGAAATCAAGGACACCATGAAAAAAATGAAACTTAATGATAATAGGTAATAGGGAGAAAAAAAAAAAGATTCCTGTCTCCAAGGCCAAGAAAATATTTTCAACAAAATTACAGAAGAAAATGTCCCAATTTAAATAAAGAGATGGCTATAAGCATACAAGAGGCCTACAGAACACCTAATAGATTCAACCAGAAAAGAAAAATTTCCCACCACATAACAGTCAAAGTTCTATTGTACAAAACAAAACAAGAAAATATTAAAAGCTGCAAGAGAAAAAGGCCAATTAACTTATAATGGCAAACCCATCAGAATCACACCTGACTTCTCAAAAGATACTAAGAAAGGCAGAAAGGCCTGGACAGATATCATGCAGACCATAAGAAAACACAGATGTCAGCCTAGACTGTTATACCCAGGAAAACTCTCACAGATAGAGAAAACAAGATATTTCATGACAAAAACAAGTTTAAACAGCACCTACCCATAAATCCAGGACTCTCGAAGATATGAGAAAAAAAATCCAACCCAAGAAGGCTAACTATACCCAGAAAAACATAGTAAATAAATAACTTCATTACAGCAAAACTAAAAGTAGACAAGCACACAAACATACTGTAACAACCAACAACAGTCACTGGTCATTAATCTCTCTCAACATCAATGGGCTCAACTTTCCAATAAAAAGACACAGATTAACAGAACTGATGTGGAAACAAGACCCAACATTCTGCTGCATACAAGAAACACACACCTCAGCCACAAAGATAGACATTACCTAAGAGTAAAGGGTTAGAAGAAGGTTTTTCAAGCAAATAGACCCAAGGGGCAAGCAGTAGTAGTCATTCCAGTATCTAATAAAAATAGGTTTCAACCAAAATTAATCAAAAGAGATGAGGAAGGACACTTCATACTCATCAAAGGGAAATTACACCAAGATGACATCTCAATTCTGAACATCTATGTTCCAAATACAAGGGCACTCACATCTGTAAAAGAAATATTAATAAAGCTTAAACGTGTGCAAACATTGAGGCCCACACATTAATCATAGGAGACTCTCAACACCCTACTCTCATCAAGGGACAGATCAATGAAACAGAAGCTAAACTGAGAGATAATGACACTTACAGCCTACAGACTAGGAAAAGATCTTCACCAACCCTACATCTATGAGGGCTAATATCCACAATAAAGAACTCAAAAAATTAAACTCCAACAAACCAAATAATTCAATTAAAGATGGGGCATAGAACTAAACACAGAATTCACAACAGAGGAATATTGAACGGTGGAGAAATATTAAAAAAAAAAATGTTCAACATCCTTAGTCATCAGAGAAATGCAAATAAAAACGAACCTGAGATTTCACCTTACACCCATCAGAATGGCTAAGATCAAAAACTCAGGTGACAGCACATGCTGGTGAGGAAGTGGAGAAAGGTGAACCCTCCTCCACTGCTAGTGGGAGTGCAAACTTGTACAATCACTTTAGAAATCAATCCGGCGCTTTCTCAGACAACTGAGAATAGCTCTACCTCAAGATCTGCTATACCACTCTTGGGCAAATATCTGAAAGATGCTCCACCATACAGCAAGGACATCTGATCAACTATGCTCATAGCATCTTTATTCATAATAGCCAGAAACCGGAAACAACCTAGATGTCCTCAACCAAAGAATGGATACAGAAATTGTGATAAATTTACACAATGGAATACTACTCAGCTATGAAGAACACGAAATCATGAAATTTTCAGACAATTGGATGGAACTAGAAAAGATCATCCTGAATGAGGTAACCCAGAACCAGAAAGACATGCATGAGTGGGCCATATAATGCAGGATAACCATACAACAATCCACAGAACTAAAGGGGGACCCTAAAAAGGCTGCTTAATCCTTATTCAGAAGGGCAAATAGAATAGACACCAAAGCAGTTGAAGAGAGGAACAGGATGGGAGCCTACCATAAATGTCCTCTGAAAAACTCCACTCACAGCCAAACTTTGGGCAGGACACAGGAAGTTGTAGGAAATAGTGAGATAACAGAAAGATCTAAAAGAAACAGGAGCTCCATAAAAAGACCAACAGAGCCAACAAATCTGGGCCTAAGGGGACCTGCAAAGACTGATGCATCAAGGATCACAAATAATGAGGACCTAGACAGCCCCTCCCAACCTCAGGTATAGCCAATAGGCAGCTCAGTCTCAATGTCTCTATGTGGGTTCCCTAGTAAGGGCAGTAGGGGATGTCTCTGACATGGACTCTGTTGCTCACTCTTTGATTACTTCCCTCTGGTGAAGGGAGTGCATTTCCAGGACACAGAGGAAGAAGATGCAGGCAGTCCTAATGAGACTTGATAGGCTGGGGTCAGATGGTAGGGGAGGAGGTCTCCCCCTTTCTGAGGACTAGAGGAAGGATAGGGGAAGGGAAGGAGGATGAGATTGGTAAGAGACAAGGGAGGGGGCTAAAATTGGGATGTAAACTGAATAAATTATAAAAAATAAATTTAAATTAAAAAAAGAAAAGGGGAAGGAGAAGGAAGGAAGAGAAAAAAAGGGAACAGGAGGAAGAGGCAAAGGAAAGAGGATAATACATGTTTATTAAGTCCTTATTCCTTGGATAAACCATAAAGAAAGAAAAAGAAAAACCATGCAGGGACTGCTGCTATAGAGAAGCAGTTGTGTGCATACTCAGGATACATGAAGCTCCAGACATGGAGGAAAGGGACAACAAAAGGACAAGAACTCTCCAGAAGAAAGGGGGAAGAAAGGAGGAAGAAAGAAGGGCAGGGTGGATATAAACAGGCACGGGCCAACTTTACAAAAGCAGTGACCATGTGTACACACTGCCAGGCCCTTCCCAGAACTTTCAAGGGAAACACCCCTGAGCATATGTACCTACTGAGGTGAGCAGAAAGCCTCAACAGCCTGAGGAGCTAGAAAAAGGCATCACAGAACCTAAGATGCCACTGTTGTGACAAGAAGCCGACGTTACTGAATAGCACCAAGAAAAAAAAAATTAAGATTGACCAACAAAATGCAAGGCAATGAGAGCTAAATGGCTTAAGACTCGCTGATTACTCTTCTAAGAATCTCCTTCGACAAGGGCAAAATACAAAGAGAGTGTGTGCTAGTTTTTACAGAAAACATATGGGAACTTACCTGGGGAAATTACTCTCTCTTAACTAAACAAGGGCTCTTTTCAGGTATTTTGAGTTGAAATTGAGAAGGACATTCTTAATCATAGAAAATACGGAGAAAAATTAAGCCACTGGTGAATGCCAACCGCGATGTACTGATAATCTAGTTCATTCCTGAAGTGCTAGTTAGTTTTTGTCAACTTGATGCACACTAGTCACCGGGAAAGAAAGAACTTCAATAGAAGAATTGCTTCTATCAGTTTGTGGGCACATCTATGTGACATTTACTTGGTGGATGAGTTATGTGAGAGGGCCCAGCCCACTGTGGGCAGTGCCATCCATAGACAGGTGGTCCTGGGAGATATGAGAAAGGTTGTACAGGAGTCTGGAGGCAAACCAGGAAGCATCTTTCAGCCATAGTTCCCATCTCTCCTCCTGCTTGACCTCCTGCCCTGACTTCCCTCAATGACAAACTCTGATCTGGAATGTGTAAGCCAAGTAAGCCCTCCCCCCCCACCCAAGTTCATGATGTTTAACACAACAGAAAGCAAGCTAGGACTCATGGGCAGATGGCAGCAACCACAATAGTAATTAACATTTTATATACAGAGACCTAGTATGGAGTAGAGGGACAAACGGGTGGGAAGCAGACTATCAATATGAATAGGCTTATACCCAAACAGAAGGCAAATATTTCAATAGCTTAATTCCCTCACTCGTGGCTTCTCAAAATAAGTTACATCAGGAAATGAAATATAAACTGGTCAAGACAGAGCTTCCCTCCCATCATGATGCTCTTGTAATCAGCATCCCTGAGAATGGTTAGGGTGAGCAAAGTCTATCAGTAAGTGCACCCTACTTTAAACGGGAGAGGATGGTCGGACACAGTTGATGCCGAAGGGATGGTAACTGTGTCACAGGCTAAGGACAAGGATGACTGTCACAGGTTCAGGCAAGGTCCATGATCTGCAGTACAGTACCTCCTGATCCTCCACAAATCCCCATCTCAAAACATAACTTCCACTCAGCATCTCCCTTCTCTTACATGCTGGTGAGGAAAGACTAGAAAGAGAAATGAAGGGCCAAATGAATTTAGAGGGCAGCCTAGAAAAGAGTAATGGTGATGCCAGGCTCCCTGGAAAGAATAAATGGCAGATGAGACAGAAAGAGGTCAAATTAACATCTTCCCAGGCAACAGAAGGCTGAGACCAAGAAAAAATGACGGAATTAAACACCAATTTTATCAGTCTTCCTAGATGAGCCACAGCCCTCTGCTGACACAAAACTGACAACCAAGATTTAAAAACACCCGAGAGCAGCCGGAGCCTTGGGCAGGACTATCTGGTTTATTCCACCACCACCAAAGGATCTTGAGCTGGTCCTCTCTACAGTCTTCTGAAGACTTCATCTCCAAGTCAAGGACATGGATCAAGTCTCCTGGGCCCTTCTGGTACTAGTATGCTAGAACCCCAAAGGTGATACAGTATGTGCAGAAGAACACAGACTCAAGGCAGGCTGCCCGAGTCTGGTTCTGCTCTGCTAATGGACTTTAGGCTTGTTACTTAATTCCCTTTGCCTCGGTTTCCTTCCTGTAAGAGAATATGTCTTTTCATCTGACAGAGTTCTCCCAAAGATAAAATGCTACCTCAGCTGTAATTAGATTTATTACCAGCATCCCCTACAGAAGAGGAGTTAACCACAACCCAAGAATTAACAATGCTGTATTCCTTCACCACGGTGTCTTTGCCCTACAGTTCAATCTAGTCCTATATACTGTACCTTTACAAAAATATAATCTCAGGAACTGGGAATCTATAGCACATGAACACATAAAAATACATGGGAAGCCCTGGGTATAATGCCCAGTCCTGAAAATAATGGTTAAAAAAAAAAATCCACAGAATCCCTTTTGGTAAAAGATTTACCAAGATCATTGCAGAAGTGAAACCCTAAGCCTGTAGCTAGTTTGAGGTTACTGAACTCTTGACTTGCAGCTCTCAGAGCTCCCCCAAACCACTAAAGTCTCAGTGACTTTTATGTTGGTGTTCCTCATGGAAAGCAATGGGCAAGGACAGTAAACTTCGGTAGCTGATAGTCTAGAAAGAGAACTGCCTTTTTTTTTTTTAATTCTCTGACAGTTTTAAATGTGAATATATTGTATAATAGTCATTTTGAACCTCCTTTACCATCTCTTGTCTCCTCCCATTAAACCCCATTCCCCTCTCATTCCTCCTATTTTCATGTCTTTCTTGTTTTATTGTGACAAAGCCCGTTTAATTAAGGTCACACGCATGAGCATGAGTTAGTGGTTATTTACTGTAGCATGGGCAACCTGACAATGGCTATATGATGAAGAGAGTGGCTCTTCTGAGGACAGGGGCCTCATGAATCCCTTCCCCATGATGCAGCAGTGTGAATTCATGAGTGCCCTGCCATGGCTAGAAGGCAGCAAATATTAATCCCATTAAAAGTGACACCTCAAGAGACAACACATGCTGGAGAGGTTGTGAAGAAAGGGGAACCCTCCTCCACTGCTGGTGGGAATGTAAACTTGTACAACCACTCTGGAAAGCAATCTGGTGCTTTCTCAGACAATTACGAATAGTGCTTCCTCAAGATCCAGCTATACCACTCCCAGGCATATACCCAAAAGAGGCTCAACTACACAATAAGGACATTTGCTCAACCATGTTTGTAGCAGCCTTATTTGTAATAGCCAGAAGCCGGAAACAGCCCAGATGCCCCTCAGTGGAGGAATGGATGCAGAAATTGTGGTATATCTACACAATGGAATATTACTCAGCAATAAAAAACAAGGAAATCATGAAATTTGCAGGTAAATGGTGGGATCTGGAAAAGATCTTCCTGAGTGAGCTATCCCAGAAGGAGAAAGATGCACATGGCATATACTCACTCATATAGACATATAATATAGGATAAACCTACTAAAATCTATACACCTAAAGAAACTAATCAAGAGGGAGGACTCTTGCTAAAATGCTCAATTCCTATCCAGAAAGGCAAAGAGGGTGGACATCAGAAGAAGGAGAAAAGAGGGAACAAGTCAGGAGCCTGACACAGAGGACCTCTGAAAGGCTCTGCCCTGCAGACTATCAATGCAGATGCTGAGACTTATTGGCAATCTTTGGGCAGAGTGCAGGGAATCTTAGGAAAGAAGTGGGAAACAGTAAGATCTGAAGAGGACAGGCATTCCACAAGAAGAGCAACAGAACCAAAATATCTGAGCAAAGGGATCTTTCCTGAGACTGATACTCCAACCAAGGACTATGCGTGGATATAACCTAAGACCCCTGCACAGATGTAGCCCATGGCAGTTCAGTATCCAAGTGGGTTCCACTGTAATAGGAACAGGGACTGTCTCTGACATGAACTGATTGGCCTGCTCTTTAATTATCTCCCTCTGAGGGGAAAGCAGCATTACCAGGCCACAGAAGAAAACAACGAAGCCACTCCTGATGAGACCTAATTGACTTGGATCAGAAGGAAGGAAAAGAAGACCTCCCCTCTCAGTGGACTTGGGGAGGGGCATGCATGCAGAGGGTGGAGGGAGGGAGGGATTTGGACAGGAGGAGGAAGGAAACCACAGGGGGGATACAAAGTAAATAAAGTGTAATTAATAAAGATTTAAAAAAAAACATCATTCAGTAAAACAACAACAACAACAAAAAGTGACACCTGAGTTAGGAAAGGTAGTGAACCAAAGCGTGGTGCTGGGAGCACATTATTGTGATGACATGCTGCCACAGAGAGAAAGAGACCCTTTAGCTGAGCATCATCAGTGCCCGGAAAAGTACTTCCGGCCAACAGCGGAGAACAATGGGAGAAATAAAGCAACTTCTTTACATTTTCTATAGTCTGCCCCGATTCACCTCAGGACAATCCTTATTTCTCAGCATCAACATGTCCAATAGGTCCAGCTTCCTCTTTCCCATCTGCCGCTGCTCTTATAGCCTCAGCTGAGACCAGTGTCACCTCCTGCACAATTCTTGAACCGAGAACACACTTTGCATTTCCACTCCATATCTCTTCCACTATGACCTGGCAAGGTTACAATAAAAGTCCTCTCAACTCTATCGAGTCTTACAGTTCTGCTTAAACACCAAAGGTTCTTCCATTCAAATAATTGAGGAGCCTCATAAACATCAGGTCAAATGACTGCACCACACTTACAAATTACATGCTGTGTCATCTACATATGTATCGCATTCTGGAAAAGGCTAAACTACAGGAGTGAGAAGAATATCAGTGGTACCAATAATGGGGGGATATGTTCTTCATCTCATAAGGGTATTTCTCAAGGATAGTGTAAATGTTCTTCATCTCAGCTATGGTAGTACTTTACAGGACATACACATACCAATCTACATCATTAAGGTACGTCAGTATAACTGCATGTAAATTATTCATTAATCTCAAAGAGATTAGGAGAAAATCCTGACTCCCCACTGCCTACAGGCATAAGCTCCTTGGCACTGTATGATGTGGCCATGTTGCTCTACACACTCCAACACACTGATCTTTGAAATGTCCTATGCTTCATGTAGAACGTTTTCACCCTTGTACATTTTTTCAACCTTGTTCACTTTTTCAACATGGCTTTTCTGAATTCACTCCTGTAAGTTGTCACCCCTCTTCCACACTTTATTTTCTGAGGTTGAAATCCTTCCTAGACTCTTATAATGCCTGCTATTTTCCCTCATCTTTATGTTCACATTCATAGAAATCAATTTGCATATATTCTAGGCAAAAGGTGTAATCTAATTAGATATCTTTTCTCTAATCAGTCAATAGGAATGCAAATTATTTGAAAAGAACTTATACAAAATATAATTATATAATATCATATATTATAATGTGATATAACATTATATATTGTATATAATATATCAAAAAGGCTTCACATTAAGGAAACTCTCAGTGATAGTACATGACCATGAAAATGCAAAGGCGAAATAATGAAATATGGTCCAATACAAACTTAGAGTATGCATCAAGGCATAGAAAAGATACCTAGTAAGCACTATGTAATATAGTTTTTAAAATAATCAACACACCCGAATTCTCAGAATATATATTTGTGTGTATATGTGTGATTATATGTATGTGTGTATGTGCACATGTATATGGCAAACACTTTGTAAATTCATGCCAGGATAAACGTTTCATACAAGCAGGATTTTGTCTGACTTCTTCATCAGTATTTCCTAGCATTTACAAGAGTAACTCCTTGGCTTAATGAATATAGGTAGTCCTCATTCAGCCTCATAATACAAGACCACAGAAAACTCATTGCACACTGAAACCATGCTAAATATCTGAATAACAAACGGAATTTTTCATTATTTTATGAACTTTAAAAGATTTTTGTTGTTACCAGGAATAGGAGGGTCTGAGCATAACCTATTACCCTAGAGAAGTTTGAGTTCAAGAAAAGCCTGGATTCAATAGTGACACCCTTTCTTCAATGAAAAATCAAGTAATTTTCAAAACATTAAAAGTTTTCTTACAGTAAATTTAAATGTATGGAAAAAATTTTTAAAAGTCATTTCTTTTTTTTAGTTAAAAAACATTTATTTATTTATAGCTTTTCTATTTTTTAAAAATTTTTTAGTATTAGTTACACTTTATTAACTTTGTATCCCAGCTGTAGACCACTCCCTCATTCCCTCCCAATCCTACCCTCCCTCCCTCATCTCCTCCCTGCTCTTTCTAAGTCCACTGATAGGGGAGGTCCTCCTCCCCTTCCATCTGACCCTAGCTTATCAGGTATCTTCAGGGCTGGCTAAAATGTCCACCTCTGTGGCCTAGCAAGTCTGCTCCTCCTTCGGGGGTGAGGAGGGAGATCAATGAACCAGCCATTGAGTTCATGTCAATGAACTCAATGTTCCCCTTACTAGGGTACCCACTTGGATACTGAGCTACCATGGGCTACATCTGAGCAGAGGTTCTAGGTTATATCCATACATGGTCCTTGGTTGGAGAAATAGTCTCATAAAAGATCCCTGTGCCCAGATATATTTGGTCCTTGTGGAGCTCCTGTCCACTCCAGGTCATATTAATTCCCCCTTCTTTCTTATGATTCACTGCACTCTGCTGAAGGTCTGGTTATGAGTCTTAGTATCTGCTTTGATACACTGCTAGGTAGAGTCTTTCAGAGGCCCTCTGTGGTAGGCTCCTGTCCTGTTCCTTGTCTTCTCCTACATTCAATGTACATCCCATTTGTCTTTCTAAGTGAGGATTGATCCTCTTACCCCGCGTCCTCTTTCTTGTTTATCTTCCTTAGGTGTATAGATTTCAGTATATTTATCCTATCTTATAGGTCTATATAACTAAGTATACACATGCGTCTTTCTGCTTTTGGATACCTCACTCAGAGTGGTCATTTCTAGGTCCCACCATTTGTCTGCAAATTTCATGATTTCCTTGTTTTTAATAGCTGAGTACTATTCCATTGTGTAAATGTAACACAATTTCTGTATCCATCCCTTAACTGAGGGGCATCTGGGTTGTTTCCAGGTTCTGGCTATTATGAATAAAGCTGCTAAAACATGGTTAAGCAAATGTCCTTGTTGTGTATTTGAGCATCTTTTAGACATATGCCTAGGATTAGTATAGCTGGATCTTGAGGAATCACTACTCCTAATTGTCTGAGAAAGCGCCAGATTGCTTTCCAAAGTGGTTGTACAAGTTACATTTCCACCAGCAATGGAGGAGGGTTCCCATTTCTCCACATCCTCTCCAGCATGTGTTGTCACTTGAGTTTTTGATCTTAGCCATTCTAGTGGGTTTGAGGTAAAATCTCAGGGTCGTTTTGATTTACATCTCCCTGATGGCTAATGAGGTTGAGTATTTCTTTAAGTGTTTCTCTGCCATTCCGTATTCCTCTACTGAGAATTCTCTGTTTAGCTCTGTATCCCATTTTTTAATTGGGTTACTTGATTTGTTGCTGTTTAACTTCTTGAGTTCTTTATATATTCTGGATATTAGCCTGCTGTCAGATATAGGGTTGGTAAAAATCCTTTCTCAATCTGTAGGCTGTCATTTTGTTCTGACCACAGTGTCCTTTGCTTTACAGAAGATTTTCAGTTTCATGAGGTCCCATTTATTGATTGTTGATCTTGGAGTCTGTGCTGTTGGTGTTCTGTTCAGGAAGTTGTCACCTGTGCCAATGAGTTCTAGGCTCTTACCCACTTTTTCTTCTATCCAATTTAGTGTGTCTGGTTTTATGTTGAGGTCTCTGATCCACTTGGACTTTAGTTTTATGCAGGGTGATAAATATGGATCTATTTTCATTTTTCTGCATGTAGACATCCAGTTGGACTAGAACCATTTGTTGAAAATGCTGTCTTTTTTTCCATTGAATGGTTTTGGCTTCTTTGTAAAAAATCAAGTGTCCACAGGTGTGTGGGTTTATTTCTGGATCTTCTATTCAGTTCCATTGATCCACTATTCTGTTTCTATGCCAATACCTTGCAGTTTTTATTACTATTTCTCTGTAGTATAGCTTGAGATCAGTGATGGAGATACCTCCAAATGATCTGTTGTTGTACAGGATTGTTTTGGAAATTCTGGGTTTTTTTTTTCTCCATATGAAGTTGAGAATTTTTCTCTCAAGGTCTATAACGTATTGTGTTGGTATTGTGATAGGAATTACATTGAATCTCTAGATTGCTCTTGGCAGAATAGACATTTTCACTATGTTAATCCTACTGATCCACGAGCCTGGGAGATCTGTCCATCTTCTGATAGCTTCTTCAATTTCTTTTTTCAGAGACTTGAAATTTTTCTCAAACAGGTTTTTCACTTGCTTGGTTAGAGTCACCCCAAGGTACTTTATGTTATTAGTGGCTATTGTGAAGGGTGTTGTTTCCCTGATTTCTTTCTCGGCCCTTTTGTCTTGGGTATACAGGAGGGCTTTTGATTTTTTTTTTTTTTGAGTTAATTTCGTATCCAGCCACTTTGCTGACAGTGTTTATCAGCTGAAGGAGTTCTCTGGTTAAATTTTGGGGGTCGTTCATGTACACTATCATATCATCTGCAAATAGTGAAACTTTGACCTCTTCTGTTCCAATTTGTATTCCCTTGATCTCCTTTAGTTGTCTTATTGCTCTAGGTAGGACTTCAAGTACTAAATTTAAGAGATATAGACAGAGTGGGCAGGCTTGTCCCTGATTTCAGTGGGATTGGTTTCAGTTTCTCTCCATTGAGTTTGATGCTGACTATAAGTTTGCTGTATATTGCCTTTACTATGTTTAGGTACTTACCTTGTATCTCTGATTTCTCCGAGACTTTAAAGATGAATGGGTGTTGGATTTTGTCAAATGCTTTTTCTAAGGAGATGATTATATGGTTTTTCTCCTTCAGTTTGTTTATATGGTGGATTACATTGATGGATTTTTGTATATTGAACCACCCTTGCATGCTTGGGATGAAGCCTACTTGGTCACAATACATGATATCTTTGATGTGTTCTTGGATTTGGTTTGCCATACTTTATTGAGTATTTTTGCATCAATGTAAAAAGTCATTTTCTTAGTATACTGTCAAACATCAGACCCTCAGGATTAAGGTGTGTTGTTTATTTTAAAAACAAGAACACTAGACTGAATAGTGCTCACTAGGTCTTTTTTCTATGCCTTGATGCAGTCTCTGCTCTAACTTTGGATTGGATAACTTTTCATGATTTCATCTTTTGTGTTTCCATAGTCACGTAATATCACTGAGAGCTTCCTTAGCACAAAGCCTTTTCCACCATCCCTTCCTCTTTCGTAACTCCACACCTTTTGACATAAGCAGTCTCCAATTTACAATACTTTAGATACCCATCCCTCAGATCTCCCAGCTGCACGTCGTTTCTACAACAGTGAGAGGCTTGATGTCCCCCTGGTCAGCTGTTCCAGAATCCTGTTTATAACTAGTCCAAATCTTTCCATTTCTTTGCTTCACTTTGATTTTCATTGAATGGTTTTCTGTTTTTATCACTTTTTTTGAACTGCCACATGAGTTTATTGGAGACAACACAACTATATTCCTGTCTGTTCATAAACCAAATTAACAGGAAGCACTAATGGTACTAACCCAGTGACTCATAACTCATTAGTATGACAACTGAACTTTGAACTATACTGATGGAGAATTGGTTTTAAGTCAATTAACCAAGGCCAGTAAAAGCCAGAATCATGTAAAGGAAAAAAACACTTATATTTAGTATTTTTTTTAAATGAATGAACTGAACCACTACAGATTTACAAAACTGAACTTGATTATCTTCCTACATCTTATAATATCAAAGAAGCAGCAAGGTTCCTGCAGACCCTCCATCAAGAATAACAGATGGGAAGAAATCTGTCCTGTAATTCCAACTCTGATACCAACAAAAATTTATGTGGTAATATCATGTTTCTATGACATTCCTTCTTCAAGGTCAATAATACCTTTTAATTGGTTGCCTGGACCAAAAGAGAATAACAAATACTAAACAGTAATTTTAGAAATTCAAGTAGATACTATCATACAAATATGTATGTAGAATGCAACTGACACTATTCTTTACTGTGCTCAAGGAATCTTTATAACCGCCTACAAGGAAAATGGCATTATCATCACCATTGTGTGTATAGGAGAATACCAGAGCATAAAGAAGTCAAAGAACTCATCCACAAATATGCAAGCAGCAACCAATAAAGCCAGGATTCGAACTCAAAAGGCAACTTCACAGATCAAGTTCTTCAAAATGTTGTTTCTCCCTGTTTTCTGTAGAAGGTAAACATGGATACCTAAATGCTGAGAAGATTTCATTCAGTGTAACTCAGTACCATAACCAGTTTGTTCTGCTGGGACAGCATGTACAACACACAATGATCTACGGAGTTAGCAAAAAACATTCCCAGATGATAGGAGGGGCAGGAGAGTGGAGTGGAAAATTCAAAGAAAGTCTATTGTTTTAGTCCTGTGAATACTGACATAAATGTAAGAAGAGAACGAACTAATAATTGCGAGAATAGAGAGAGTCTTGTGTTTATCATAACTGTAAGAAGGGTGCTGTAACAATGTATGGAACACCAACAAACTCCATTGACATTTTCAATACCCCCAACCCTGAAAGTTAATCACACTGCTTGCAAAGGTCTGGCTTCACTAGAATTCCATAAGGAGCAGGAAAGTGAGGGCCTAATAAGGATGTATGGTACAGGAGCAAAGGGATTAGTTAACTAAAATAAGTGGATTCTTCTCTAAATATAATCCGCTCCTAAGGACTTTTAGAACATTTGTATCTCATTAGGGGTATTAAGTGAGAAAAGAGTCTCAGTACCAAACAATCCTAATTATAATTCATCTTAGGAAATAAAGTGAGTTTTCTTAACTAAAATGGAAAATATATGGCAAGAAACATCTTTAATATAATAACAGAACTGTCAGCAAACTCAGACACCAAAACAAACCTAATAGGCTAAAGGAACATTAGCAATGAAAACTAACTGCTTAAAGAATGACAGTGTTTTTTCATGTTTCTTAAAACTTTACCCTCTACTTTCTGAGTTTGTAGGCTGTAACAATCCAAAACAGAAGAAGCTTTACTAAACAAAGAAACTCAGTCTGTAAGCAGCAGAAACAACAGTTTGCTCCATCACATCTTTCATGAAGGTGACACAAAAGTAAAAACAAAATGGTTAATGTGGTGACTTGCCTGGTCAGTGGGTTCCCATACGGGGAAAACTCTGTCTACGTCTCTATCCCATCAAAAAAAGAGACCTTGCCAAACACTTCTCGCAACAGAATAATCTTCTACCAAAATGGAGTGCACTTGTTGTTAGAGGCTCAAGGACAATTTTACTAAAGTTGAAAAGAAAAACTCCAAATCAGGTAAGCTATAAATCTCAGACACTGCTGGAGAACCAGAGAATGAGAAAGGCCATGCTGTTTGAGTGAAGCCAACATGGAGGTCAACCACATGGCAGAAAACAGTTACAAGGCAGGTAGGAAAGCTTCAAAGATAGTGAAGAGGCCCAAAGTACTAGAGAAAGCAAATTTAGCTCTGGCCAGATCATACTTAGCCTTACAGACAGAAGAAAAGAAAAAGGAATATACATGCTTTTGTTGAGTCAGAACTCAAAATGGTAGGCAGACCCAGCAGAAGCTATTGGCAACTCTGTAGCTTCTGCACTTGAAGCAGGAATTCTGGGAAGGGAACTTTCAGATAAAAGAATAGTAAGTCAGAGGTGGTGCCCAAGGCTGGGCATCAGTCACAGGTTTTGTCTCTCTTACTGGTGAGTGTCACCCTCAGAAGGTAGGGCTGTCTCATTGCCTTTATGAGCTGTACAGCCATACTGCAAGCAGTTAGTTATCTTTTTTTTTTTTTTAATTTAAGGTAGACTTAATCATTACCCTCTTGAAGCAGAGTTCCTCTCAAAAAGCACTGGAGAGAACTTAGTCCCATGCCTACTTACAAGACTGGCCATCTCTAGACGATGTAGTTACCATAACTGAAATCATAATGTGTCTTTCCTATTTGTTGAGATCAAGGACTTCCATGTTCCTATTTTACACCATGCAACCCAGAGAAAGGGAACATGAACAGGCATCAAGGTTTTAATTTTAGACACAAGTATTTGCCTCAATTATTTTCAAAGATCTATATGAAAACTATGAAGGGGTTTCTCTAGGGAAGAAGACAAAATAGGCAGTACCATCAGTATCCAGCGGTGGCCAAGCAAACAGGCACCAGAGAACGGTGGACTATTTGTCCTGTTTTAAGACTCAAAGCAGCTTTTAGGAAACAATTTTCTCAGCCAACAAAATGACTCAGAACAATATTCTATGCTATCACTAAATTTACACTTTTCAGTATGGACCCCTGCTATCTAGACCAAGTTAGAGTTGAGGGAAGAGCACAGGGATTTGCATGAGCCAATGAGTCCTGTCTTTACTTTTCTTTTGGTAAACTAACTGTCCTTTCTCATTTAGGCACTCTTTCCTTTCCCGGAAAAGTAGTGTCAGTCCCATCCCCATCCCACCTCTGCTCCCATCCTCATCCCTACTTGTCCTCATACTGCCTGTTCCAGTCTGCCTGCAAAATCCCCTCTCTTTTTCCTTCCTAAGGAGAGCCATGTTCACCCACATAGTCCAGCCCTCCTTGTTACTTATCTTCTCTGGGTCTGTGAATTGTAGTGTGATTATATTCAACCTTATCCTTAAATGTACCCACTTATAAGTGAGTACATTTCACATTTGTCTTTCTGAGTTGGCTCACTCAGGATTTCTTTTTTCTAGTTCCATCCATTTGCCTGAAAATTTCATGCTGTCTTTTTTTTTTTTTAACAGCTGAGTAATGCTACATTGTGTAAATAAGGGATAAATTTCCTCCTTTATCCCTTATTCAACTGAGGGACATTTATGTCATTTCCAGTTTCTGGCTATTATCAATAAAGCAGCTATGAACATAATGAGCAAGTATCCTTGTGGTAGGATGTACTGTCTTTGGGGTGTATGCCCAAGTGTGGTAAGCTGGGTCTTGAGGTAGATCAATTCCCAAACTTCCGAGAAGCCACCATATTGACATCCAAAGTGGCTGTCCAAGTTTTTATTCCCACCAGCAGTGGAGGAGGGTCCCCTTGCTCCACAGCCTCGTCAGCCTGAATTGCCGCTTGTGTTATTGATCTTAGCCACTCTGACAGGTGTAAGACAGAATCTCAAAGTAACTTAGATTTGCATTTCCCTAGTGGCTAAGGATGCTGAACATGTCCTTATGTGTTTCTCTAGAATTCTCTGTTTAGATCTGTACACATTTTAAAAATGGGATTATTTAGTTTTTTTGATGCATAGTTTCTTGTGTTCTTTATATATTTTGGATATTAGCCCTCTGTCAGGTGTGGACTGGGTGGCAGATGAGGGTGAGGGTACAGGGAGAGACAACTGGGATTGGGGTGGGGGGCATTTGAAGCCTGATGTGGAAACCTAGAACAGTAGAAAGTTCCTGGAATGTGAGGGTGACCCTAGCAAGAACGTCTACTAACAAAGGACACAGAGCCTGCACTGACCACCTTCTGTAACCAAGCAGGGCTTCCAGTAGCAGAACTGGGACACCAAGCCAGCCACATAACCTTCGACCTATAACCCGTCCTGCCTGCAAGATATGCTGGGGAAATGGTGGCTCAGAACTTGTGAAAATGCCCAACCAATGATTGGTCTAACCTCAGGTCTACACCAGGAGAGGGAGCCCATGCCCAGCACTGCCCAGATGGCCAGAAACTGGAAGCTGGATAGCCCAGAGACCTAGGGTAGAACCAAACATGACTGGACAGGAAAAAAATAAGTCAATGAAATGATTTCTAATGGTATTCTGCTATACTCATAGAATGGTGCCTAGCTTCTTCACCATCAGAGAGGCTTCCTCAGGCAACCGATGGGAGCAAATGCAGAGACCCGCAGCCAAACATTAGGTGGCGCTCAGGGAACTACTCAGAATGGAGGGAAGGACTGTGGGAGCCAGAGGGGTTGGGGACACCTGGACACCACAACCCACAGAATCAACTGAGCCAGGCTCACAGGGGCTCACTGAGACTGAAGGGGCGATCATGGAGCCTGTGTGGGTCTAATGCAAGGTCCTCTCCATACATGCCATGAATGTTTAGCTTGGGGTTTTTGTGGGACTCCTAACAGTAAGAGTGAGGGTGTCTCTGACTCTTTCACCCGCTCCTGGGACCCTTCTCCTCTTACTGGGTTGCCCTGCGCAGCCCTGATATAAGGATTTGTACCTACTCTTAGAGCATCTTCTTATCCCATGTTTGGTTGATAGCCCTAGGAGGCCTTTTTTTTTTTTTTTTTTTTCCCTAAACAAAAATGGAGGAGCAGAACTGGGGAAAAGGGGAAGTGAGGGAGGGGAAGTAGGAGTTGTGGAGAGAGGAGAGGCTGTGGTCAGAATGTATTGTACCAGAGAAGAATATGTGAAAGGGGAAAACAACAACAACAACAAATAAACAAATAAACGTAGTATCAGGATAAAGTTACATGAGAGAGGACACACAGGCAAAGTCACTTGCATGCACATGCACCAACACATGGCAGGTATGACTTTTGTGTTTTATCTACAAGTTTATGATGACGGTGGTAGGTTGAATGAGAGTGGGTCCCCTAAGCTCATATATTTGAATGGTTGGTCCCCAGCTGGTGGAACTGTTCAGGATGGATGGAGGTGTGGCCTTGCGGTGGAAGCTGTCTCACCAGGGGCATGTTTTCAGGTTCCAAATGTCCACACCATTACAGAATGGTCCTTACTCTGCCTCACACTCACACTCTCAGCTACTGCTCTGGCAGCATGTGCGTCTGCCCAATGCCATGCCCCCTGCTATGTGGGTCATAGCCTCTAACCCCATGGAAGCATGAGCCTCAAATTAAATGCTTTATTTTATAAGTTACCTTGGTCATGGAATTTTAGCACACCAGCAGAAAAGTAATCAAGATAACAACGAAAACCTACAAAACCCTGAAAACTACAGAATACTTTTCCAAAAGCTTTTCCAAAAACTTCTGGGCACACCAGCCAGGTGCCATATAGACAGCACCCACCCTAAGCATGGAAACAATCATGAATGCAGATTAATGAAGCCTTTCTTACGTTAACGCTAAACCACAGCACATACCTCTTCAGAGCACAATCATCTTTTCTTCCTCTGCCCTTTAGCTGGTCCTCTCCATGGAGCATCTGATCTGCTAGTTAACGTCATCACCTTGGGCATTCAAATATCATCAGGTAGAAGTCAGGATCCAGCTCAGGAAAACCCCATGATCTGAATCACTTGTCATGGGTTTCATTTTCAACCTCCCCAAGGCCTTTAACTGGCCCACCGAAGACGCAGTGCTCTATAAAGATCCCCAGAAAAAGTGGTACTGAAATGGAACCTGACTGTAATTGACATTATCAATGTTGACAGAATATTTTCTCACTTTTGTAAGGTGGGGACTCAAAGGCAATATAGGTGGGAAAAGTTAGCAAAAGAAGTGGCGAAGCTCTAGAGAACACAGAAAAGAGGATTCCACATTTGACAGAAATTTCTCTTCTCCAGAGATGCTTCATCTGCTCATGCTTACAGGGCAAAAAAACCCAAAAAACAAAGACCTGTTAATCCTGGCCTTTTAAAAAACACACTCCTGACATCACCTCAGGATCAGAAACATTTGGGAGTATGTACCATCTGTTGACAATTACAAGAATCCTGGAAGGGGAGAGAATGGTCAGAGAAGGCAAGGTGACTATACAACTCTAAGCCTCTGCTCAGGCCCAGAGCCTTCTCCACACTACCCATGCCACTGCCAGTAAGGAGGAGATGGGAGTGCTGTTCTCCATATCCCCAGGTGATGCTAAGACGAGGCATGTAAACACAACTCTCCTGCCGAGAACATCATGATTTGGGTTCCTAGGTTTTCTCACTCTTTGAAGTAAGATACTTCACGATTGCCAGAACTTTGGAAAGGCCTGAGATATATGGGAGCCAAGAGTTCCACAGTAAAGACATGATTTACAATGCTAACTACAGAAAATGCTAGTGTACTATAAAAACAAAAACTTTCCAAGTTCTTTTATGCCTTGTCTTGATCCTTCTAAAATATAGGGAAAGGAGTTGAGGTAAAGGTTGGGGTCAGAAGGAAAAGAAATGGAGCAAGCCATTTCAAGATTGGGAATCTTGCAAAGGAGACAGCAACCCCATACACAGTTAAAATTTTTCTATTTATTTTATTTTGTGTATGGATTTTTGCCTGCACACATGTACATATACCCCATGAGTGCCTGTTTGATTCCCTAGAACCAGTATTACAGATGGCTATGAGCCACCATAGGTGCTGGAAACCAAACTCCAGATTGATTCTCTTCAAAAGCAACAAGTTTCCTTAACCACTGAACCATCTCTACTCACCCCATACCCCAACTTTTGGACAACTAAGGTTTAGAAAAACAATACACTGGATCCCAAAACTGTTATGTTAAAAAAAAAAAAGTGGGTAAAATACCAAACAGTATTACTCCACAACCCGTGTTCCTTCTACTAAGCCATGCTGGCAATGAGACAACAATTATATCCAACATAAATGAGACCAAGCTAACAATGCCACAGCTGATTCAACTAATTCTTAATAAAGGCTCACTTTTTTATCAATACTATTCTCTTGTCATGTAAAATTCCACAAAATTCAGATCTTTTAAGGAACCTCATCCTAAGAAATTTTATAACTGAAGCCTTCCAACTTAAAGTCTTACACTAGCCACACTGGGTACTTAGATTCCTGAAATAGTGTGTCTTCAATTTAGATGTCTAAGAAAACAACAAAGTATGGTAGATGTCTCCACAATGAAATCATGATTCCACAGAATGTCTACTGTTACAAGAAAACATATTTGTAGAAACACACGTGGCAAATGTTTATGCATCAGAAATACCCCCTAAACAAGCAAAATAAAAAAATCTAACCTAAGAATTTACACTGTCTCTAAATCCAATATCCATTATCTGCCTTTCTGGCACTCCATGGAAGTTAAGCATTGTTAAACATTCTTCTCATACAGTCTGAAGTACATGCCCATCCTGGCAGGCAAAAGTAGTAAGTACCCCTTTTTGGCTAGCACAGGGGTAGATGTTCAGGTCGGCCCATCTGGGAGATGAGAAGAAACCACAGATTCTTTTGTTATCAAAGATTTAGAATTCAACAATATGGCAAAGAAGTGCCTAATTAGCACAAAACATGGCGGTTACAGAAATGAAGCATGACAGAAATGATACAAGTAAACAATGTGGGAATGGTCATCATCTAGCACCATTTCTAACTTTAATACAGATTGCAAGATTTAATCCTCTCTAACGCTCTTGAGACAATAACTAATATTCCCGTGAGGGAACTATTATTCCCAGGCGCCCAGAAAACTTGAGTTCAAATCCATTCATGTCTATTGTGTGATGGGACAGTAGGCACTAAAAAGCACAGTGCATTGAATGAGTTCTCATGGTCTTTAAATTCTATGACCATCCAAAAATATGCATGTGCCCTCCAACCTACAGAGAAACCTCCATCATTTCATAATCACATCACGGAGCTTCATTATGGACTCAATCTTTCTGAGACAGCCAGGTAGTAAAGTATTAATGACTATCACATGCCATTTAAAAAAAAATGAAATCCCCTGACTCTTCGAAAAGGACAATATCCTCTAGTTCAGAATTAGGTATCTGTTTAGTAACTATGTCACTAAAGTCCAAAACCTACATCTTTCAAGTCCAGAATGGACCTCAATGGCTCACCAACCATGTGCAAGGCTGTGGGTTCAACACCGACCCCCGACCCCGGAAGAGCCAAATTTGAGCCTGAATTTGAGAAAGGTCTGTTAACATCTAGTATCCTGTTGAAAAGTCTTGAGAAACTGTGATTTCTTGCCATCCCAGAAAGCAGACTGACCTAAACACACATCTCTACAATCGCCAAAACAAAGGTACCACTCCTAGTCTACCTGGGTCAGGGATGAAAACCATGCCAAGCCTCAGAAAAGGAAGCTATCCCACCAAAGAGACAACTACCTCCACAAGGAAAATATGGGCAGTCCACAGGGAGGAAGAGGTCCAACTCCTGATTTTCATCTGGCCTTGTTCCCATGTATCAAGTTAATGTTTTAGCTCAGTGAAAGTAATTACCAGCCAGGCTCTGCAATCCATCAATTCACCCTGGGCATTCCTGCTGATTCTTTCTTTGGTCTCTAGGACCCAAGAATCTCTTTTGTTGATCTGCAAGTGCAAAGGAAAGGTTGGTTGTTACTAGTTTCTTTCTATTCTAAAATTCTGCCAAGTAATTAGAACAGAAAATGAACTATTTTCAAGTTTTTTAATGGATGCTATGGGGGTTAGAGTAGCCATAGCCTCTAACAAAAATAAGATTAAAACCATACATCTTTGATGGCCCCCCTCTACAAGCAGAACGGACAAATGTAATTTGACTCTAGACTGTGAACTCAGGGACTTGATCCAAATCACCTTCATTCTAATTTAGGCCATTTGGCAAGAATATCCTAGTAAGTAAGTCAAGTGTATATAAATTTACAGAAGGTGTTCTTATATCCTCACATCATCCCAAAGGAAAGCATTCTTGCCACCCTGGTCTTACAGACAATGATTGCGAAGTTCAGAGGTTAAATGCCCTAAACCCCAGATCACTTCAGTGGTTAAAACACAAATCTCCTGACTCGAACACCTTTTTAACTTTTAAGTATTTTTTTTAAGTAACTGTAATATGGAAGAGTTTAAATAAGTTCTAACTGAGAGCAATATTCAAAACCGATTACAGACTTTATGAGTCAGAGAGTCGTCTGTAACTGTTGATAACAGGTAGGCACTGTTCATTTTGCATATCCCACTAAGCTACAGAGATGACAAAAGTCTTGTACAATTCCCCCTCAACGCTCCCTACCATGTAAGTCCATTCCCTTTGCACAAGTACACTGATGAGCAATATAAAAAAGCACATATAATAAATTTTATATATACATCTATTAGAAGACCAGATCATAATGACAAAAATGGTGAGCTAGGTAATAGTTCAGTTTGAAATAACTACTGCTTCTGGTGATGAAAAACCCTGTGGATACAGGATCTGTGGCTACACACACTGCTAATCCAAACATCAAGTGACTCTGATATCTAGCTATTCAGACGTTTCAGTTAACAATGGACCAGTTATGCTTTGGTCCTATAGACTGCCATGAAGCTGAATTTTTTTTTTAAATACCTAATGATCACATAGTTGAAAAAGAAAAATAAAAGAGAAATGGAAGAACAAGAAAATGAAGGTTTTCATTGGTGAAGCAAAATATTCATGGTAAATTACAAATAAATCGCCTTACAAATAAATACATGATATAAAAATGTAAGAAAGAAGCCAGAGACCATACCAGAGACATATTACTGAGAAAAGTCCTCAGACGGGCCCAAGAGAAGGTGCTACAGACAATGGTAGCTAAATCTTGTTACTGTTACAAAAGACTTCCCAGTATGACAACACGTGGCCCTGACACCGTTTAGACTTAGGCTTATGTTTGTTTGTGTGTAAGTTTTTAACAGAAACAGTTTTTGAATAGACGTTTTCTGGAAAACAGTCAAATACCCTTGCACTTTTGTTCACCTGTATATATAATGTGTTTATAAATTAAGCTACGTATAAGATTCAAAAATTTAAAAATCAGTTATAAAACCCCCCAAACAGTAACTTGATTAACTACTAAAGAAATAACTTTTAGTGTAGACTAAGTGAACAGTGTTTACAAAGTCTACGGTAGTTTGTTATAATGACTCAGGCCCTCAGAGTCACACATCATTCACTCACCAACTCATCCAAAACTTCAGGTTTGTAAGCCCCATCATAAGAAGTGTCCTTTATACATGCATCATTTTTCAGCATTTTGACTGAATTCTTACTGTATTTTTCTATGTTCAGTTATGTTTGGATATAAAAAAAATCTATTATCGTTACCTACAATACTCAGGAAAGTAATATGCCATGAAGTCCTGTGACTTAGGGGGCAGATGACATACCATGCTATCTTAAAGAACAGGCCACACCATCTGGGATTGTGAAGGCTAGTCAATGATGTTCACATGACAACTCAGTCTAAATCTCCTGGCAAGTTCCCATTGTTCAGTGGCTCATGAGAGCACAGATAACAGCACACCTCTGTTTGTCACTGAATAAAACCAAGGCTCCAGGATCTACTTCCAGAACAAGCAGCATAAGGACTCTGGTGTATAAAAAATTAACACTTATTTTTCTGATTTCAACCTTCAATATAATTATAGGCAATCTGAAAGGTGTGGTAAAATATAGATCAAAAGTTAGTCATAATCTCAGAGATGAGAGCTGGTAAGATTAACCTTTCCTCCTAGTCATTTTCCCTCTGATTGAGAGATGATTTGAAATATTTCCCTTCCCACAGAAAAAGAGAATGGTACCTTTGATGGGCAGTAATAAGAGTAACATCAACTAGAAGAAATTCATTCCATTGTACTTCTGGCAGCAGTTCAAATTTCCTAACTAAAGAAATGAGGTAAACTGGAGCATAGATGTATTAAACTCCTGTAGAAAGTCAAGAAAGGACACAATCTAACTCATGCAAATGTGACACCCACAAAACAAGAATAAATAGTAATCTATAGTGAATACAAAGAGGTACCTCCTATTGGAATTTGGGTTGTTTTTTTCAAAAACTTTGTTTACTCTCTCTTTTGGCACTGAGAGTTTATCAATAAGAAAGAACCTTAGCCATCAGAAGAAGGAGAAAACAGGGAACAAGTTAGGAGCATGCCACAGAGGGCCTCTGAAAGGCTCTGCCCTGCATACAATCAAAGCAAATGCTGAGACTTATGGCCAACCTTTGGGCAGAGTGCAGGGAATCTTATGAAAGAAGTGGGAGTTAGTAAGACCCGGAGGGGACAGAAGTTTCACAAGGAGAGCAACAGATCCAAAAAATCTGGCCACATGGGTCTTCCCTAAGACTGATACTCCAACCAAGTAGCAAGCATGGAGATAACCCAGAACCCCTGCACAGATGTAGCCCATGACAGTTCAGTCTCCTAGTGGGTTCCATAGTAATGAAAACAGGGACTGTCTCTGATATGAACTGATTGGCCTGCTCTTGGATCACCTCCCGCTGAGGGGACAGCAGCATTACCAGGCCACAGAGAAAGAAAATGCAGCCAGTGCTGATAAGACCTAACAGACTAGGATCAGAAGGAAGGAAAAGACCTCCTTACTAGTGGACTTTGGGAGGGGCATGTGTGGAGAAGGAGGAGGAAAGGAGGGATTGGGAGGGGAGGAGGGAGGGAACTACAGGGGGATACAAAGTGAGTAAAGTGTAATTAATAAAAAAAATTAAAAAAATTTTCTCCTAAAAAAAAAAGAACCTTGGTTCACTCCACAAAGATAACTGTGGGGTATAAAAGGTCCTACCCCCCCCCCCCATAATTACTGCCAAAGAGCACAAAGGAAATACTAATAGTAGATACATCTTTTTCCCCCACAGCTATCCAGCTAAGGAACACAGCCTCAGTACTCTCTAACATGAAATGCATAGCTCAAAGGTAAGGTCAAGTGCAGACTAATCTGCTTTTCACATCTAAAAGCAGAATTAAATGGAACCGGTGACCTGCAATGCTAAGAGCCACTGGAACAGAAATGTGTACTGTAGCAGTTTCATTGATCAGCATGTCTAAGGTACCTGCTTAAAACACCCCCGTGCAGAAGTAACTGCACACTTACTTCTGAGTAAATGCAAGTTTTAAATAATTTTCAGTGCAACAGACCTGGAATTTTATTCCCCACAGCCTAGTGGTTTCAAATGCCCTGTGACCCGCTCAACGGCATCAACATCCGGCACCTTCACAAAGAAAAGAGATTCTAGAAGATTCTTTCGAGCCCTTTCGTTTCCATCCTGTGCCTAAGATAGGTTTCCAAGATGTTTTTCCTCGTCTTTCTGATCTAACGAAAAGTAAGATTATTAGTAGAATTAGAAACTATTCTATCAGACAGCATACAAGTTAAAAAAAAAATACCTGAAATTGAGTTTTTGCTCATTTCTTCATCTCTCCAAAGAGTTTATAAACAGGGATCTTCAATTTGATTAAACTTTTGAGTAGAATCACCACTATACAATCATGAACAAGAAGAAATACCAAACCCAAGGCATACCCACCTGACACTGTGGATATTTTTCTTCCTCTTGTATTTTCTAATGTGAGGACTTTTTGATGACCACACCCCTCAAAGACTGTAACAAAAAAACGATCATGCTACTGCAGATGACTATGACATATACTGTTTTCCAAAGCTATACCTTAACAAACTGTACTAGAAATCTCATGAAAATCCAAAAAGTACTCATAAACTCAAATGCTTTATATATAAAGTTCAAAGTGACTTTTCAAAAGTAAATTTAGCTATAAGTGAAATCGACCATATATCAAAAGGAAGTGATTCAGAGAACAATTTTTAATCTAAAGTATTTTATTATAACGCACCTTCTTTGGTTTAAAAACCTGCATGTAGGAAACCTACTTCCCGATTACAGATCATCTGAAACAAAAGAATCATCCCATATCGATGCCTTCAAGACAGTTGCCTGGCATCCATGTCCATGTAAACCCCTCCCTGTCTGTGGTTCTGGCTCAAGTCTGAAGTTATCACTGTGTAAGTAAAAGAGCCCATAAAAGTTCTACTCTATTTCAGTATCATCAGCTACTAATACGTGAGACATACAATGGGGAGTTCGCAGCTAATGCATCAGGCTTTTTCCCAAGCACTCGTGCTGCACCACATACCTGCTTAATATCCAAAAGAAAACGATTGTCTTCTACATTAGAGAATTTTTCTCAAGGAAAAAAAAAAAAGCATAGCCATCACTCATTTCTTAGCCAAACAGACTCAAGGAGACTCAGCATTGGGGCCTGTTAGAGTGCAAATATATTAGCTGTGACTTCAGCAAGTGCCTGTCATGTTGAATAGC